>NC_135237.1:235329864-235643614 GCF_051348905.1 Ranitomeya variabilis
CTCTGCACGCTTCCCCAACCATGATAACCTCATACCCATTCATTCAGCCCCCCCTCCCCCGGCCCCCCTACCTGGAGCACTATGGAACGCATGCTCTGTCTGCAACAAACTGCCATTTATCCATGACCTCTTCATCACCAACAAACTCTCCTTCCTCAGCATCACTGAAACCTGGCTCACCCCCTCTGACTCAGCCTCTCCAGCTGCACTTTCCTATGGCGGATTCTACCTCTCACACCCCTCGCCCCAGCAACACACGTGGTGGAGGGGTTGGCTTGCTCCTGTCCTTTACTCCAATCCCACTACCACCCTCCGCTACTCTTCCCTCATTTGAGGTGCACTCCTTCCGCATTTATTCCCCCTCCAACCTCCAGCTGGCTGTCATCTACCGCCCCCCAGAACTAGCCATCTCCACCTTTCTTGACCATTTCACCACCTGGCTACTTCATTTCCTCTCTGCTGATATCCCCACTATCATCTTCAATAACCCCATTGACACTTACACCTCAGCTGCCTCTAAACTTTTATCGCTCACTGCCTCCTGCGGCCTCACTCAATGGTCCTCTGAGGCTACTCACAAAGATGGCCACAAGTTGGACCTCATCTTCACCTGCCTCTTCTCCCTTACTAATCTCACTAACTCACTCCTCTGTTATGATCCTTAGTGGTTGAGGATCACAAATTACTCCAGCTAAGTAACAAACATAGGACAAGCTCTAGCGAGGTGGCAAACTGGACTGACCGCAAATCTGAACCTATCCAAACACACTAGAAGTAGCCGGTGAACGTGCCTAAAAATCCTAGACGTCTCGAGCCAGCCTGAGGAACTAATTACCCCTAGAGAGAAAGAAAGACCTCTCTTGCCTCCAGAGAAATAATCCCCAAAGATATAGAAGCCCCCAACAAATAATAACGGTGAGGTAAGAGGAAGGCACATACACAGGGGTGAAAGCAGATTCAGCAAATGAGGCCCACTAATACTAGATAGCAGAAAATAGTAAAGGGGTCTGTGCGGTCAGTAAAAAACCCTTACAAAATATCCACACTGAGATTTCAAGAACCCCCGCACCAACTAACGGTGTGGGGGGAGAAACTCAGTCCCCTAGAGCAACCAGCAAGCAAGGAAATCACATTTTAGCGAGCTGGACTAAAAACATAATGAATGCTGATAATCAAAAAATGATCAAACAAAAACTTAGCTTGTCTTGGAGAGACTGGGAGCAAGGTAGTCACAAGGAATCTGAAGAGCACTGAATACATTGAGAGCAGGAAAGGAACTGAGTATCCAGGTGAGCTAAATAGAAAACCAACCAAGGATAACGAACCAGCTGAAGCTGCCAACCTGCAGAAAGACAACACTACACAGTACCGCTTGTGACCACTAGAGGGAGCCCAAAAACAGAGTTCACAACACTCCTCCCCTTGTTTGACCACAACTTACTGACATTCTCTTTCCTCTCCTCTCCTAGTGTGCAACTCCGCTCCACAAACTCACTCACCCTCGCAGAAATCTCAAACACCTCAACTTACAAACACTCTCTGAGTCCCTTCTCCCTCTTACAGACATAGCCTCCCTTCATGACACAGATGCTGCTACCATTTTTTATAACACCACAATAACAGCAACACTTGATTCATCCGCCCCGCTCATGCATAGCAAAACTCGGACACTCAACAGGCAGCCCTGGCTGACCAGCCTGACCAAAGAACTGAGAATGGCCTACAGGATCGCTGAGAGGAGGTGGAAGCGATCCCGCTCTGCCGACCACTTCACTGCATACAAGAAGTCCCTCGTTAGCTTAAAGTCCACGCTCACTGCCACAAAACAAACTTACTTCTCATCTCTCATATCCTCAATGTCTCACAACCATAAACTGCTTTTCAACACTTTCAATTCTCTACTCTACGTCCCCCCACACCCCCTCCCTCCTCTTTCATTTCTGCTGAAGACTTTGCCTCCTTCTTTAAACAGAAGATCAATATGATCAGAGAAAGCTTTGGCCCACAGCGCCCAATGCCCCTCTTAGCTGCTGAACCCTGTTCCTCCAAAACCAGCTTCTCCACCATGGCAGAAGATCAGCTGTCCACCCTCCTGTCAAGATCACACCTCACCACCTGCACGCTTGACCCGCTCCCTTCCCATCTCATCCCTAACCTTGCCACAGTCTTCATCCCAACCCTAACACACCTCTTCAATCTCTCACTCACAACAGGTGTCTTCCCCTCAGATTTCAAACATGTCAAGATCACACCCATCCTCAAAAAGCCCTCCCCGACCCATCCTCCGTGTTTAGCTATTGCCCAATATCTCTTCTCCCTTATGTCTCAAAATTATTGGAACACCACGTCCATCTTGAACTGTCCTCCCACCTCTCATCCTGCTCCCTCTTTGACCGGTTACAATCTGGCTTCCAACCCCATCACTCAACTAAAACTGACCTAACTAAAGTCATCAATGACCTACTAACTGCCAAGAGCAAGCGACACTACTCTGTCCTCCTTCTCCTGGACCTGTCTTCTGCCTTTGACACTGGACCACTCCCTTTTGCGACAGATCATCTCATCTCTTCGCATCACAGACTTGGCCCTATCCTGGATCTCGTCACATCTGACAGACCGAACATTCAGTGTATCTCTCCTCCACGCCACCTCCTCACTTCGCCCCTTGTCTGTCGGTTTTCCTCAAGGCTCTGTTCTAGGACACCTACTTTTCTCCATCTATACCTTCGGCCTGAGACAGCTCATAGAATCCCACAGAATTCAGTATCATTGCTACGCCGATGACACGCAGATCTACCTATCCGGACCTGACCTCACCTCCTTACTCGCCAAAATTCCACAATGTCTGTCTGCTATCCCAGTCTTCTTTTCTGCTAGTTTTCTAAAACTGAACATGGACAAAACAGAATTCATCATCTTTCCCCCATCTCACTCTACCCCTCCACCAGACCTATCCATCAATGTCAATGGCTGCCCAATTTCCCCAGTCCCACACACCCGGTGCCTCAAGGTGATCCTCGACTCTGCCCTCAATTTCAAGCCACATATCCAAGCCCTTGCCTCCTCCTGCTGTCTCAGACTCAAAAATATTTCCGAGATCTGCACATTCCTTGACTGCGACACCACAAAAACACTAGTGCATGCCCTTATCATCTCCCGCCTTGACTACTGCAACCTCCTACTCTCTGGCCTCCCCTCTAGCACTCTGGCACCACTCCAATCCATCCTACACTCTGCTGCCTGACTAATCTACCTGTCTCCCCACTATTCCCCAGCCTCTGCCCTATGCCAAGCCCTTCACTGGCTTCCTATCGCCCAGAGACTCCTGTTCAAAACCCTTACAATGACATACAAAGCCATCCACAACCTGTCTCATCCATACATCTGTGACCTCGTCTCCCGATACTTACCGGCACACAACCTACGATCCTCTCAAGATCTTCTCTACTCCCCTCTCATCTCTTCTTCCCACAACCGCATCCAAGACTTCTCCCGTGCTTCCCCCATACTCTGGAACTCTCTACCCCAACACATCAGACTCTCGCCTACCATAGAAACCTTCAAAAAATACCTGAAGACTCACCTCTTCCAACACTTTTGCCAAAAATTGCACTGGTGTATCAGCACAGAACACGTTAAACCTGGTGATCTAGTGGTGGAGAATTAGGAAACATTGATGAAGGCCTTACTAAAAACTAGGCCAAATGTTAAGGAGCGTGTCTCCAAGACTTGTAATGCCCATACACGAAGTGAATGGGCTGACAAACATTTCCCCATGGGGGTTACAGTTTTAAAAAATTATTTATGGGTATCATAGACACCCTTGCCCAAAAACTGAATGGCTGTAGCAGCATACAACATGTTCACCATCTTGATCTAGTGGTGGAGAATGAGGAAACATTGATGAAGGCCTCATTAAAAACTAGGCACAATACACACTAGTGTGTGGTTTGTGGACGAAGTAAAAGATGAGCGGATAGGCAAGATCCCGGGCCCATGGCCGAGCTCATGTGCAGGAGCAGGCTCCACAAAGACCACCTGGACAGGTACAGCAGCCCCAAGGACCCCAGCCAGCAGTCAGACCTCAGCAGCCAGAGCCTGAGCCTTTGCTCATTGGAAGAGGGTGCCAGAGAGGTCTGCCAGCAGCAGTAGCAGAGAGACCATCCCCCGAGGTTCTGCAGGTGTAAGCCGGACTTTCAGAAGTTTCTATTGGGGAACGGGGCGGCCATAGGTGTGACTTCCATGAATTCGGGGTGAACACCCGGCACACTATCGAACACGTCCAAAAATTTAAAGCTGGTGCCTCTGGAACCAAGATTGCGCTTGTAACCAACCACATCAAGCTGGTGTCCGACCACAGTGGGACCTGTACCAGTATCATGTTGACTTCAATCCTGCCATGGAGTCCAAGTATTTGTGGTATGGCCTCCCTTACCAGCATTAAGAAACCATCAGGAAGGCATGGCCGTTTGATGGAACCATGTTGTTTTTACCAAAAAGACTGAATAAGGTCACCGAGGTGTTCAGCCAAACTCAAAATGGAGAGAAAGTGCGGATAACAATCACCCTGACCAACGAGCTTCCACTGACCTCGCCCACTAGCTTCCATTTCTATAACATCATTTTCCGAAGACTCCTGAAGATAATGGATGTGAAGCAGATAGGACACAACTATTACAACCCAAGTGACACCACCAAAGTCAGAGCCCACCGACTCACCATCTGCCTGGGGTTTTCCACCTCCATCCTCCAGTACGAGTCCAGCATCATGTTGAGCATTGATGTCAGCCATAAAGTCCTCAGGAACGAGACTGTGCACAACATCATGAGCAGCCTCTACTCCTTGTGTAGCCCTCAGAGGTTCCAGGACACCTGCTGCAAGGAGCTGATTGGACAGATCGTCCTTACCAAGTGCTACACTAAAACCTACAGTATAGACGAGATCACCTGGAACATGACTACAGCGTCCATCTTCAAGAAGGCAGACGGAAGTGAGATCAGCTTTGTGGACTACTTTAAGAACCAATACAATGAACAAGTGAAAGACATGAGACAGCCGATAATCATGAACATCCCCTGGAGGCCCAAGCCTGGAACCACAGACGGAGCCATCATACTGGTGCCAGAGTTATGTAACCTAACAGGTCTGAAAGACAGAATGAAACAACTTCAACGTCATCAAAATCCTGGCCATTCACACTGTTCGCTTACCATCAGAAAAGAGGGATCGGCAAGTTGGGAAGTTCGTGAACTACATACACAAGGATGAGAGCATTCAGAAAGAGCTACGTGACTGGGGGCTGAATTTCGATACCAAACTCCTACAGTTTGAAGGGAGAATCGCACCTCCAGAAAAAATCCTGCAAAAAGACAAATCTGCTAAATATAGTCCACGGTTTGCTGATTGCTTGTGAGAGCTGAGGGGTACCATCCTGATCATCCCCAGAGATATGAATAATTGGCTGTTCTTTTACCCGAAGAAATTAGGATGCAGCGAACGCTCTTCTGCAGAACATTTTCAAGATCGCACAGCAAATATGCATCAAGATGAACTGGGCGGTGTTGGCTGAAGTAAAGGACTTCCAGGCCTCCCAGCAGACCATTATGGACCACACCGAGATGGTCGCCTGTATACTGTTCAGCATTAATAAGATGAAGTACGATGCCATCAAGAAGCACCTTTGCGTGGACTTCCCTATCCCCAGTCAATACATCGTTGCCAGGACCTTGAGCAAACCCCAGACTGTCCTCTCCGTCTGCACCAAAATCACCTTACAGATGAACTGGAAGTTAGGAGGAGATCTGTGGACTGTGGAGATGTTGCTGGAAAAAACGATAATCATTGGGATTGATTGCTACCACGACACCCTGCAGGGGAGGAGATCTATTGCTGGCTTTGTCACTAGCAAGAATAAGCAAATGACTCGCTAGTTTTCCCGATGCGTCATCCAGGATCAGAGACAAGAGATTGTCGATGGCCTGAAAGTTTGTATGAAAGCGGCGCTGCACATGTGGAGTAAGACTAGTGTAGGCCTACCGCACCACATCATCATCTACAGAGAAGGAGTAGGCGACGGGCAGCTCAAAACCTTAGTGAACTATGAGATCCCACAGTTCATGGACTGCATCAAGTCTGCTAAACAGGATTAAAGCCCATGACTACCCGTGATGGTGGTGAAGAAAAGAATAAATGCCAGATTCTTTGCCAATATGGGCTGTGGGCTCCAGAATCCACCACAGGGAACAATAGTTGATAGTGAAGTCACCAGACCTGAATCGTATGACTTTTTCATCATCAGCCAGTCTGTTGCTGATTGGCTGAGGAAGTGCTGCAGTGCAAAAGAGGAGGAGGTGCAGGAGTGGTAGACTGTGGGGGCAACCCTGATTGATGTAGAGCCCGCAATTCTCAGCGTGGAGAGGATGTGTTCCATCCCAAGGTCCGACTGGGTCCCGGCTTCCATTATGTTAACCCAGTGTCCCGTCAGTGAGATGTACCGTCCCTGCCCACAAGCACTTATCCACATGTCCGTGGTTAGGTGAACTTTCCCAGTAATAGCGTTGTTGAGGGCATGGGTAATGTGGTGGGACACATACAGGTGTAATGTTGGTACGGAACACTGGGAGAAATATTGGCAAATGGGGAGCGAGTACCTTGGGACGGCCGCCATCAGGTTGCGGAAAGCTTCCGTCTCAACGAGCCTAAAAGGCAACATTTTGAGCACAAGCAGAAGAGAAATGTTAAAATTTAGTACTGTGGCCTGTGGGGCGTTGGCTGGGTATTTCTGCTTGCGTTTCAATGACTGGGGTATAGACAACTGAAGGCTGTGTTGGGACAAGGACGAGGACTGGCTTGATGATGACGATACTTGACTGTGGGCAACAACAGGTGGGGGGCTAGAGGCATCTCCACATGCATGGCGAACTGGGGATTGGCTTCTACGCAAAACAGTGGAAGAAGCAGTGGTGTCACCTGCAGACAGTGTTCCTGAAGCCTGTGGTTCGGCCCACAAAGTCGGGTGTTTTTTGCCTGATCATGCTGGTGGTAGTCAGGCTGGTAGTTTTGCTACCCCTGCTGATGCGGGCATGGCAGGTGCTGCAAATGACCTGTTTGGGGTTATCGGCAGAGTCTTTAAAAAATAACCAGACTCAGGAAGATCTAACAGTTGGAATGGCAACTTCCCTCATGTTGGTGTTACGGGGAACGGATGCACGCATTCTGTCTGTGGACATCACACTGCTTCTTCCTGCCTGTTGGGGTGATATGCCTCCTTCTCCATGTGTGCTGCTGTCCGCGCTCTGCATGTCCTCCTGCCAGGTTACATCAGTCACTATGTCATCCACCACCTCGTCTTCTATATCCGCACCCTGCTCCTCCTCCTGACTTTCTGGCAATTGTATCTCATCATCATCCACCTCTTGTGACACTTTCCCACCATTGCCTCCATATGACCGTGGCTGTTCAAATGTTTGGGCATTGTTACATGAGATCTCATCTGTCCCCACTTCAGGTTGACCAGCCAAGAGTCCAGAATCTTTAAAGGGAAAACTGAACAGCTCTTCAGAGCGTCCAAGTGTGGGATCAGTTGTCTCAGGTCACTCGGCATGGTGGGAGGATCAGGGTCAGGAATATCCAGTCCACACTCACAGCTACTCAGACTTGACCGGGTGGAAGACATGGTGGTGGTAGTGCTGGCTAAGTGACTGGAAGCATTATCCGCTATTCAATCAGCAACCATTTCAAACTGCTCTGGCTTCAATAGTGATGTGCTGTGGTCCCCTAGAAACTGGGACAGGAAGGTCGAGCGAGAAGATGTGGGTCTTTGTTGTGGCCCACTTTCAGCTTGGCCAAGGCCTCGTCCTCTGAATGCACCATGAGCATCACATCCACTTCCACTTCTGCAATCTCTGTGTTAGGGCTAGCGGAATGCACCAAATGAATAGAGAGACTTTATTATAATATATGCGTTCGCAGAGCGGGGTCCACCGTGCAGGAGAACCTGCTGCTAGCAAATAGGCAGAACTAAATAGCGGTATGAGCTACCTCTGCAGGTCCAGTACCCCTCCACAGAGAAAGAGAATGTTAGTCTCATGAGAGGTTTTCATAGGTACCCATTCACATGGAGATGTTTATTCTCAGCGAGGAAGGAAAGCGTAGGACCTGGTATAAGAGAGATGCCGTAAAGTGACTACCAGGTACACATAATATTGGCCTTTTTTATGCGCTAAACGCTCTCATTTTTCATATTTTTAGTGCAGTAATGCAGTTCAATTTCTGTGTTTCATGTTTGCATGTGTTAGCGCTGCAGTGTGCTGCCTTTTTTGCTTGACTGTATAGGAGTTGGTGACTCTAAGGTTCAGCACCTGTTCACACTTGATCTATGTTTGGATGTGACGGTCAGTTTTTTCAAATGTATTGTCCTGAATACTCAAACACACAAACTCCTCACCGGAGGTGCCAGCATTCTAGGGGCTTATTTCAGCCGAGTCCCTGAACAATATCATACGTGACCACACTGTCGCAAGGTACAACATAGAACAATACTAGCGCATGGCCGTGCGGCCATGCAAGCCTTAAATAGTTGCAGCACGTACAGGACCTTAACTTAGAAGGACCAATGAGAGGCTGCCACAGAGCGTGAGCACCTACAGGACCTTCCTGAAGGACCAATGGCCTTAGCTGCAGTGTCTGATCATGTGACCCTCGATCTCCACTGAGAGATCTTACTCTGGGCATGCTCAGAACGAGAAAAGCAGGACTTAGTCCCAGAAGCATCTGCTCGCCGCTGCCCAGCGCTGACTTCAATGGCAGAAGCAGGAAAAGCAGCAGTAACTCTCTGTACAGAGTCAGACTGAGCGAGACGCTGGGACCGACGTCTCCGCTGAGCAGGCTCCACTGCGGTAGGAGAAGAATGGGAGACCGCAGCGGAGATGGCCCGAGATTCCCCCTGTGCAGAGGCGGGAACTCGACCACTAACACTCTGAACCCCCGAATTCAGTTGTGGACTGAATAGTTGCAGACCAATACTAACTATTAAAAGGATGATTCTGACCCTATCTAAGCAGCAGCTCTCCCTACACTCGCTATGTCCGGAGCAGAATGCGGCGAGCAGGGCAGCGTCAGGTCTCTTATGGACCTGATGACACTGTGCGGCCAGCCAATCACTTTATTACCACAACAAAGATGGCTGCGGCATTACAGGGCATGGCAGATAATCCCTGCATTGTCATTGGCGTTCTAAAGAGTGCCAGAATTGCAGGGCTGAGACCCGAGCTCCCGCCGAATAATCCTGGAAAAAAATCGGTCCTCGCCGAGTACACGAGCATAGTGATACTCGGGCGAGTAACGAGTTGTGGCGAGCACGTTCGCTCATCACTAATCACCTCCTGTCAGTGTATTGCCGAAGGCCGGGTGAGATCGAGGCTGGACACTTGGTATTAAATGGACTATGGCAGAAAGGTGAGTATATATTGGTTTATTATTTTTGATTTGGTTTGCAGGAGACACAGGCATTGAGGATTAGGCTTTCGGTGAGAACATATTTTGTATATGAATATGTATGTAATTATGTATATGTTTTGACTTATTTTTTACAATTGAACACAGACGCCGGATGATGAGACTATTCTCCCATCATCGGCTCATGCTGTCTCTGTTATACAGTACAGACCAAAAGTTTGGACACACACTCTCATTTAAAGATTTTTCTGTATTTTCCTGACTATGAAAATTATAAATTCACACTGAAGGCATCAAAGCTATGAATTAACACATGTGGAATTATATACTTAACAAAAAAGTCTGAAACAACTGAAAATATGTCTTATATCCTAGGTTATTCAAAGTAGCCACCTTTTGCTTTGATGACTGCTTTGCACACTCTTGGCATTCTCTTGATGAGCTTGAAGAGGTAGTCACTGGAAATGGTCTTCCACCAATCTTGAAGGAGTTCCCAGAAATGCTTAGCACTAGTTGGCCCTTTTGCCTTCACTCTGTGGTCCAGCTCGATTGTGCTCAAGTCTGGTGACTGTGGAGGCCAGGTCATCTGGCGTAACACCCCATCACTCTCCTTCTTGGTCAAATAGCCCTTACACAGCCTGGAGGTGTGTTTTGGGTCATTGTCCTGTTGAAAAATAAATGATGGTCCAACTAAATGCAAATTGGACGGAATAGCATGCAGCTGCAAGATGCTGTGGTAGCCATGCTGGTTCGGTATGCCTTCAATTTTGAATAAATCCCCAACAGTGTCACCAGCAAAGCACCCCCACACCATCACACCTCCTCCTCCATGCTTCACGGTGGGAAACAGGCATGTAGAGTCCATCCGTTCACCTTTTCTACGTCGCAGAAAGACACGGTGGTTGGAACCAAAGATCTCAAATCTGGACTCATCAGACCAAAACTCAGATTTCCACTTGTCTAATGTCCATTCCTTGGGTTCTTTAGCCCAAACAAGTCTCTGCTGCTTGTTGCCTGTCCTTAGCAGTGGTTTCCTAGCAGCTATTTTACCATGAAGGCCTGCTGCACAAAGTCTCCTCTTAACAGTTGTTGTAAAGATGTGTCTGCTGCTAGAACTCTGTGTGGCATTGAACTGGTCTCTAATCAGAGCTGCTGTTAACCTGCGATTTCTGAGGCTGGTGACTCAGATAAACTTATCCTCAGAAGCAGAGGTGACTCTTGGTATTCTTTTCCTGGAGCGGTCCTCATGTGAGCCAGTTTCTTTGTAGCTCTGGATGTTTTTTGCAACTGCACTTGGGGACACTTTCAAAGTTTTCCCAATTTTTTCGGACTGACTGACCTTAATTTCTTAAAGTAATGATGGCCACTCATTTTTCTTTACTTAGCTGCTTTTTTCTTGCCATAATACAAATTCTAACAGTCTATTCAGTAGGACTATGAGCTGTGTATCCACCAGACTTCTGCTCAACACAACTGATAGTCCCAACCCCATTTATAAGGCAATAAATCGCACTTATTAAACCTGACAGGGCACACCTGTGAAGTGAAAACCATTTCCGGTGACTGCCTCTTGAAGCTCATCAAGAGAATGCCAAGAATGTGCAAAACAGTCATCAAAGCAAAAGGTGGCTACTTTGAATAACCTAGAATATAAGACAAAATTTCAGTTGTTTCACACTTTTTTGTTAAGTATATAATTCCACATGTGTTATTTCATAGTTTTGATGCCTTCAGTGTGAATTTACAATTTTCATAGTTATGAATACAGAAAAATCTTTAAATGAGAATGTGTGTCCAAACTTTTGGTCTGTACTGTATGTGACAAAAGACATAGCCAGATGGGAATAATAGTCCCCTCAGACGACGCTTAAGTACAATCTCTATGGTCTTTTTGTCGCATGGGTACACACACAGACACACACAGATACAGACACACACAGGCACATGCACATATTCTCCGCCCACACACTCTTCCTCCATCTGACATCATTTCCTTTGACAATTCGCAACATTTTTGCCAGCAAATCTGCAGCAAATGCGCAATTGACATGCTGCAGAAAATAAAACACTGCAAACATGAATGGAAATTTACTGATCATATGCACAACACTTCAGAATTGTCATTGCAGTGCCTTGCATAAGTATTCCATTGCATTTTTGGACCATTTACAAGCATAAAAAAAAAATATTATTATACATTTTTGTAGCACCATTCATTCCATGGCGCTTTACATGTGAAAAGGGGGCAAATATAGACAAATACAATAAACTTGAGCAAAAAACAAGGCACTAAGAGGTACATAAGGAGGGAGGACCCTTCCCGCGAGGGCTCACGGTCTGCAGGGGATGGGTGAGGATACACTAGGAGAGGGTAAAGCTGGTCGTGCGGCGGTTCAGTAGGTTGAGGATCACTGCAGGCTGTAGGTTTGTTGGAAGAGGTGAGTCTTCAGTAGTGTTGAGCGATACCTTCCGATATCGGAAAGTATCGGTATCGGAAAGTATCGGCCGATACCGTCAAAGTATCAGATCTAATCCGATACCGATACCCGATCCCAATGCAAGTCAATGGGACGAAAATATCGGAATTAAAATAAACCCTTTCTTAACTTGTAGGTTCATTCTACATGAAGGAAAACAACTAAGAATAATGTAGGATGTATTGGGGGACGTGGCGGAGACATTAAAGGCACAGAGGTTTAGCCCAATCTAATAGAATAGCAGGATTTTGTTTTGTTTTTTATGACATTCGGCGTTAGAAAGATTTTGACTATGTTAATTTTTTTTTTATTTTGTCAGATATTGATGTTTCACTACTTCCACGCCCTTCACCTTTTTTACTTCTCCCACACTTTCTTCTTCATTATCCTCATCATCAGCTTCTTTGACATCAACTTCTTCACCTTATTCATCTTCTTCTTCATCTTCTACCTATTATTTTTTTTGTTACATTGTTCATATTCTTTTTATTTTACTATTATCTTCTTCATATTCAACTTCTTCATCATATTCTTATTTGTGACAGGCATTCCCGTAGTTGTTATCTATAAAAGTTTGAAGATTACACCTTCCGTTCTGCCTGTCACAAAACAGTTACATTTGTCCGCGTTCAGTTTGGCCTGCAGCATCAGGCTTTATCCAGGGGCACCACGAGGAGGAACGGACTCACCCCCATACACTGCTTAGTCTTCTTCTGCTTATAATTTAGATAATATCTTTTGCTCTAATGTTTAGTCTTATGCTTAATGTTCTTCTGCTCTTTGTTCTGCAGCCTCTTGTTCTTCTGCTTCTCGGTCTTCCAGGTCGTCGTTGTCTCCAGGGTCGTCGTCTCCGGGGTCATCGTCATCGGGGTGGTCTTCAGGGTCATCGTCTTCAGGGTCGTCGTCATCTCAGTGGTTGTCGTCTCTGGTGTCGTCGTCATCTTAGGGGTGGTCTTCCGGGTCGTCGTCTTTAGGGACTTGAACTTGGAAATGTAGCAGAAGGTACAAGTAGGCTGAGAAAATGCCGAGAAACAGCTGATGGAACTGGAACTCGGATGGCTACCCGAAGGTCCAAGAGCCAATGGAACTACCGAGGACCAGCTGACGTTACTGGAACCCGGTTACTAAGCAGGAGGTACCCGTGCTGAAAGCACTACCAAGGACCACCTGACGTTGGTGGAACTCAGATACCCAGAGGGAGGCACCTAAGCCAAAGGCTCTGCCCGGAACCAGCTGACGGTACTGGAACCAGGATGGGGAACAGAAGGTACAAGAGCAAAAGACACTGCCGAGAACCAGCTGACGGTACTGGAACCCGGATGGGTAGCCGAAGGTCCAAGAGCCAATGGAACTACTGAGGACCAGCTGACGTTACTGGAACCCGGTTACTAAGCAGGAGGTACCCGTGCTGAAAGCACTACCAAGGACCACCTGACATTGGTGGAACTCGGATACCCAGAGGGAGGCACCTAAGCCAAAGGCTATGCCCGGAAACAGCTGACGGTGCTGGAACCAGGATGGGGACCTATTCAAGCTTGTCTTCCTAGAGCCCCAACTAGCGGTGTTGGAGCAAAGGGTCAGCAGGGGGAGCAGAGTGTAGGCCGAAGCCTGCACTGGAGGCATTTGTAGGTCTGTTGTGTCTGCGTGGCATTTGCAGGACACGTTGCCGGCTACACAGCAGGGGAACAGCTGGCGTTGCTGAACCCCACTGACACATTGGCTGGTGTTTTTCTCTGTGCAGCTAGCAGTACCGGGCCCCAACTGGCGGTGTTAGAGCTCAGGGTCAGCAGGAGGAGAGGGAGCAGAGTGTAGGCCGAAGCCTAATTGAACCAATTTTAAAGGTAACCTTTAACCCCCCCTCAGGTGTTACAAAGTAGAAGAGCCACGCCTTATGCAGCAGTAGTGCTGCACAAGTCAAAGGTTGCTCTTTTAATTTTGTTCCTTGCACAAGCTGAATGAAACACGTACAACATTTTGGCCCTTATAGAGTCAATCTGTCTTGGAGGCGGGAGTTCCCTTTGTAATGAGACGCAGCACAGCTGGCAAAAATACCAACTTGGTGCTTGGCGCGGCCTCATGAGCATCGGATTTTGCTGTACAGGAGTC
Source organism: Ranitomeya variabilis (assembly GCF_051348905.1). Classification (NCBI taxonomy): domain Eukaryota; kingdom Metazoa; phylum Chordata; class Amphibia; order Anura; family Dendrobatidae; genus Ranitomeya; species Ranitomeya variabilis. Next base: position 235,343,905 of record NC_135237.1, read on the forward strand.
TGCGTTGTTGCGTTATCCCTTGGCCATGCGCTGCCCGTCTTCTGACATCATTTCATGTCGGCTGGTGCGGTTCGCGATGCCCATGAATCCCAGCCCCGCAGTGTCTTTACAGTGTTTCACACTGCAGGGCTGGGATTCATGGCCTGGCGCAGTACATATGTTCGCCTCTCGCTCGTGTCCTTACACCTGCTACAGACTGTGCGGCGTCAGCTGATCCCTTATCGCATGCCACGGCCATGAAGCCGCACAGTCTGAAGAAGGCGGAAGGAGCTGAGTGACAGCCTGGCGAAGATATGCACTGCTCATGCCCGTCAATCACACCCTCGCAGTCAAAATAAATAAGACACCGAGGGGCGTTGTGTCGGGCAGGGCGGCCGCAGAGGCGCAGCCAGCCAAACAATGATGTCAGAAGAAGGGCTGTGCTACCAAGGGGGTTGTTGCGTGTCATTACAAAGGAAAGTCACACCTCAGGGACGTTTTAATGGTCTCAGGGGACACATTGTAGACGTGTTCTGTTCCACGTGTGCAAGGAGAATAAGTTTGAGCCACCTTGCACACATGCAGCATTACTGCTGTACAAGGTGGCTGTAAAACATATAAACACCTGGGGGAGGGGGGACAGGTTCCCTTCAATTTCAGTTCTTGTGTCTGCGTGGCTGTTGCAGGACACATTGCCGGCTACACAGCAGGGGAACAGCTGGCGGTGCTGAACCCCACTGACACATTGGCTGGTGTTTTTCTCTGTGCAGCTAGCAGTACCGGGCCCCAACTGGCGGTGTTAGAGCCCAGGGTCAGCAGGAGGAGAGGGAGCAGAGTGTAGGCCGAAGCCTGCACTGGCGGCAGCTTTGTGTCTGCGTGGCTGTTGCAGGACACGATGCCGGCTACACAGCAGGGGAACAGCTGGCGTTGCTGAACCCCACTGACACATTGGCTGGTGTTTTTCTCTGTGCAGCTAGAAGTACCGGGCCCCAACTGGCGGTGTTAGAGCCCAGGGTCAGCAGGAGGAGAGGGAGCAGAGTGTAGGCCGAAGCCTGCACTGGCGGCAGCTTTGTGTCTGCGTGGCTGTTGCAGGACACGATGCCGGCTACACAGCAGGGGAACAGCTGGCGTTGCTGAACCCCACTGACACATTGGCTGGTGTTTTTCTCTGTGCAGCTAGCAGTACCGGGCCCCAACTGGCGGTGTTAGAGCCCAGGGTCAGCAGGAGGAGAGGGAGCAGAGTGTAGGCCGAAGCCTAATTGAACCAATTTTAAAGGTAACCTTTAACCCCCCCTCAGGTGTTACAAAGTAGAAGAGCCACGCCTTATGCAGCAGTAGTGCTGCACAAGTCAAAGGTTGCTCTTTTAATTTTGTTCCTTGCACAAGCTGAATGAAACACGTACAACATTTTGGCCCTTATAGAGTCAATCTGTCTTGGAGGCGGGAGTTCCCTTTGTAATGAGACGCAGCACAGCTGGCAAAAATACCAACTTGGTGCTTGTTGCGGCCTCCTGAGCATCGGATTTTGCTGTACAGGAGTCTGCGTTGTTGCGTTATCCCTTGGCCATGCGCTGCCCGTCTTCTGACATCATTTCATGTCGGCTGGTGCGGTTCGCGATGCCCATGAATCCCAGCCCCGCAGTGTCTTTACAGTGTTTCACACTGCGGGGCTGGGATTCATGGCCTGGCGCAGTACATATGTTCGCCTCTCGCTCGTGTCCTTACACCTGCTACAGACTGTGCGGCGTCAGCTGATCCCTTATCGCATGCCACGGCCATGAAGCCGCACAGTCTGAAGAAGGCGGAAGGAGCTGAGTGACAGCCTGGCGAAGATATGCACTGCTCATGCCCGTCAATCACACCCTCGCAGTCAAAATAAATAAGACACCGAGGGGCGTTGTGTCGGGCAGGGCGGCCGCAGAGGCGCAGCCAGCCAAACAATGATGTCAGAAGAAGGGCTGTGCTACCAAGGGGGTTGTTGCGTGTCATTACAAAGGAAAGTCACACCTCAGGGACGTTTTAATGGTCTCAGGGGACACATTGTAGACGTGTTCTGTTCCACGTGTGCAAGGAGAATAAGTTTATGAGCCACCTTGCACACATGCAGCATTACTGCTGTACAAGGTGGCTGTAAAATATACAAACACCTGGGGGAGGGGGGACAGGTTCCCTTCAATTTCAGTTCTTGTGTCTGCGTGGCTGTTGCAGGACACGTTGCCGGCTACACAGCAGGGGAACAGCTGGCGGTGCTGAACCCCACTGACACATTGGCTGGTGCTTTTCTCTGTGCAGCTAGCAGTACCGGGCCCCAACTGGCGGTGTCAGAGCCCAGGGTCAGCAGGAGGAGAGGGAGCAGAGTGTAGGCCGAAGCCTAATTGAACCAATTTTAAAGGTAACCTTTAACCCCCCCCCATGGGTTACAAACTACAAGAGCCACAGCTTGGGCAGCAGTAATGCTGCACAAGTCAAAGGTTGCTCTTTTATTTTTGCTCCTTGCACACGCAGAAAGAAACACGTATAACATTTAGGCCCTTAAGCAGTCAAACTGTTTTGGAGGCGTGAGTTCCCTTTGTAATGAGACGCAGCCCAGCTGTCAAAAATCCCACCTTGGTGCTGGGCGCGGCATCCTGAGCGTCGTTATTTGCTGCACAGGAGTCTGCGCTGTCGTGTTATCCCTTGGCCTTGCGCTGTTAGCGCTGCCCATCTTCTGACATCATTTAATGTTGGCCGGTGCGGTTCGCGATGACCATGAATCCCAGCCCCGCAGTGTCTACATTGTTAAAACACTGCAGGGCTGTGATTCATGGCCTGGCGCAGTACATATGTTCGCCTCTCACACTCGGGTCCTTACACCTGCTTCAGACTGTGCGGCGTCAGCTGATCCCTTGTCGCATGCCACGGCCATGAAGCCGCACAGTCTGAAGAAGGCCGAAGGAGATGAGGGACAGGCGAACATATGCACTGCTCATGCCCATCAATCACACCCTCGCAGTCAAAATAAAAAAGACACCGAGGGGCGTTTTGTGGGCCAGGGCGGCCGCAGAGGCGCAGCCCGCCAAACAATGATGCCAGAAGATGGGCAGCGCTACCAAGGGGGTTGCAGTGTGTCATTACAAAGGAAAGTCACACCTCAGGGACGGTTTAATGGTCACAGAGGACACATTTTAGACGTGTTCAGTTCCACGTGTGCAAGGGGAATAAGTTTCTGAGCCACCTTGCACACATGCAGCATTACTGCTGTACAAGGTGGCTGTGAAACATACAAACGCCTGGGGGAGGGGGGACAAGTTCCCTTCAATTTCAGTTCTTGTGTCTGCATGGCTGTTGCAGGACACGATGCCGGCTACACAGCAGGGGAACAGCTGGCGGTGCTGAACCCCACTGACACATTGGCGAGGTGTTTGGCTCTGTGCAGCCAGCACTTCTGGGCCCCAACTGGCGGTGTTAGAGCCCAGGGTCAGCAGGAGGAGTAGAGGGAGCGGAGTGTAGGCCGAAGCCTGCACTGGCGGCAGCTTTAGGTCTGTTGTGTCTGCGTGGCTGTTGCAGGACACGTTGCCGGCTACACAGCAGGGGTACAGCTGGCGTTGCTGAACCCCACTGACACATTGGCTGGTGTTTTTCTCTGTGCAGCTAGCACATCTGGGCGCCAACTGGCGGTGTTAGAGCCCAGGGTCAGCAGCAGGAGCATAGTGTAGGCCGAAGCCTGCACTGGAGCAAGTTGAAAGGGAACCCTTAAACCCCCCCCCCCAGGGGTTTGTAGCTGAAAGAGCCATATTGTACAGCACTAATGCTGGAAAAGGTAAACTTAGCTCTTTTAGTTATGGTCCTTGCAAACGCTGAACTTGACACTTATGAAATGTGTCCCCTCACACCGTTAAACCGTCCGGTCGGATGGACTTTCCTTTGTTATGTGACGCAGCACAGCTGTCATTCTTACCCCCTTGGCGCCGTGCGCCGCCTCCTCAGCGTTGTTTGAATCTGTCCCGGAGCCTGTGCTATTATGTTATCCCTTGTCCATGCACACATTTAGCGCTGCTCATCTTCTGAATATTATTTGGTGTCAGGCTGGCTGCACCTGTGCGTCTGCGCTGGCCAAGATCCCGCCTCGCTGTGTCATCTAATGTAATCACTCTGCGGAACTGTGATCCATGGGCATGCGCAGTGCATATCCTTGCCTCTCACTCCCCTCCTTACGGCTTCTTCAGACTGTGCGGCGTCATTGCCGTGGCATGCTATTAGGGATCAGCTGACGGTGCACAGTCTGAAGAAGGCTGAGGGAGATGAGAGAGAGGCGGAGGTTAAGATATGCACTGCGCATGTCCATGGATCACAGGCCCGCAGTGGGATTAAATCAGAAGACACTACGAGGCGGGATCTCGTCCAGCGCGGCCGCACAGGCGCAGCCAGCCTGACACCAAATGATGTCAGAAGATGGGCAGCGCAAAATGTGTGCATGGACAAGGGCTAACATAACAGCGCAGGCTCCGGGACAGATTCAAACAACGCTGAGGAGGCGGCGCACAGCGCCAAGGGGGTAAGAATGACAGCTGTGCTGCGTCACATAACAAAGGAAAGTCCATCCGACCGGACGGTTTAACGGTGTGAGGGGACACATTTCATAAGTGTCAAGTTCAGCGTGTGCAAGGAGCCCCACAAAAAGAGCCACTTTTTCCTTTTGCATCATTATTACTGCTGCACAAGATGGCTCTTTCAGTAACAAACGCCTTGGGGGGAGGGGGGGGACAGGTTCCCTTAAATTTAAGTTGTTGTGCCTGCGTGGCGGTGGCATGACACGTTGCCGTATACACAGCAGGGGAGCAGCAGGCATTACTGAACCCCACTAACACATTGGCGAGGTGTTTGGCTCTGTGCGGACAGCACTTCTGGACAACAACTAGCGGTGTTGTAGCCCAGGGACAGCAGGAGGAGGAGGTGTAGGAGATAGGAGGGATTGCCACACACACAGCTGGGGAACAGCTGACGTTACTGAACCCCAATAACAGAGGAGCGACTGTTGACTGTGCGGACAGCACTTCTGGACAGCAACAAGCGGTGTTGGAGCCCAGGGACAGCAGGAGGAGGAGGTGGAGAGAGGAGGGATTGCCACACACACATCTGGGGAACAGCTGATGTTACTGAACCCCAATAACAGAGGAGTGACTGTTGACTGTGCGGACAGCACTTCTGGACAGCAACTAGCAGTGTTGGAGCCCAGGGACAGCAGGAGGAGGAGGTGGAGGAGAGAGGAGGGATTGCCACACACACAGCTGGGGAACAGCTGACGTTACTGAACCCCAATAACAGAGGAGTGACTGTTGACTGTGCGGACAGCACTACCAGGCAACAACTAGCGGTGTTGTAGCCCAGGGACAGCAGGAGGAGGAGGTGGAGGAGAGAGGAGGGATTGCCACACACACAGCTGGGGAACAGCTGACGTTACTGAACCCCAATAACAGAGGAGCGACTGTTGACTGTGCGGACAGCACTACCAGGCAACAACTAGCGGTGTTGGAGCCCAGGGACAGCAGGAGGAGGAGGTGGAGGAGAGAGGAGGGATTGCCACACACACAGCTGGGGAACAGCTGACGTTACTGAACCCCAATAACAGAGGAGCGACTGTTGACTGTGTGTATAGCACTACCAGGCAACAACTAGCGGTGTTGGAGCCCAGGGACAGCAGGAGGAGGAGGTGGAGGAGAGAGGAGGGATTGCCGCACACACAGCTGAGGAACAGCTGACGTTACTGAACCCCAATAACAGAGGAGTGACTGTTGACTGTGCGGACAGCACTTCTGGACAGCAACTAGCGGTGTTGGAGCCTAGGGACAGCAGGAGGAGGAGGTGGAGGAGAGAGGAGGGATTGCCACACACACAGCTGGGGAACAGCTGACGTTACTGAACCCCAATAACAGAGGAGCGACTGTTGACTGTGCGGACAGCACTACCAGGCAACAACTAGCGGTGTTGTAGCCCAGGGACAGCAGGAGGAGGAGGTGGAGGAGAGAGGAGGGATTGCCACACACACAGCTGGGGAACAGCTGATGTTACTGAACCCCAATAACAGAGGAGCGACTGTTGACTGTGCGTACAGCACTACCAGGCAACAACTAGCGGTGTTGGAGCCCAGGGACAGCAGGAGGAGCAGAGGAACACAGTGTAGGCTTAAGCCTGATTGGAGAAAGTTGAAAGGGAACCTTTAACCCCCCCCAAGGCGTTTGTAGCTGAAAGAGCCAGCTTGTGCAGCACAAAGGATGCAAAAGGAAAAGGTGGCTCTTTTCATTATGCTCCTTGCAAACACAGAACTAAACACTTATAAAATGTGTCCCCTGATACCGTGAGACCATCCCGGAGGTGGGACTTTCCTTCGTAATATGACGCAGCACAGCTGTCATTCCTACCCCCTTGGCGCCGTGCCCCGGCTCCTCAGCGTTGTTTGATTCCGTCCCGGAGCCTGCGCTGTTATGTTATCCCTTGGCCAGGCACACTTAGCGCTGCCCATCTTCTGACATCATTTGGTGTCAGGCTGGCTGCGCCTGTGCGGCCGCGCTGGCCGAGAGCCCGCCTCGCAGTGTCGTCTAATGTAATCCCACCGCGGGCCTGGGATCCGTGGCCATGCGCAGTGCATATCCTCGCCTCTCACTCCCCTCCCTACGGCTTCTTCAGACTGTGCGGCGTCACGGCCGTGGCATGCTATTAGGGATCAGCTGACGGCGCACAGTCTGAAGAAGGCGTAGGGAGATGAGTGAGAGGCGGAGGTTCAGATATGCACTGCGCATGTCCATGGATCTCAGGCCCCCAGTGGGATTAAATCAGAAGACACTGCGAGGCGGGCTCTCGGCCAGCACGGCCGCACAGGCGCAGTCAGTCTGACACCAAATGATGTCAGAAGAGGGGCAGCGCTAAGTGTGCCTGGCCAAGGGATAACATAACAGCGCAGGCTCCGGGACGGAATCAAACAACGCTGAGGAGCCGGGGTACGGCGCCAAGGGGGTAGGAATGACAGCTGTGCTACGTCATATTATGAAGGAAAGTCCCACCTCCGGGACGGTTTTACGGTATCAGTGGACACATTTTATAAGTGTTAAGTTCTGCGTGTGCAAGGAGCTAAACAAAAATAGCTACCTTTTCCTTGTGCAGCATTACTGCTGCACAAGGTGGCTCTTTCAGTAACAAACGCCTTGGGAGGGGGGGGACAGGTTCCCTTACATTTCAGTTGTTGTGTCAGCGTGGCGGTCGCAGGACACATTGCCGGCTACACAGCTGGGGATCAGCTGACGTTACTGAAACCCAATAACACTGGGTCGTATGTTTTGACTGTGCAGACGGCACTTCTGAGCCTCAACTGGCGGTGTTGGAGCCCAGGAATTAAAGTTCAGGTGGTAGAAAGATGAACACAACAGGAGACCTGGATACTGTAGACAGTCACCTAATTATTTAATCAGGAAGAGGAGTGGCAAATTCCTGCGAGATCCAGGCCTTGTTCATTTTCAGGAAAGTAAGCCGGTCAACGTTATCGGAGGATAGTCGCATGCGACGGTCAGTTAGTACACCACCTGCAGCACTAAAGACGCGTTCCGATAATACACTAGCCGCAGGGCAAGCCAGCACCTCCAATGCATACTGGCTTAGCTCTGGCCATGTATCCAGCTTTGAGACCCAAAACTTGAAAGGGGAAGAGCCGTCTGGGAGTACAGCAAGAGGGCAAGACATGTAGTCTGTCACCATCTGACGGAACCGTTGCCTCCTGCTGACTGGAGCCGTCTGTGATGGTGTAGACTTTTGTGGCGGGCACAAAAAACTGTGCCACAGTTGGGCCATACTGGTCTTGCCTTGGGCAGAGGCACTGCTTCTGCTCCCTCTTTGTGCAGAGCCTCCTCCACTGCCTGGACGCACTGAGCTGCTTTGTAATGCACTAGCAGCACTTCTCTCACTTGGAATGGAGAAGATGATGGAATTCACCAGTGTGTCTTGGTACTCCCGCATTTTTCGCTCCCGATTCAACGGTGTGATGAGGCTTTCTACGTTGTCCCGGTAGCGAGGATCGAGGAGGGTGAACACCCAATAATCAGACATGTTGAGAATGTGGGAGATGCGGCGGTCATTTCTCAGGCACTGCAGCATGTAATCCACCATGTGCTGCAGACTGCCAACTGGCCAAGAAACGCTGTCCCCTGCTGGAGGCGTGATCTCTGCCCGCTCGTCATCACCCCACCCTCGCTGTACACACTGAGTACTGGACAATTGTGTAACTCCCTCCTCTGGACGGATGTCTTCCTCCTCCATTGACTCCTCCTCATCCTCCTCACAAAGTGTCCTCTGCCTACACGTTTGTGAGGAACCACGTGGCGCTGACTGTCCAGAAGATGATGGAAATGGTGAATCCTCATCCTCCACCTCTTCCACAACATCATCCCTTAGCGCTTGCAGTGATTTTTCAAGCAGGCAGATAAGGGGGACAGTCATGCTGACTAGTGCATCATCTGCACTCGCCATCCGCGTGGAATAATCGAAGGGATGCAAAACCTGGCAGACGTCCTTCATAGTGGCCCACTCTGTGGTTGTGAAGTCTGAACGGTGCGGAGTGCGACTTCTTTGCGCCTGATGCATCTGGTACTCCATTACAGCTTGCTGCTGCTCACACAACCGCTCCAACATATGTAACGTGGAATTCCACCTGGTAGGTAGGTCACATATGATACGATGTTCCGGCAGGCGGTGTCGGCGCTGCAGAGCCACAATGCGCGATTTTGCCGTGCTGGAACGCCGCAAGTGAGCACACTCTAGGCGGACCTTGTGCAGCAGTGCATCAAGATCCGGATAGTCCCTCAAAAAACTCTGCACGACCAAATTGAGCACATGTGCCAGACATGGGATGTGAGTGAGGTTGCCGAGGCCCAGAGCTGCCACCAGATTTCGGCCATTATCACACACTACCATGCCTGGCTGGAGATTCGCTGGCACAAACCACACATCGCTCTCCTGCTTGATGGCATTCCAGAGCTCCTGCGCTGTGTGGCTTCGATTCACCAAAGAAATTAATTTCAAGACGGCCTGTTGACGTTTGGCCACGGCTGTGCTCATGTCGGTCGTAACAGGTAAACTTCATCACGGGTCCATGTGGAGGTGGACTGTGACGGCTCCTGCAGCGATGATTCTGAGGAACTGGTGTAAGAGGAGGAGTCAATGCGTACAGAATGGATTCCTGCAATCCTTGGAGTGGGCAGGACACGTCCTGCGCCACTCGCACGATCTGTACCCGGCTCAACGACATTAACCCAATGGGCAGTGAGGGAAAGGTATCGCCCCTGTCCATGTTGACTGGTCCACGCATCGGTGGTGAGGTGGACCTTGCTACTGACGGCGTTCAGTAGCGCGTGTTTTATGTGTCCCTCCACATGCTTGTGCAGGGCAGGGACAGCTTGCCTGCTGAAGTAAAAGCGGCTGGGCACATTGTACTGTGGGACTGCCAATGACATCAAGTCACGGAAGCTGTCAGTCTCCACCAGCCTGAATGACAGCATTTCCAGTGACAGAAGTTTGGCAATGCCTGCAGTCAGAGCCTGTGCTCGTGGGTGGTTTGACGAGAAAGGCCGCCTTTTCTCCCATGCCTGTACTACCGATGGCTGTAGACTGGGCTGGGAGTGTATGGATGACTGGGAAAGTGGTGCTGCGGGTGGAATTACAGTGGGTCTCTGGACAACAGGGCCAGAGGTTCTTCCACGGCGATCCTGGGAGGAAGCCGAACCAGCTGCGTGTGAGCTGGAGGAAGAGGCAACACGAGCTGAAGAGGTGGTAGCTGCCGCTGTTGGTTGGCCTAGCTCTTCAGTGTGTTTTTCTAACAACGCCGCGTGCCTGGTCCGCACATGTTTCCACATGTTGGAGGTATTGAGGCTGCTGACATTTCGACCTCTTTTGACTTTGTGATGACACACCTTGCATTTGACATAGCAAATGTCATCTGCAACTGTGTCAAAAAAGGGCCAGACACTGCAAGTCTTGGGAGCGCCCTTTTTGGCTTTTGGAACAGACATGCTCCTAACGGGTGCCAAAGTGGAGGCTACAGGCTGCGCAGTCTTCCCCCTCCCTCTACCTCTTTGGCCCGTTCTAGGAATCTCTTCCTCAGAGCTGCTCCCACCACCTTCCTGTCCCTCACGCCACGATGGGTCAAGGACCTCATCATCTACACTACCCTCTGCCACCAACTGCTCCACCTGGGTAGTCTCAGCAGCAGAGCACGCACCAGAAAGTGGCACCTGAGTGTCATCATCAGCGGATGCGGCCTGCGATGTGGTGACCGGAGGCACTGGCCCACCCGCCTCTTCAGAGGAAGAGAGAAAAAGCGGTTGGGCATCACTGCACCCTGCCTCTTCTTCCATTTCTCCAATGCTGCTTGGCTGGCCCCCTGTTTCCAAGCCAAGAGATTCAGAGAACAGAAGTAGAGACAGCTCCTGTCCTGGGCTCTCTGTCTGCCTGGCCAATTTGGCAGGTGGTGAAGAGACAGATGGCTGCTCTCCAGTGCTCTGTGTCTGTGAGGATGTGGCACTAATTGAAGTCGATGCGTTAGCTGCCATCCATCCGACAACGGCTTCAATTTGGTCTTCACGCACCAGCGGTGTACGGCGCTCTGCGACAAAGCTGCGCATGAAAGACTGTTCCCTGGTGAAACTGGGTGCTGAGGAGTCACTGGTGCCCGCAGCAGGCACAGAACCCCCACGTCCTCTCCCTGCTCCGCGCCCACGCCCATGTGCCTTACTCCCTGCCTTCTTTATCTTGGTTGACTGATAAAGATAAGCAGAAAAGTACGGCTTTGTGTGCTTATTCCTGAACAGCTCCGAGTCCTAACAGGTATAGGAAACACTAATTTTCTAAAGTGTGGACTAGACTTTAATAAGTGCTAATGTGGCCTACAGAAATGTAAAGTGGTGTGTTTGGTGAACTTTATTATTTATTTATTTTTTGGGGGCTGAACTGACAACAGAGAGAGCTGCGGTCACGCGGAGACCGTGCAGACAGCCGTAAATGGCGCTGCAAGGCCCAAAAAACCTCCTCTACTTTATCCTATGTAGTGTTTTTCCACAAGTTAGCTGGATACGGGTGGAAAGACACTAATAGGAATTTTTTTAAAAAATGTGCAGCAGCCTGCACTACTTAAAACAAAAGGAAAATTGATTTTACGGTATGACGCAGTGAAGAACCCTGAGCTGGATACAACCAGGCTATGGCTGCTCACAGGCTACAGGGCGAGCTGCAGTCACACGGAGACCATGCAGACAGCCGTTAACGGCGCTGCAAGGCCCAAAAAACCTCCTCTGCTTTATCCTATGTAGTGTTTTTCCACAAGTTAGCTGGATACGGGTGGAAAGACACTAATAGGAATTTTTTGAAAAAATGTGCAGCAGCCTGCACTACTTAAAACAAAAGGAAAATTGATTTGACGGTATGACGCAGTGAACAACCCTGAGCTGGATACAACCAGGCTATGGCTGCTCACAGACTACAGGGCGAGCTGCAGTCACACGGAGACCATGCAGACAGCCGTAAACGGCGCTGCAAGGCCCAAAAAACCTCCTCTACTTTATCCTATGTAGTGTTTTCCCACAAGTTAGCTGGATACGGGTGGAAAGACACTAATAGGAATTTTTTGAAAAAATGTGCAGCAGCCTGCACTACTTAAAACAAAAGGAAAATTGATTTGACGGTATGACGCAGTGAACAACCCTGAGCTGGATACAACCAGGCTATAGCTGCTCACAGACTACAGGGCGAGCTGCAGTCACACGGAGACCGTGCAGACAGCCGTAAACGGCGCTGCAAGGCCCAAAAAACCTCCTTTACTTTATCCTATGTAGTGTTTTTCCACAAGTTAGCTGGATACGGATGGAAAGACAGTAATAGGAATTTTTTGAAAAAATGTGCAGCAGCCTGCACTACTTAAAACAAAAGGAAAATTGATTTGACGGTATGACGCAGTGAACAACCCTGAGCTGGATACAACCAGGCTATGGCTGCTCACAGACTACAGGGCGAGCTGCAGTCACACGGAGACCATGCAGACAGCCGTAAACGGCGCTGCAAGGCCCAAAAAAACTCCTCTACTTTATCCTATGTAGTGTTTTTCCACAAGTTAGCTGGATACGGGTGGAAAGACACTAATAGGAATTTTTTGAAAAAATGTGCAGCAGCCTGCACTACTTAAAACAAAAGGAAAATTGATTTGACGGTATGACGCAGTGAACAACCCTGAGCTGGATACAACCAGGCTATGGCTGCTCACAGACTACAGGGTGAGCTGAAGTCACACGGAGACCGTGCAGACAGCCGTAAACGGCGCTGCAAGGCCCAAAAAACCTCCTCTACTTTATTCTATGTAGTGTTTTTCCACAAGTTAGCTGGATACGGGTGGAAAGACACTAATAGGAATTTTTTGAAAAAATGTGCAGCAGCCTGCACTACTTAAAACAAAAGGAAAATTGATTTGACGGTATGACGCAGTGAACAACCCTGAGCTGGATACAACCAGGCTATGGCTGCTCACAGACTACAGTGTTGTGGATTCTGTTTGTGGGCTCCCTCTGGTGGTTACTGCTGGTACTGGGTGACTTTGGTGGGTTGCGGTCTCTGGGTTCCACCTGTCCATCAGTGGCTGGGTGTTTCCTATTTAGCCTGGCCTTTCTGTCATTTCCTTGCCGGCTATCAATGTATTCAGATGTGCTCTGTTTGGTTCCTGCCTACCTGCTCCCAGATCTTTCAGTATAAGCTAAGTGCTGATTTTCAGTTGTTTGGTTTTTTTGTCCAGCTTGCTTATTATGTCTCTATGCTAGCTGGTAGCTCTAGTGGACTGAGGTTCTCCCCATGTGCCATGAGTTGGCACATGAGTTCTTGTAATCTCAGGATGGTTTTTTTGATTAGGGTTTTTTGCTGACCGCTCAGACCCCTTTTGTATCGTTCTGCTTTCTAGTTTACAGCGGGCCTCAATTTGCTAAAACTATATATATCATCTCTATGTGTGTGCCTTCCTCTCATTTCACCGTCAATACATGTGGGGGGCAACTATACCTTTTGGGGTTCATTCCTCTGGAGGCAAGTGAGGTCTTTATTTTCTCTGCAGTGCTAGTTAGCTCTTAGGCTGGTGCGTGGCGTCTAGAACCAACGTAGGCACGCTCCCTGGCTATCTCTAGTTGCGTTTGTCAGGCGTAGGGCAGCGGTCAGCCCAGGTTCCATCACCCTAGAGCTCGTCCGTTATTTATTTGTACTTTGCTTGTCCTGTGCTATCCCTTGCCATTGGGATTCATGACAGTATAGCTGGCCCACAAAGTGTTAATTGTTTGGGCTGAAGCAGGAGAAAAAGAAGTGTTGAAGGGAATTTTTTTTTTTTTTTTCCCTTAAGAGGTTTTGCTGCCTAGCCCTTAATTGCTGTCTAGCTGCTTCTTACCTCCTCTTAACCCTTGAATGGCTCTGACCTTAGCTGTTTAATATGGATGTCCAGAGTTTGGCTTCCAGCCTGAGTAATCTCGAGGCAAAGGTTCAAAACATACAGGATTTCGTTGTTCACACTCCCATGTCTGAACCTAGAATTCCTATTCCAGAGTTCTTCTCTGGAGATAGATCTACCTTCCTGAATTTCAGGAACAATTGTAAATTGTTTCTTTCTTTAAAATCTCGCTCCTCTGGAGACCCTGCTCAACAGGTCAGGATTGTTATATCTTTCCTGCGGGGCGACCCTCAGAATTGGGCATTTGCATTGGCACCAGGGGATCCTGCATTGCTCAGTGTGGATGCGTTTTCTCTGGCACTGGGATTGCTGTATGAGGAACCTAACCTGGAGATTCAGGCTGAAAAGGCTTTATTAGCCCTCTCTCAGGGGCATGATGAAGCAGAAATATATTGTCAAAAATTTCGGAAATGGTCGGTGCTTACTCAGTGGAATGAGTGCGCCCTGGCTGCTAACTTCAGAAATGGTCTTTCTGAGGCCATTAAGGATATTATGGTGGGGTTCCCTGCGCCTACAGGTCTGAATGAGTCTATGGCTATGGCCATTCAGATTGATCGGCGTTTACGGGAGCGCAAACCTGTGCACCAGTTGGCGGTGTCTTCTGAACAGGCACCTGAGACTATGCAATGTGATAGAATTCAGTCCAGAAGTGAACGGCAGAGTTATAGGCGGAAGAATGGATTGTGTTTTTATTGTGGCAATTCAGCTCATGTTATATCAGCATGCTCTAAACGCACAAAAAAGGTTGATAAATCTTTTGCCATTGGTACTCTGCAGCCTAAGTTCATTTTGTCTGTAACTCTGATTTGTTCACTGTCTTCCATTTCCGTCAATGCCTATGTGGATTCGGGCGCTGCCCTGAGTCTGATGTATTGGTCATTTGCCAAAAGCTGCGGTTTTAGTCTGGAGCCTCTGGAAGTTCCTATTCCTCTGAGGGGAATTGACTCTACGCCATTGGCTATGAATAAACCGCAGTACTGGACACAAGTGACCATGCGCATGACTCCCGTTCATCAGGTGATTCGCTTCCTTGTACTGTATAATTTACATGATGTACTAGTGCTTGGTCTGCCATGGTTACAAACTCATAATCCTGTCCTGGATTGGAAAACAATGTCTGTGTTAAGCTGGGGATATCAGGGGGTTCATGATGATGCACCTCTGATTTCAATCGCTTCATCTACTCCTTCTGAGATCCCTGCGTTTTTGTCGGACTATCGGGATGTTTTTGAGGAGCCTAAGCTCAATTCGCTCCCTCCTCATAGAGATTGTGACTGTGCTATAGAATTGATTCCTGGCAGTAAGTTCCCTAAGGGTCGTTTATTTAATCTGTCAGTGCCTGAGCATACTGCTATGCGGAATTATATTAAGGAGTCCTTGGAAAAGGGACATATTCGTCCATCTTCGTCCCCTCTGGGAGCAGGTTTTTTTTTCGTGGCAAAGAAAGATGGTTCCCTGAGGCCTTGTATAGATTATCGCCTTCTGAATAAGATTACAATCAAATATCAGTATCCATTGCCATTATTGACTGATTTGTTTGCTCGCATTAAGGGGGCTAGGTGGTTCACTAAGATAGATCTTCGCGGTGCGTATAATCTTGTGCGGATAAAACAGGGTGATGAGTGGAAAACCGCATTTAATACGCCTGAGGGCCATTTTGAGTATTTGGTAATGCCTTTTGGACTCTCCAATGCTCCGTCAGTCTTTCAGTCCTTTATGCACAATATTTTCCGTGAATATCTGGATAAATTTATGATTGTGTATTTGGATGATATTTTGGTGTTTTCTGATGACTGGGAGTCTCATGTTCTACAGGTCAGGAAGGTGTTTCAGGTTCTGCGGGCCAATTCTCTGTTTGTGAAGGGCTCAAAGTGTCTCTTTGGAGTCCAGAAGATTTCTTTTTTGGGGTACATTTTTTCTCCTTCTACTATTGAGATGGATCCTGTCAAGGTTCAGGCGATTTGTGACTGGACACAACCTACATCTGTTAAGAGTCTTCAGAAGTTCTTGGGGTTTGCTAATTTTTATCGTCGGTTCATTACTAATTTTTCCAGTGTTGTTAAACCTTTGACTGATTTGACTAAAAAGGGTGCTGATGTTGCTAATTGGTCTCCTGCGGCTGTGGAGGCCTTTCAGGAACTTAAGCGCCGGATTTCTTCTGCTCCTGTGTTGTGTCAACCAGATGTTTCACTTCCTTTTCAGGTGGAGGTTGATGCTTCCGAGATTGGAGCGGGGGCGGTTTTGTCACAGAGAAGTTCTAATGGCTCGGTGATGAAGCCATGTGCTTTCTTCTCTAGAAAATTCTCGCCCGCCGAGCGCAACTATGATGTGGGTAATCGGGAGCTTTTGGCCATGAAGTGGGCATTTGAGGAGTGGCGTCATTGGCTTGAGGGTGCTAGACATCGTGTGGTGGTCTTGACTGATCACAAGAATCTCATTTACCTTGAGTCTGCCAGGCGTCTGAATCCTAGACAGGCTCGTTGGTCGTTGTTTTTTTCTCGTTTCAATTTTGTGGTTTCATACCTGCTAGGTTCAAAGAATGTGAAGGCGGATGCTCTTTCCAGGAGTTTTGTGCCTGACTCTCCTGGAGACTCTGGGCCTACTGGTATCCTTAGGGATGGGGTAATATTGTCCGCCGTATCCCCAGACTTGCGACGTGCATTGCAGGAGTTTCAGGCGGATAAACCTGATTGTTGTCCACCAGAAAGACTGTTTGTTCCGGATGATTGGACCAGTAGAGTTATCTCCGAGGTCCATTCTTCTGTGTTGGCTGGTCATCCTGGAATATTTGGTACTAGAGACTTGGTGGCCAGGTCTTTTTGGTGGCCTTCCTTGTCAAGGGATGTGCGCACTTTTGTGCAGTCTTGTGAAGTGTGTGCTCGGGCCAAGCCTTGCTGTTCTCGAGCCAGTGGGTTGTTGTTATCCTTGCCCATCCCGAAGAGGCCTTGGACGCACATTTCCATGGATTTTATTTCTGATCTCCCTGTTTCACAGAAAATGTCCGTTATCTGGGTTGTGTGTGACCGCTTTTCTAAGATGGTTCATTTGGTGCCCTTGCCTAAGTTGCCTTCTTCCTCTGAGTTGGTCCCTTTATTTTTTCAGAACGTGGTTTATTTGCATGGGATTCCGGAGAATATCGTTTCTGACAGGGGATCCCAGTTTGTGTCTAGATTTTGGCGGACGTTTTGTGCTAAGATGGGCATTGATTTGTCTTTCTCGTCTGCATTCCATCCTCAGACGAATGGCCAGACGGAGCGAACTAATCAGACCTTGGAAACTTATTTGAGGTGTTTTGTTTCTGCTGATCAAGATGACTGGGTTGCTTTTTTGCCACTGGCCGAATTTGCTCTTAATAATCGGGCTAGTTCTGCCACGTTGGTCTCTCCTTTTTTTTTGTAATTCGGGGTTTCATCCTCGTTTTTCCTCTGGTCAGGGGGAATCTTCGGATTGTCCTGGAGTGGACGTGGTGGTGGACAGGTTACATCAGATTTGGAATCAGGTGGTGGACAATTTGAAGTTATCTTAGGAGAAGACTCAGCAGTTTGCTAATCGCCGTCGCCGCGCGGGTCCCCGACTTCTTGTTGGGGACTTGGTGTGGTTGTCTTCTCGTTTTGTCCCTATGAAGGTTTCTTCTCCTAAGTTCAAGCCTCGGTTCATCGGTCCTTATAGGATCTCGGAGATTCTTAACCCTGTATCTTTCCGTTTGGATCTCCCAGCATCGTTTGCTATTCATAATGTGTTCCATCGGTCGTTATTGCGGAGGTATGAGGTGCCCGTTGTTCCTTCGGTTGAGCCTCCTGCTCCGGTGCTGGTGGAGGGAGAATTGGAGTATGTTGTTGAGAAGATCTTTGATTCTCGTTTTTCCAGACGTAAACTCCAGTATTTGGTTAAGTGGAAGGGTTATGGTCAGGAGGATAATTCCTGGGTGGTCGCTTCCGATGTTCATGCAACTGATTTGGTCCGCGCCTTCCATAGAGCTCATCCTGATCGCCCTGGGGGTTCTCGTGAGGGTTCGGTGACCCCTCCTCAAGGGGGGGGTACTGTTGTGGATTCTGTTTGTGGGCTCCCTCTGGTGGTTACTGCTGGTACTGGGTGACTTTGGTGGGTTGCGGTCTCTGGGTTCCACCTGTCCATCAGTGGCTGGGTGTTTCCTATTTAGCCTGGCCTTTCTGTCATTTCCTTGCCGGCTATCAATGTATTCAGATGTGCTCTGTTTGGTTCCTGCCTACCTGCTCCCAGATCTTTCAGTATAAGCTAAGTGCTGATTTTCAGTTGTTTGGTTTTTTTGTCCAGCTTGCTTATTATGTCTCTATGCTAGCTGGTAGCTCTAGTGGACTGAGGTTCTCCCCATGTGCCATGAGTTGGCACATGGGTTCTTGTAATCTCAGGATGGTTTTTTTGATTAGGGTTTTTTGCTGACCGCTCAGACCCCTTTTGTATCGTTCTGCTTTCTAGTTTACAGCGGGCCTCAATTTGCTAAAACTATATATATCATCTCTATGTGTGTGCCTTCCTCTCATTTCACCGTCAATACATGTGGGGGGCAACTATACCTTTTGGGGTTCATTCCTCTGGAGGCAAGTGAGGTCTTTATTTTCTCTGCAGTGCTAGTTAGCTCTTAGGCTGGTGCGTGGCGTCTAGAACCAACGTAGGCACGCTCCCTGGCTATCTCTAGTTGCGTTTGTCAGGCGTAGGGCAGCGGTCAGCCCAGGTTCCATCACCCTAGAGCCCGTCCGTTATTTATTTGTACTTTGCTTGTCCTGTGCTATCCCTTGCCATTGGGATTCATGACACTACAGGGCGAGCTGCAGTCACACGGAGACCGTGCAGACAGCCGTAAACGGCGCTGCAAGGCCCAAAAAACCTCCTCTACTTTATCCTATGTAGTGTTTTTCCACAAGTTAGCTGGATACGGGTGGAAAGACACTAATAGGAATTTTTTGAAAAAATGTGCAGCAGCCTGCACTACTTAAAACAAAAGGAAAATTGATTTGACGGTATGACGCAGTGAACAACCCTGAGCTGGATACAACCAGGCTATGGCTGCTCACAGACTACAGGGCGAGCTGCAGTCACACGGAGACCGTGCAGACAGCCGTAAACGGCGCTGCAAGGCCCAAAAAACCTCCTCTACTTTATTCTATGTAGTGTTTTTCCACAAGTTAGCTGGATACGGGTGGAAAGACACTAATAGGAATTTTTTGAAAAAATGTGCAGCAGCCTGCACTACTTAAAACAAAAGGAAAATTGATTTGACGGTATGACGCAGTGAACAACCCTGAGCTGGATACAACCAGGCTATGGCTGCTCACAGACTACAGGGCGAGCTGCAGTCACACGGAGACCGTGCAGACAGCCGTAAACGGCGCTGCAAGGCCCAAAAAACCTCCTCTACTTTATCCTATGTAGTGTTTTTCCACAAGTTAGCTGGATACGGGTGGAAAGTCACTAATAGGAAGTATTAGAAAAATTGAGCAGCAGACTACACTACTTGAAAAAAAAAAAAAAGAACAGTATGAGGCAATGAACCACCCTCCCTGAACTGAATACAACCAGCTATGGATGGCCTATGGCTGCACACAGACTAGAGAGTGGGCTGCACTCACACACACACACACACAGACCTTGCAGATCGCTGTGAAAACAGCGCTGCAAGGCAAAAGCAAGGTGATTAGTAGGTGAACACAGCGGTTGCTAAATTAGCCTTGGAAAAGCACAAAGAAGCAAATCGCTATCTCTAAACTGGCCCTCAGTCAGCAAACAGCGTCCTGTCACTAACTGAATTCACAGCAGAGTGAGCGAAAAATGGCGCCAGCGACTTTTAAACTGCATCATGACATCATTTCAGCAGCCAATCACAGCCTTGCCAGTAGTTTCATGCCCTCCATGCTGAACAGGATGTGCCCACACTTGGAATCATTCTCATTGGCTGATTTCGTGCAAATTTGTGCAGTTTGAATCCTGGGAACTTCCGACTCCGGTATCCGATACGCGGCAAGTATCGGATCTCGGTATCGGAATTCCGATACCGCTAAGTATCGGCCGATACCCGATACTTGCGGTATCGGAATGCTCAACACTAGTCTTCAGGTTCTTTGTGAAGGTTTCTATGGTAGGCGAAAGTCTGATGTGTTGGAGTAGAGAGTTCCAGAGTATGGGGAAAGCACGGGTGAAGTCTTGGATGCGGTTGTGGGAAAAAGAGATAAGAGGGGAGTAGAGAAGGAGATCTTGTGAGGATCGAAGGTTGTGTGTAGGTAAGTACCGGAAGACCATGTCGCAGATTTATGGAGGAGACTGGTTGTGGATGGCTTTGTATGTCATAGTGAGGGTTTTGAACTGGAGTCTCTGGATGATAGGAAGCCAGTGAAGGGCTTGGCATAGGGTAGAGGCTGGGGGATAGCGAGGAGACAGGTAGATTAGTCGGGCAGCAGAGTGTAGGATGGATTGGAGTGTTGCCAGAGTGCCACAAAAGCATCAAAAATGCATCGTGTGTACATAACCTAACTCAAATTATTGCTATTATATCAGGGGAAATTGTCACAACAAATAATGGTATTAACCAGCAGATACACGGTTAATCTGCAGGTTAATAGCATTATCATGCTGTCTGGTGCCTGCATGCAGCTGGGAGAAAATGAAGTTTACTCTTCCTGTCATATACTGTATATGCTGTATATATATACAGTTGAAACCAGGAGTTTACAAACACTAAAAAGACAAATATGCATGTTTTTCTCAATATCTGATATGAAATGAAAAAATAAACCTTTCCCGTTTTAGGTAAATTAGGATTACCATAATTATTAATATTTCCCAAATGCCAGAATAATGAGAGAGCGTATTTTTATTACTTACTGCAAAGTCAAAAGTTTACATACAGTAAGATTACTATGCCTTTAAACAATTT
Source organism: Ranitomeya variabilis (assembly GCF_051348905.1). Classification (NCBI taxonomy): domain Eukaryota; kingdom Metazoa; phylum Chordata; class Amphibia; order Anura; family Dendrobatidae; genus Ranitomeya; species Ranitomeya variabilis. Next base: position 235,364,283 of record NC_135237.1, read on the forward strand.
TGGACTGCCCATATGATGATGTCATGTGTTTAGAAGCTTCTGATTTTTTGGCAACATCTGAGCTAATTAGAGCCACACCTGTGGATGTATTTTAATGCACACTTGAAACTAGCTGCTTCTTTGTGTAGTAACATGAGGAAGTCTAAAGAAATCAGCCAAGATATCAGGAAGAGAATTTTGGACTTGAACAAGCCTGGCTCATCCTTGGGTACAATTTCAAGATACCTGAAGGTGCCTCGTTCATCTGTACAATTGTACAAGTACAAACAAGATGGGAATGACCAGCAATCATACCTCTCTGAGACGTGTTCTGTGTCCCAGAGATGAACGTGCTTTGGTCCTACATGTGCATATCAACCCAAGGACAAAAGCAAAAGACCTTGTGAAGATGTTGGTGGATGCTGGTAAGATTGTGTCAATATCCACAGTGAAATCAGTGCTGTCTCAATATGGACTGAAAGGGAAGAAGTCATTACTCCAATTGAAACATAAAAAAGCCAGATTAATGTTTGCAAATGCACACCTTACCTTTTGGACATATGTCCTGTGGTCTGATAAAACTAAAATTGAACTTTTTAAGCATAATGACCATCGTTATTTTTGGGGGAAAAAAGGAGAAGTTTGGAAGCCTAAGAACAATATCCCAACTGTCAACACAAGGGTGGCAGCATCATGTTGTGGGGTTGTTTTGCTGCAGGAGGCACTGGTGCACTTCATAAAATTGATTAATCTATTTGTAATTTTGCCTGAAGAAGGAGCCACTGTGCTCTGAAAGCTTGCAAACATATTATTTTCTGGTTAGCCAATAAAGGTATCACTCCTAGAATACATTTGTCATCATTGGGCAGAAAAGTATTCACATCAATGAAATGTATGTAAACTTTTGACTTTGCAGTAAGTAATAAAAATGCTTTAAAACATTCACTGTCTCTCATTATTCTGGCATTTGACAAATATTAATAATTATGGTAATCCTAAGTGAGCTAAAACAGGAAAGGTTTATTCTGATTTCATGTCAGATATTGAGAAAAACATACATATGTGTCTTTTTATATAGTGTATGTAAACTTCTGGTTTCAACTGTATACGTACATCGGGGAAAAAAGTATTTAGTCAGCCACCAATTGTGCAAGTTCTCCCACTTAAAAAGATGAGAGGCCTGTAACTGACATCATAGGTAGACCACAACTATGAGAGTCAAAATTGAAAAAACAAATCCAGAAAAGGACCTTGTCTGATTTGGCAAGATTTTTTTCTCAAATTATAGTGGAAAATAAGTATTTTGTCATTAACAAAAGTTCATCTCAATATTTTGCTATATATCCTTTGTTGGCAATGACAGAGGTCAAACGTTTTCTGTAAGTCTTCACAAGGTTGGCACACACTGTTGATGGTATGCTGGCCCAATTCCTCCATGCAAATCTCCTCTAGAGTAGTGATGTTTTAGGCCTGTCACTGGGCAACACAGACTTTCAACTCCCTCCAAAGGTTTTCTATGGGGTTGAGATATGACGACTGGCTAGGACACTCCAGGACCTTCATATACTTCTTACAAAGCCACTCCTTTGTTGCCCTGGCGGTGTGCTTGGGATAATTATCATGCTGAAAGACACATCCACGTTTCATCTTTAATGCCCTTACTGATGGAAGGAGGTTTACACTCAAAATCACACGATACATGGCCCAATTCATTCTTACATGTACACGGATCAGATGTCCTGGTCCCTTTGCAGAGAAACAGGCCCAAAGCATGATGTTCCCACCCCAAGCTTCACAGTAGGTATGGTGTGTTCTTTGGATGCAACTCAGTATTCTGTCTCCTCCAAACATGACGAGTTTGTTTCTACCAAACAGTTCTATTTTGGTTTCATCAGACCATATAACATTCTCCCAATGCTCTTCTGGATAATCCAAATTCTATCTAGCAAACTTCAGACGGGCCCATACTTGTACTGGTTTAAGTAGGGGGACATGTCTGGCACTGCAGGATCTGAGTCCCTGGTGGCGTAGTGTGTTACTGATGGTAACATTTGTTACGGTGGTCCTAGGTCCAGGTCATTCACTAGGTCTCCCCCGTGTGGTTCTGGGATTTTTGCTCACCGTTCTTGTGATCATTTTGACCTCACGGGGTGAGATCTTGCATGGAGCCCCAGATCAAGGAAGATTATCAGTGGTCTTGTATGTCTTCCATTTTCTTATTATCGTTAAGGAGTGAATGACAGGAGCCTCTTTAAGAAGAAGTTACAGAAAAATAAATCTTGCCAAATCAGACAAGGTGATTTTCTGGATTTGCTTTCTCAATTTTGACTCTCATAGTTGTGGTCTACCAATGATGTCAATTACAGTCCTCTCTCATATTTTTTAAGTGGAAGAACTTGCACAATTGGTGGTTGACAAAATACCTTTTTCCCCACTGTACCTACACAGTCGTGTGAAAAAGTCTTTGCCCCCTTCCCGATTTCCTATTCTGTTGAATGTTTGTCACACTTAAGTGTTTAAGATCACAAAACAAATTTAAATGTTAGATAAAGATAACACAAGAAACACAAAATGCAGTTTTTAAATTAAGGTCTTTATTATTAAGGGAAAAGGAAATCCAAACCTTCAGGGTCCTTTGTGAAAAAGTGCTTGCCCCTAAACGTAATAACTGATTGGGCCACCCTGTCATGGTTCTCAATGGCAAGAGACCGTAGTAAAGCATACAAAAGGACTAGCTCTTGGAAGATGGGAACTCGAGCTGACTGTGAGCTAAACCTACCGCACAACTAACAGTGGCCGGGTAGCGTGCCTACGTTTTATCCCTAGACGCCCAGCGCCAGCCGGAGAACTGACTGACCCTAGCAGAGGAAAATACAGACCTGGCTTACCTCTAGAGAAATTTTCCCCAAAAGGCAGACAGTAGCCCCCACATATATTGCCGGTGATTTTAGAGGAAATTGACATACGAAGTATGAAGATAGGTTTAGCAAATTGAGGTCCGCTTACTAGATAGTAGGAAGACAGAAAAGGGAACTACACAGTCAGCTGAAAACCCTTTCAAAACACCATCCTGAAATTACTTTAAGACTCTAATATCAACTCATGACATCAGAGTGGCAATTTCAGCTCACAAGAGCTTCCAGCCTCAGAAATATTCAAACACAGAGAACTGGAACAAAAATGCAAAACAAACTTAGGACTACAAGTCCAACTTAGCTGATAGTAGTCTAGGAGCAGGAACATGCAACAGAAAGGCTTCTGGTAACATTGTTGGCCGGCATAGAAATGACTGAGGAGCAAGGCTAAATAGAAAACTCCCACATCCTGATGGAAACAGGTGAACAGAGGCGATGAAGCACACAAGTTCAGTACCACCAGTGACCACCGGGGGAGCCCAGAAACCAAATTCACAACAGTACTTCCCCCTCAAGGAGGGGGCACTGAACCCTCACCAGAACCACCAGGGCGATCAGGATGAGCCCTATGAAAGGCACGGACCAAATCGGAGGCATGAACATCAGAGGCTGTTACCCAAGAATTATCCTCCTGACCGTAGCCCTTCCACTTGACCAGATACTGAAGTCTCCGTCTGGAAACACGGGAGTCCAAGATCTTCTCGACAACGTACTCCAACTCACCCTCAACCAACACCGGAGCAGGAGGCTCAACGGAAGGCACAACCGGTACCTCATACCTGCGCAACAATGACCGATGGAAGACATTATGAATAGAAAAAGATGCAGGGAGGTCCAAACGAAAGGACACAGGGTTAAGAATCTCCAATATCTTGTACGGGCCGATGAACCGAGGCTTAAACTTAGGAGAAGAAACCTTCATAGGGACAAAACGAGAAGACAACCACACCAAGTCCCCAACACAAAGACGAGGACCAACACGACGACGGCGGTTGGCAAAATGCTGAGTCTTCTCCTGGGACAACTTCAAATTGTCCACCACATACCCCCAAATCTGATGCAACCTCTCCACCACAGCATCCACTCCAGGACAATCCGAAGACTCCACCTTACCGGAAGAGAAACGAGGATGAAACCCCGAATTACAGAAGAAAGGAGAAACCAAGGTGGCAGAACTAGCCCGATTATTGAGGGCAAACTCCGCCAAGGGCAAAAAGGCAACCCAATCATCCTGATCCGCAGACACAAAACACCTCAAATAAGTCTCCAAGGTCTGATTAGTTCGCTCGGTCTGGCCATTAGTCTCAGGATGGAAAGCAGACGAAAAAGACAAATCAATGCCCATCCTAGCACAGAACGCTCGCCAAAATCTAGACACGAACTGGGTTCCCCTGTCAGACACGATATTCTCCGGAATACCATGCAAGCGAACCACATTTTGAAAAAACAGAGGAACCAGCTCGGATGAGGAAGGCAATTTAGGCAAGGGAACCAAATGGACCATCTTAGAGAAACGGTCACACACCACCCAGATGACAGACATCTTCTGAGAAACAGGGAGATCAGAAATAAAATCCATGGAGATGTGAGTCCAAGGCCTCTTCGGAATAGGCAAAGATAACAACAATCCACTAGCCCGAGAACAACAAGGCTTGGCCCGAGCACAAACATCACAAGACTGCACAAAACCTCGCACATCTCGCGACAGGGAAGGCCACCAGAAGGACCTAGCCACCAAATCCCTGGTACCAAAGATTCCAGGATGACCAGCTAACGCAGAAGAATGGACCTCCGAGATGACTCTACTGGTCCAATCATCAGGAACAAACATTCTACCAGGCGGGCAACGATCAGGTCTATCCGCCTGAAACTCCTGCAAGACCCGTCGCAAGTCTGGGGAAACAGCAGATAATATCACTCCATCCTTAAGGATACCTGTAGGTTCAGAATTACCAGGGGAATCAGGCTCAAAACTCCTAGAAAGGGCATCCGCCTTCACATTTTTAGAACCCGGTAGGTAAGAAACCACAAAATTAAACCGAGAGAAAAATAACGACCAGCGCGCCTGTCTAGGATTCAGGCGCCTGGCAGACTCAAGATAAATCAAATTCTTGTGGTCGGTCAATACCACCACCTGATGTCTAGCCCCCTCAAGCCAATGACGCCACTCCTCAAAAGCCCACTTCATAGCCAAGAGCTCCCGATTACCAATATCATAATTTCGCTCAGCGGGCGAAAATTTACGAGAAAAGAACGCGCAAGGTCTCATCACGGAGCAGTCGGAACTTTTCTGCGACAAAACCGCCCCAGCTCCGATTTCTGAAGCGTCGACCTCAACCTGAAAAGGAAGAGTAACATCAGGCTGACGCAATACAGGGGCGGAAGAAAAGCGGCGCTTAAGCTCCCGAAAGGCCTCCACAGCAGCAGGGGACCAATCAGCAACATCAGCACCCTTCTTAGTCAAATCAGTCAACGGTTTAGCAACATCAGAAAAACCAGTTATAAATCGACGATAAAAATTAGCAAAGCCCAAAAACTTCTGAAGGCTCTTAAGAGAAGAGGGTTGCGTCCAATCACAAATAGCCTGAACCTTGACAGGGTCCATCTCAATGGAAGAGGGGGAAAAAATGTACCCCAAAAACGAAATCTTTTGAACCCCAAAAACGCACTTAGAACCCTTTACACACAAGGAATTAGAGCGCAAAACCTGAAAAACCCTCCTGACCTGTTGGACATGAGAGTCCCAGTCGTCCGAAAAAATCAAAATATCATCCAGATACACAATCATAAATTTATCCAAATATTCACGGAAAATGTCATGCATAAAAGACTGAAAGACTGAAGGGGCATTTGAAAGACCAAAAGGCATTACTAAATACTCAAAATGGCCCTCAGGCGTATTAAATGCGGTTTTCCACTCATCCCCCTGCTTAATTCGCACTAAATTATACGCCCCACGAAGATCAATCTTAGAGAACCACTTGGCCCCCTTTATTCGAGCAAACAAATCAGTAAGCAGTGGCAAAGGATACTGATATTTAACCGTGATTTTATTCAAAAGCCGATAATCAATACACGGCCTCAAAGAGCCATCTTTTTTAGATACAAAGAAAAAACCGGCTCCTAAGGGAGATGACGAAGGACGAATATGTCCCTTTTCCAAGGACTCCTTAATATATTCCCGCATAGCAGCATGTTCAGGCACAGACAGATTAAATAAACGACCCTTTGGAAACTTACTGCCCGGAATCAGATCTATAGTACAATCGCAATCTCTGTGCGGAGGTAGTGAACCAAGTTTAGGCTCCTCAAAAACGTCACGATAATCAGATAAAAATTCCGGAATCTCAGAGGGAATAGATGACGAAATGGAAACCAAAGGTACGTCCCCATGAGTCCCCTGACATCCCCAGCTTAACACAGACATTGCTTTCCAGTCGAGGACTGGGTTATGAGATTGCAGCCATGGCAATCCAAGCACCAACACATCATGTAGATTATACAACACAAGGAAGCGAATAATCTCCTGGTGATCCGGATTAATACGCATAGTTACTTGTGTCCAGTATTGTGGTTTATTACTAGCCAATGGCGTGGAGTCAATACCCTTCAGAGGTATAGGAACTTCCAGAGGCTCTAAATTAAACCCACAGCGTTTGGCAAAGGACCAATCCATAAGACTCAAACCGGCGCCAGAGTCGACATAGGCGTCCGCGGTAATAGACGATAAAGAGCAAATCAGGGTCACAGATAGAATAAACTTAGACTGTAAAGTACCAATTGAAACAGACTTATCAACCTTCTTAGTACGTTTAGAGCATGCTGATATAACATGAGTTGAATCGCCACAATAGAAGCATAACCCATTTTTTCGCCTAAAATTCTGTCGTTCGCTTCTGGACAGAATTCTATCACATTGCATAATCTCTGGCGCCTTCTCAGTAGACACCGCCAAATGGTGCACAGGTTTGCGCTCCCGCAAACACCGATCAATCTGAATAGCCATTGTCATGGACTCATTCAGACCTGCAGGCACAGGGAACCCCACCATAACATCTTTAATGGCATCAGAGAGACCCTCTCTGAAATTCGCCGCCAGGGCGCACTCATTCCACTGAGTAAGCACAGACCACTTACGAAATTTTTGGCAGTATATTTCAGCCTCATCTTGCCCTTGAGACAGGGCCATCAAGGCTTTTTCAGCCTGAATCTCTAAATGAGGTTCCTCATAAAGCAACCCCAAAGCCAGGAAAAACGCATCCACATTGAGCAACGCAGGATCCCCTGGTGCCAAAGCAAATGCCCAATCCTGAGGGTCGCCCCGGAGCAAGGAAATTACAATCCTGACCTGCTGTGCAGGATCTCCAGCGGAGCGAGATCTCAGAGACAAAAATAATTTACAATTATGTTTGAAATTCTGGAAGCGAGATCTATCCCCGGAGAAAAATTCAGGTAAAGGAATTCTAGGTTCAGATATAGGAGCATGAATTACAAAATCCTGTAAACTTTGAACCTTCATAGCGAGATTATTCAAACCTGTAGCTAAACTCTGAGGATCCATTTTCATCAGGTGAAATCAGAACCATTCAAGGATTAGAAGGAGAGAGAGACGAAGGCTGCAGTAAGCAGAGATGCTAGTGAATCAACTAATGAGCAAACTCAGGAAAAAAAAAAAAAAAATTCTCTGCAGACTTCTTTTCTCTCCTTTCTTCTGCCAATTATTTTAACCCGGGGCCGGCCAAACTGTCATGGTTCTCAATGGCAAGAGACCGTAGTAAAGCATACAAAAGGACTAGCTCTTGGAAGATGGGAACTCGAGCTGACTGTGAGCTAAACCTACCGCACAACTAACAGTGGCCGGGTAGCGTGCCTACGTTTTATCCCTAGACGCCCAGCGCCAGCCGGAGAACTGACTGACCCTAGCAGAGGAAAATACAGACCTGGCTTATCTCTAGAGAAATTTTCCCCAAAAGGCAGACAGTAGCCCCCACATATATTGTCGGTGATTTTAGAGGAAATTGACATACGAAGTATGAAGATAGGTTTAGCAAATTGAGGTCCGCTTACTAGATAGTAGGAAGACAGAAAAGGGAACTACACAGTCAGCTGAAAACCCTTTCAAAACACCATCCTGAAATTACTTTAAGACTCTAATATCAACTCATGACATCAGAGTGGCAATTTCAGCTCACAAGAGCTTCCAGCCTCAGAAATATTCAAACACAGAGAACTGGAACAAAAATGCAAAACAAACTTAGGACTACAAGTCCAACTTAGCTGATAGTAGTCTAGGAGCAGGAACATGCAACAGAAAGGCTTCTGGTAACATTGTTGGCCGGCATAGAAATGACTGAGGAGCAAGGCTAAATAGAAAACTCCCACATCCTGATGGAAACAGGTGAACAGAGGCGATGAAGCACACAAGTTCAGTACCACCAGTGACCACCGGGGGAGCCCAGAAACCAAATTCACAACACCACCCTTAGCAGCAACCACTGTAATCAAGTGTTTGCGATAATTGACAATACATCTTTTTCAACGCTCTAGAGGAATTTTGGCCCACCCATCTTTGCAGAATTGTAAATCAGCTTCCTTTTTAAGGTAATTTCACAGCATCTCAATTGAATTAAGGTCAGGACTTTGACTAGGCCATTCTAAACAGTTATTTTGATTTTATAAAGCCATTCACGGTGGACATGGTAGTGTGTTTTGGATCATTGTCCTGCTGCATAACCCAAGTGTGCTTGAGGTTACGAACAGATGGCCGGACATTCTTCTTCAGGATTTCAGGATTCCAAAAAGTTCAAATTTTGTCTAGTCAGTCCACAGAGTATTCTCCCAAAAGTCTTCTGGATCATCAAGATGTTTTTTGGCAAAACGGAGACACGCCTTGTGGTTCTTATTGCTCAGCAGTGGTTTTTGTCTTGGAACTCTGCCCTGAAGGACATTTTTGCCCAGTCTCTTTCTTATGGTAGAGTCTAGAGTTGAGCAACTTTTACTTTTTTGGGATCTAGTCGGGTTTCGCGAAACCCGACTTTGTGAAAAGTTGGGTTGGGTGAAATCGGCCGATTATTGCGAAAAGTCGGGGGCCGACTGAAACACGAAACCCAATGCAAGTCAATGGGGAATCAAAGTCGGCAGTGAGTGGAGGACAGGAAAACACCTACAGTGCCCATTTTAATGCTAAACACATCAATTCTTATTACTGAAGCTTGTCAATCTTAATTTACTTTATAATAATAGTTAGGCATTGAAAACTGGGGGTCATTTGGCTAAAGTTGTGGGGGGTAGGGCTGGCTCAAACCTTTCGTGGGCCCAGGAAACGCAGAATATGTCACAGCGGTGGAGCAGGGAGAGGTAAGTATTTCAACTTTGCAAGTGCTGTGAATCTGAGCAAGCAGGGGGGGCCCACTCGTTGGCATTGGCACTGGCACAGGGCCACTTTTGCGAACTATGAGGGGCCCTGTGCCAGTGACGTCGCCAACGAGTATGCCTGTTGTGAACTCTATTTTTAGGCTCCCTCTAGTGGTCACAAGCGGTACTGTGTAGTGTTGTCTTTCTGCAGGTTGGCTGCATCAGCTGGTTCGTTATCCTTGGTTGGTTTCCTATTTAACTCACCTGGATACTCAGTTCCTTGCCTGCTATCAATGTATTCAGTGCTCTTCAGATTCCTTGTGATTACCTTGCTCCCAGCCTCTCCAAGACAAGCTAAGTTTTTGTCCGTTCATTTTTTGATTATCAGCATTCATCATGTTTCTTGTCCAGCTTGCTAAGATGTGATCTCCTCGCTTGCTGGTTGCTCTAGGGGACTGAGTTTCTCCCCCCACACCATTAGTTGGTGCGGGGGTTCTTGAAATCTCAGTGTGGATATTTTGTAAGGGTTTTTTACTGACCGCACAGACCCCTTTACTATTTTCTGCTATCTAGTATTAGTGGGCCTCATTTGCTGAATCTGTTTTCACCCCTGTGTATGTGCCTTCCTCTTACCTCACCGGTATTATTTGTTGGGGGCTTCTATATCTTTGGGAATTATTTCTCTGGAGGCAAGAGAGGTCTTTCTTTCTCTCTAGGGGTAGTTAGTTCCTCAGGCTGGCTCGAGACGTCAAGGATTTTTAGGCATGTTCACCGGCTACTTCTAGTGTGTTTGGATAGGTTCAGATTTGCGGTCAGTCCAGTTTGCCACCTCCCTAGAGCTTGTCCTATGTTAGTTACTTAGCTGGAGTAATTCGTGATCCTCAACCACTAAGGATCATAACAGTATAGCAGGCCAAAAAAGTGTTTAATGCATCGCAGAAGTGGGATAAAAAGAAGACCTGAGTACATTTTTTTTTTTTTCTTCCTCCCGCTTTTCCTTTGCTGCAGTCTGTTTAGCTTCTTTCATCCCCTTGAACTCTGGGTGGTTTTGAGCTCAGCTGCAGACATGAATATTCAGACTCTGACTTCTAGTGTGGATAATCTTACTGCACGGGTGCAAAGTATTCAGGATTTTGTTATTCATAGCCCTATGTCAGAACCAAAGATACCCATTCCTGAGTTGTTTTCTGGAGATAGATCTAGGTTTCAGAATTTTAAGAATAATTGTAAGTTATTTCTGTCTCTGAGACCTCGTTCCTCTGGTGATTCCGCTCAGCAAGTTAAAATTGTTATCTCCTTGTTGCGTGGCGACCCTCAAGATTGGGCCTTCTCTCTGGCACCAGGAGATCCTGCATTGCTTAATGTAGATGCATTTTTTCTGGCTCTTGGACTGCTTTATGAGGAGCCTAATCTTGAGAATCAGGCAGAAAAAGCGTTGCTGGCTATCTCTCAAGGTCTGGATGAAGCAGAGGTGTATTGTCAAAAATTTCGGAAATGGTCGGTGCTTACTCAATGGAATGAGTGTGCCCTGGCTGCAAATTTCAGAGAAGGTCTTTCTGAGGCCGTTAAGAATGTTATGGTGGGGTTTCCCACCCCTACAAGTCTGAGTGATTCTATGGCTTTAGCCATTCAGGTTGATCGGCGTTTGCGGGAGCGCAAATCTGCTCATCCTTTGGCGGTATTTTCTGAACAGAGACCTGAGTCTATGCAATGTGACTAGTGTTGAGCATTCCGATGCTGCAAGTATCGGGTATCGGCCGATACTTGCTGTATCGGAATTTCCGATACCGAGATCCGATATTTTTGTGATATCGGGTATCGGTATCGAAACAACATTAATGTAAAAATGTGTAAAAGAAAGAATTAAAATAAAAAATATCGCTATACTCACCTGTCCGACGCAGCCTGGACCTCAGCGAAGGAACCGGCAGCGTTGTTTGTTTAAAATTCGCGCTTTTACTTGGTTACGTGAATTCCCGGCTTGTGATTGGTCAGGGCGGCCATGTTGCCGGGACGCGGACCAATCACAGCAAGCCGTGACGAAATTACGTCACGGCTTGCTGTGATTGGTCCGCGTCCCGGCAACATGGCCGCCATTAACCAATCACAAGCCGTGACGTCACGGGAGGCTGGACTTGCGCACTTTTTAAAAAGCGCGCGTGTCCAGCCTCCAGTGACGTCCCGGCTTATGATTGGTCACGGCGCCATGTTGCCAGGACGCGGACCAATCACAGTAAGCCGTGACGAAATTACGTCACGGCTTGCTGTGATTGGTCCGCGTCCCGGCAACATGGACGCCATTAACCAATCACAAGCCGTGACGTCACGGGAGGCTGGACTTGCGCACTTTTTAAAAAGCGCGCGTGTCCAGCCTCCAGTGACGTCCCGGCTTATGATTGGTCACGGCGCCATGTTGCCGGGACGCGGACCAATCACAGCAAGCCGTGACGTAATTTCGTCACGGCTTGCTGTGATTGGTCCGCGTCCCGGCAACATGGACGCCCTGACCAATCACAAGCCGGGAATTCACGTAACCAAGTAAAAGCGCGAATTTTAAACAAACAACGCTGCCGGTTCCCTCGCTGAGGTCCCGGCTGCGTCGGACAGGTGAGTATAGCGATATTTTTTATTTTAATTCTTTCTTTTACACATTTATATGGTTCCCAGGGCCTGAAGGAGAGTTTCCTCTCCTTCAGACCCTGGGAACCATCAGGAATACCGTCCGATACATGAGTCCCATTGACTTGTATTGGTATCGGGTATCGGTATCGGATTGGATCCGATACTTTGCCGGTATCGGCCGATACTTTCCGATACCGATACTTTCAAGTATCGGACGGTATCGCTCAACACTAAATGTGACCGAACTCTGACCAGAATTGAGCGACAAAGTCATAGACGTCAAAATGGGTTGTGCTTTTACTGTGGTGATTCTACTCATGTTATCTCAGCATGCTCTAAACGTTTAAAAAAAATCGCTAAACCTGTCACCATTGGTACGATACAGCCTAAATTTATTTTGTCTGTTACTTTGATTTGTTCTTTGTCGTTCCTACCCGGTTATGGCTTTTGTGGATTCGGGTGCTGCCCTGAATCTGATGGATTTGTCGTTTGCCAGGCGCTGTGGTTTTGTCCTGGAGCCTTTGGAATTTCCTATTCCTCTGAGGAGAATTGATGCTACGCCATTGGCTGAGAATAAGCCTCAGTATTGGACGCAAATGACCATGTGCATGACTCCCGTACATCAGGAGGTGATTCGCTTTCTCGTTCTGCATAATTTGCATGATGTTGTCGTTTTGGGTCTGCCATGGCTGCAGGCTCATAATCCAGTTTTAGATTGGAAAGCTATGTCTGTGTCAAGTTGGGGTTGTCAGGCAATTCATGGCGATACTCCGTTGGTGTCTATTGCTATTTCTCAGGGCCAGGATGAAGCTGAAGTGTATTGCCAAAAATTTCGGAAATGGTCCGTGCTTACTCAGTGGAATGAGTGTGCTCTGGCCGCAAATTTCAGAAATGGCCTTTCTGAAGCCATTAAGAATGTGATGGTGGGTTTCCCCATTCCTACAAGTCTGAATGATTCCATGGCGCTGGCTATTCAAATTGACCGGCGTTTGCGGGAGCGCAAAACCGCTAATCCTCTGGTGGTGTTGTCTGAACAAACACCTGATTTAATGCAATGTGATAGAATTCAGACTAGAAATGAGCGGAAAAATCATAGACGTCAGAATGGGTTGTGTTTTTACTGTGGTGATTCTACACGTTATATCAGCATGCTCTAAACGCCTAACAAGGGTTGTTAGTCCTGTCGCCATTGGTAATTTGCAACCTAAATTTATTTTGTCTGTGACTTTAATTTGCTCATTGTCTTCTTACCCTGTTATGGCGTTTGTGGATTCAGGTGCTGCCCTGAGTCTTATGGATCTGTCATTTGCCAAGCGCTGTGGTTTTGTTCTTGAACCGTTGGTAAATCCTATTCCTCTTAGAGGTATTGATGCTACGCCATTGGCGGAAAATAAACCGCAGTTTTGGACGCAGGTAACCATGTGCATGACTCCTGAACATCGGGAGGTGATTCGTTTTCTTGTTCTGCATAAAATGCATGATTTGGTCGTTTTGGGTCTGCCATGGTTACAGACCCACAATCCAGTCTTGGATTGGAAGGCAATGTCTGTGTCAAGTTGGGGCTGTCAGGGAATTCATGCTAATTCCCCGCCGGTGTCTATTGCTTCCTCTACTCCTTCGGAAGTTCCTGAGTATTTGTCTGATTATCAGGATGTATTCAGCGAGTCCAGGTCCAGTGCTCTGCCTCCTCATAGGGACTGTGACTGCGCCATAGATTTGATTCCAGGTAGTAAATTTCCTAAGGGAAGACTATTTAATCTGTCTGTACCTGAGCATGCCGCAATGCGTTCGTATATCAAGGAGTCTCTGGAGAAGGGGCATATCCGTCCATCCTCTTCCCCTCTTGGTGCGGGATTCTTTTTTGTGGCCAAGAAGGACGGATCTTTGAGACCTTGTATTGACTATCGGCTTCTGAATAAAATCACTGTTAAATTTCAGTATCCTTTGCCTCTGTTGTCGGACTTGTTTGCCCGGATTAAAGGTGCCAAGTGGTTCACCAAGATAGATCTTCGTGGTGCGTACAACCTTGTGCGCATTAAGCAAGGAGATGAATGGAAGACAGCATTTAATACGCCCGAAGGTCATTTTGAGTACTTGGTGATGCCTTTTGGGCTCTCTAATGCTCCCTCAGTGTTTCAGTCCTTTATGCATGATATTTTCCGGAAGTATCTGGATAAATTTATGATTGTTTATCTGGATGATATTCTGGTTTTCTCTGAAGATTGGGACTCACATGTGGAGCAGGTCAGGATGGTGTTTCAGGTTTTGCGTGAGAATGCTTTGTTTGTTAAGGGCTCAAAGTGTCTCTTTGGAGTACAGAAGGTTCCCTTTTTGGGGTTTATTTTTTCCCCTTCTGCTGTGGAGATGGACCCAGTCAAGGTCCGAGCTATTCATGATTGGACTCAACCCACGTCAGTTAAGAGTCTTCAGAAGTTCTTGGGTTTTGCTAACTTCTACCGTCGTTTTATCGCTAATTTTTCTAGCGTTGTTAAACCTTTGACGGATATGACCAAGAAAGGTTCTGATGTTGCTAACTGGGCTCCTGCAGCCGTGGAGGCGTTCCAAGAGTTGAAGCGCCGGTTTACTTCGGCGCCTGTTTTGTGCCAGCCTGATGTCTCACTTCCCTTTCAGGTCGAAGTGGATGCTTCTGAGATTGGGGCAGGGGCCGTTTTGTCGCAGAGAGGCCCTGGTTGCTCGGTAATGAGACCATGTGCTTTCTTCTCTAGGAAGTTTTCGCCTGCTGAGCGGAATTATGATGTTGGCAATCGGGAGTTGCTGGCCATGAAGTGGGCATTTGAGGAGTGGCGTCATTGGCTCGAGGGTGCTAAGCATCGTGTGGTGGTCTTGACTGATCACAAAAATTTGATGTATCTCGAGTCTGCTAAACGCCTGAATCCTAGACAGGCCCGCTGGTCATTGTTTTTCTCCCGTTTCGACTTTGTGGTCTCGTATTTACCAGGTTCAAAGAATGTGAAGGCTGATGCTCTTTCAAGGAGCTTTGTGCCTGACTCTCCTGGAGTCGCAGAACCAGTTGGTATTCTTAAAGAGGGAGTTATCTTGTCAGCCATTTCTCCTGATTTGCGACGTGTGTTGCAGAGATTTCAGGCTGGTAGACCTGACTCTTGTCCACCTGACAGACTGTTTGTTCCTGATAAGTGGACCAGCAGAGTCATTTCCGAGGTTCATTCCTCGGTGTTGGCAGGGCATCCGGGAATTTTTGGCACCAGAGATCTGGTGGCTAGGTCCTTTTGGTGGCCTTCCTTGTCACGGGATGTGCGGTCATTTGTGCAGTCCTGTGGGACTTGTGCTCGAGCTAAGCCTTGCTGTTCTCGTGCCAGCGGGTTGCTCTTGCCCTTGCCTGTCCCGAAGAGGCCTTGGACACACATTTCCATGGATTTCATTTCAGATCTCCCGGTGTCTAAGGGCATGTCTGTCATCTGGGTGGTATGTGATCGCTTTTCTAAAATGGTCCATTTGGTGCCTTTGCCTAAGCTGCCTTCCTCTTCCGATCTGGTTCCTGTGTTCTTTCAGAATGTGGTTCGTTTACACGGCATTCCTGAGAATATTGTGTCTGACAGAGGATCCCAGTTTGTTTCCAGGTTCTGGCGATCCTTTTGTGCTAGGATGGGCATTGATTTGTTGTTTTCGTCTGCCTTTCATCCTCAGACTAATGGACAAATGGAGCGAACTAATCAGACTCTGGAGGCTTATTTGAGGTGTTTTGTTTCGGCAGATCAGGATGATTGGGTGACCTTCTTGCCGCTGGCTGAGTTTGCCCTTAATAATCAGGCTAGTTCCGCTACTTTGGTTTCGCCATTTTTCTGCAACTCTGGTTTCCATCCTCGTTTTTCCTCGGGACATGTGGAGCCTTCTGACTGTCCTGGGGTAGATTCTGTGGTGGATAGGTTGCAGCAGATCTGGAATCATGTGGTGGACAACTTAAAGTTGTCACAGGAGAAGGCTCAGCGTTTTGCCAACCGCCGCCGCGGTGTGGGTCCCCGACTTCGTGTTGGGGATTTGGTATGGCTGTCTTCTCGATTTGTTCCTATGAAAGTCTCCTCTCCTAAATTTAAGCCTCGCTTCATCGGTCCTTACAAGATATTGGAAATCCTTAATCCTGTGTCCTTTAGCTTGGATCTTCCGGTGTCGTTTGCCATTCACAACGTGTTCCATAGGTCTTTGTTGCGGCGGTTGTTGTGGATTCTGTTTGTGGGCTCCCTCTGGTGGTTACTGCTGGTACTGGGTGACTTTGGTGGGTTGCGGCCTTTGGTTTCCACCTGTCCATCAGAGGCTGGGTGTTTCCTATTTTACCTGGCCTTTCTGTCATTTCCCTTGCCGGCTATCAATGTGTTCAGATGTGCTCTGTTTGGTTCCTGCCTACCTGCTCCCAGATCTTTCAGGATAAGCTAAGTGCTGATTTTCTGTTGTTTGGTTTTTGGTCCAGCTTGCTTAGAATGTCTCTATGCTAGCTGGTTGCTCTAGTGGACTGAGGTTCTCCCCATGTGCCATGAGTTGGCACATGGGTTCTTGTAATCTCAGGATGGTTTTTTTGATTAGGGTTTTTTGCTGACCGCTCAGTCCCCTTTTGTGTCATTCTGCTTTCTAGTTTTTAGCGGGCCTCTATTTGCTAAACCTATATACATCATCTCTATGTGTGTGCCTTCCTCTCATTTCACCATCAATACATGTGGGGGGCAACTATATCTTTTGGGGTTAATTCCTCTGGAGGCAAGTGAGGTCTTGTTTTCTCTGCAGTACTAGTTAGCTCTTAGGCTGGTGCGTGGCGTCTAGAACCAACGTAGGCACGCTCCCTGGCTATCTCTAGTTGCGTTTGTCAGGCTTAGGGCAGCGGTCAGCTCAGGTTCCATCACCCTAGAGCTCGTCCGATATTTTTTATACTTTGCTTGTCCTGTGCTATCCCTCGCCATTGGGGATTCATGACAGTATAGCCGGCCACAAAGTGTTAATTGTTTGGGCTGAAGCAGGAGAAAAAGAAGTTTCAAGGGAATTTTTTTTTTTTCCTTCAGAGTTTTGCTGCCTAGCCCTTAATTGCTGTCTAGCTGCTTCTTACCTCCTCTTAACCCTTGAATGGCTCTGATCTTAGCTGTTAATCATGGATGTCCAGAGTTTGGCTTCCAGCCTGAGTAATCTCGCAGCAAAGGTTCAAAACATACAGGATTTCGTTGTTCACACTCTCATGTCTGAACCTAGAATTCCTATTCCAGAGTTTTTTTCTGGAGATAGATCTACCTTCCTAAATTTCAGGAACAATTGTAAATTGTTTCTCTCTTTGAAATCTCGCTCCTCTGGAGACCCTGCTCAACAGGTCAAGATTGTTATATCGTTCCTACGGGGCGACCCTCAGAATTGGGCATTTGCATTGGCACCAGGGGATCCTGCATTGCTCAGTGTGGATGCGTTTTTTCTGGCATTGGGATTGCTCTATGAGGAACCTAACCTAGAGATTCAGGCTGAAAAGGCTTTATTAGCCCTCTCTCAGGGGCATGATGAAGCGGAAATATATTGTCAGAAATTTCGGAAATGGTCGGTGCTTACTCAGTGGAATGAGTGCGCCCTGGCTGCAAACTTCAGAAATGGTCTTTCTGAGGCCATTAAGGATATTATGGTGGGGTTCCCTGCGCCTACAGGGCTGAATGAGTCTATGGCTATGGCCATTCAGATTGATCGGCGTTTACGGGAGCGCAAACCCGTGCACCAGTTGGCGGTGTCTTCTGAACAGGCACCTGAGACTATGCAATGTGATAGAATTCAGTCCAGAAGTGAACGGCAAAATTATAGGCGGAAAAATGGTTTGTGTTTTTATTGTGGTAATTCAGCTCATGTTATATCAGCATGCTCTAAACGCACAAAAAGGGTTGATAAATCTTTTGCCATTGATACTCTGCAGTCTAAGTTCATTTTGTCTGTGACTTTGATTTTTTCACTGTCTTCCATTTCCGTCGATGCCTATGTGGATTCAGGCGCTGCCCTGAGTCTTATGGATTGGTCATTTGCTAAACGCTGCGGTTTTAGTCTAGAGCCTCTGGAAGTTCCTATTCCTCTGAAGGGAATTGATTCTACACCTTTGGCTATGAATAAACCGCAGTATTGGACACAAGTGACCATGCGCATGACTCCCGTTCATCAGGAGGTGATTCGCTTCCTTGTACTGTATAATTTACATGATGAACTAGTGCTTGGTCTGCCATGGTTACAAACTCATAATCCTGTCCTGGACTGGAAAACAATGTCTGTGCTAAGCTGGGGATGTCAGGGGGTTCATGATGATGCACCTCCAATTTCTATCGCTTCATCTACTCCTTCGGAAATCCCTGCGTTTTTGTCGGATTATAGGGATGTTTTTGAGGAGCCTAAGCTCAATTCGCTCCCTCCTCATAGAGAGTGTGACTGTGCTATAGAATTGATTCCTGGCAGTAAGTTCCCTAAGGGTCGTTTATTTAATCTGTCAGTGCCAGAGCATACTGCTATGCGGAATTATATTAAGGAGTCCTTGGAAAAGGGACATATTCGTCCATCTTCGTCCCCTCTGGGAGCAGGTTTTTTTTTCGTGGCAAAAAAAGATGGTTCCCTGAGGCCTTGTATAGATTATCGCCTTCTGAATAAGATTACAGTCAAATACCAGTATCCATTGCCATTATTTACTGATTTGTTTGCTCGCATTAAGGGGGCTAGGTGGTTCACTAAAATAGATCTTCGTGGTGCGTATAATTTGGTGCGGATAAAACAGGGTGATGAGTGGAAAACCGCATTTAATACGCCTGAGGGCCATTTTGAGTATTTGGTAATGCCTTTTGGACTCTCCAATGCTCCGTCAGTCTTTCAGTCCTTTATGCACAATATTTTCCGTGAATATCTGGATAAGTTTATGATTGTGTATTTGGATGATATTTTGGTGTTTTCTGATGACTGGGAGTCTCATGTTCTACAGGTCAGGAAGGTGTTTCAGGTTTTGCGGGCCAATTCTCTGTTTGTGAAGGGCTCAAAGTGTCTCTTCGGTGTCCAGAAGATTTCTTTTTTGGGGTACATTTTTTCTCCTTCTACTATTGAGATGGATCCCGTTAAGGTTCAGGCTATTTGTGACTGGACACAACCTACATCTGTTAAGAGCCTTCAGAAGTTCTTGGGGTTTGCTAATTTTTATCGTCGGTTCATTGCTAATTTTTCCAGTATTGTTAAACCTTTGACTGATTTGACTAAAAAGGGTGCTGATGTTGCTGATTGGTCTCCTGCGGCCGTGGAGGCCTTTCGGGAACTTAAGCGCCGGTTTTCTTCTGCTCCTGTGTTGTGTCAACCAGATGTTTCACTTCCTTTTCAGGTGGAGGTTGATGCTTCCGAGATTGGAGCGGGGGCGGTTTTGTCACAGAGAAGTTCTAATGGCTCGGTGATGAAGCCATGTGCTTTCTTCTCTAGAAAATTCTCGCCCGCCGAGCGCAATTATGATGTGGGTAATCGGGAGCTTTTGGCCATGAAGTGGGCATTTGAGGAGTGGCGTCATTGGCTTGAGGGTGCTAAACATCGTGTGGTGGTCTTGACTGATCACAAGAATCTCATTTACCTTGAGTCTGCCAGGCGTTTGAATCCTAGACAGGCTCGTTGGTCGTTATTTTTTTCTCGTTTCAATTTCGTGGTTTCATACCTGCCAGGTTCAAAGAATGTGAAGGCAGATGCTCTTTCCAGGAGTTTTGTGCCTGACTCTCCTGGAGACACTGGGCCTGCTGGTATCCTTAGGGATGGGGTAATATTGTCTGCCGTATCCCCAGACTTGCGACGCGCATTGCAGGAGTTTCAGGTGGATAAACCGGATCGATGTCCACCAGAAAGACTGTTTGTTCCGGATGATTGGACCAGTAGAGTCATCTCCGAGGTCCATTCTTCTGTGTTGGCTGGTCATCCTGGAATATTTGGTACAAGAGACTTGGTGGCCAGGTCTTTTTGGTGGCCTTCCTTGTCTAGGGATGTGCGTACCTTTGTGCAGTCTTGTGAAGTGTGTGCTCGAGCTAAGCCTTGCTGTTCACGGGCTAGTGGGTTGTTGTTATCATTGCCCATCCCGAAGAGGCCTTGGACGCACATTTCCATGGATTTTATTTCTGATCTCCCGGTTTCACAGAAAATGTCCGTTATCTGGGTTGTGTGTGACCGCTTTTCTAAGATGGTTCATTTGGTGCCCTTGCTTAAGTTGCCCTCCTCCTCTGAGTTGGTTCCTTTGTTTTTTCAGAACGTGGTTCATTTGCATGGGATTCCGGAGAATATCGTTTCTGACAGGGGATCCCAGTTTGTGTCTAGATTTTGGCGGACGTTTTGTGCCAAGATGGGCATTGATTTGTCTTTCTCGTCTGCATTCCATCCTCAGACGAATGGCCAGACGGAGCGAACTAATCAGACCTTGGAAACTTATTTGAGGTGTTTTGTTTCTGCTGATCAGGATGACTGGGTTGCTTTTTTGCCACTGGCCGAATTTGCTCTTAATAATCGGGCTAGTTCTGCCACGTTGGTCTCTCCTTTTTTTTTGTAATTCGGGGTTTCATCCTCGTTTTTCCTCTGGTCAGGGGGAATCTTCGGATTGTCCTGGAGTGGACGTGGTGGTGGACAGGTTACATCAGATTTGGAATCAGGTGGTGGACAATTTGAAGTTATCTCAGGAGAAGACTCAGCAGTTTGCTAATCGCCGTCGCCGCGTGGGTCCCCGACTTCTTGTTGGGGACTTGGTGTGGTTGTCTTCTCGTTTTGTCCCTATGAAGGTCTCTTCTCCTAAGTTCAAGCCTCGGTTCATCGGTCCTTATAGGATCTCGGAGATTCTTAACCCTGTATCTTTCCGTTTGGATCTCCCAGCATCGTTTGCTATTCATAATGTGTTCCATCGGTCGTTGTTGCGGAGGTATGAGGTGCCCGTTGTTCCTTCGGTCGAGCCTCCTGCTCCGGTGCTGGTGGAGGGAGAATTGGAGTATGTTGTTGAAAAGATCTTGGATTCTCGTGTTTCCAGACGCAAACTCCAGTATTTGGTTAAGTGGAAGGGTTATGGTCAGGAGGATAATTCCTGGGTGGTCGCCTCCGATGTTCATGCGACTGATTTGGTCCGCGCCTTCCATAGAGCTCACCCTGATCGCCCTGGGGGTTCTCGTGAGGGTTCGGTGACCCCTCCTCAAGGGGGGGTACTGTTGTGGATTCTGTTTGTGGGCTCCCTCTGGTGGTTACTGCTGGTACTGGGTGACTTTGGTGGGTTGCGGCCTTTGGTTTCCACCTGTCCATCAGAGGCTGGGTGTTTCCTATTTTACCTGGCCTTTCTGTCATTTCCCTTGCCGGCTATCAATGTGTTCAGATGTGCTCTGTTTGGTTCCTGCCTACCTGCTCCCAGATCTTTCAGGATAAGCTAAGTGCTGATTTTCTGTTGTTTGGTTTTTGGTCCAGCTTGCTTAGAATGTCTCTATGCTAGCTGGTTGCTCTAGTGGACTGAGGTTCTCTGTTGTGAATTTGGATTCTGGGCTCCCCCGGTGGCTACTGGTGGAATTGAACGGTGTCTTCATCTTCTCTGTTCACCTGTTCCCATCAGGATGTGGGAGTCGCTATATAACCTTGCTGCTCTGTTAGTTCCTTGCCGGTCAACAATGTTATCAGAAGCCTCTCTGTGCTTGTTCCTGCTCCTAGACAACTACTAGATAAGTTGGACTCTTGTCCATGTTTGTTTTTGCATTTTTGTTCCAGTTCACAGCTGTAGTTTCGTTACTGTGTCTGGAAAGCTCTTGTGAACAGGAATTGCCACTCTGGTGTTATGAGTTAATGCCAGAGTTTTAAAGTAATTTCTGGATGGTGTTTTGATAGGGTTTTCAGCTGACCATGAAAGTGTCCTTTCTGTCTTCTGCTATGTAGTAAGTGGACCTCAAATTTGCTAAACCTATTTTCATACTACGTTTGTTATTTCTTCTTAACTCACCGCCAATACATGTGGGGGGCCTCTGTCTCCTTTCGGGGTATTTCTCTAGAGGTGAGCTAGGACTAATATTTTCCTCTGCTAGCTTTAGTTAGTCCTCCGGCTGGTGCTGGGCATCTAGAATCAACGTAGGCATGCTACCCGGCCACTGCTAGTTGTGCGTTAGGTTTAGTTCATGGTCAGCTCAGTTCCATCTTCCAAGAGCTAGTTCATATATATGCTGATGCTATGTTCTCTTGCCATTGAGATCATGACAGTTTGACCGGCCACTAAAGGGTTAAAATCCTTGGCTGAGAAAGGAGAGAAATAAGTAGTCTGCTGAAATTTTTTTTTTTTTTTTTTTTCTCTCCTTCTTTGAATGGCTCTGTGTCCACCTGTTTGTAATGGATCTTCAGAGTGTAACTGCAGGTTTGAATAATCTCGCCACGAAGGTACAAAATTTGCAAGATTTTGTTTGTCATGCACCTGTATCTGAGCCGAGAATTCCCTTGCCGGAATTTTTCTCGGGGAATAGATCCGGGTTTCAGAATTTTCGAAATAATTGCAAATTATTTTTGTCCCTGAAATCTCGCTCTGCCGGAGACCCTGCACAGCAGGTCAGGATTGTGATTTCCTTGCTCCGGGGCGACCCTCAAGACTGGGCTTTTTCATTGACACCAGGGGATCCTGCGTTGCTCAATGTGGATGCGTTTTTTCTGGCCTTGGGGTTGCTTTATGACGAACCTCATTTGGAGCTTCAGGTAGAAAAAACTTTGATGTCCCTATCTCAGGGGCAAGATGAAGCGGAAATTTACTGCCAAAGATTCCGTAAATGGTCTGTGCTTACTCAGTGGAATGAGTGCGCCCTGGCGGCGACTTTCAGAGAGGGTCTCTCTGATGCCATTAAGGATGTTATGGTGGGGTTCCCTGTGCCTGCGGGTCTGAATGAGTCCATGACAATGGCTATTCAGATCGATAGGCGTTTGCGGGAGCGCAAACCAGTGCACCATCTGGCGGTGTCCACTGAGAAGTCGCCAGAGAGTATGCAGTGTGATAGAATTCTGTCCCGAAGCGAGCGGCAGAATTTTAGACGGAAAAATGGGTTGTGTTTTTATTGTGGTGATTCTACTCATGTTATATCAGCATGCTCTAAGCGCACTAAAAAGCTTGGTAAATCTGTTTCCATTTGCACCTTACCGTCTAAGTTTATTCTATCTGTGACCCTGATTTGCTCTTTGTCATCTATTACCACGGACGCCTATGTCGACTCTGGCGCCGCTTTGAGTCTTATGGATTGGTCCTTTGCCAAACGCTGTGGGTATGATTTAGAGCCTTTGGAGACTCCTATTCCTCTGAAGGGGATTGACTCCACCCCATTGGCTAATAATAAACCACAATACTGGACACAAGTAACTATGCGTATTAATCCGGATCACCAGGAGATTATTCGCTTTCTGGTGCTGTATAATCTACATGATGATTTGGTGCTAGGATTGCCTTGGCTGCAATCTCACAACCCAGTCCTCGACTGGAGAGCTATGTCTGTGTTGAGCTGGGGATGTAAGGGGGCTCATGGGGATGTACCTGTGGTTTCCATTTCATCATCTATTCCCTCTGAAATTCCTGAGTTCCTGTCTGACTATCGTGACGTCTTTGAAGAATCCAAGCTTGGTTCGTTACCTCCGCACCGAGAGTGCGATTGTGCCATAGATTTAATCCCGGGTAGTAAATACCCAAAGGGTCGTTTATTTAATCTGTCTGTGCCTGAACATGCTGCTATGCGAGAATATATAAGGGAGTCCTTGGAAAAGGGACATATTCGTCCATCGTCATCTCCCTTAGGAGCCGGTTTTTTCTTTGTGTCAAAAAAAGACGGCTCTTTGAGACCATGTATTGATTATCGGCTTTTGAATAAGATCACTGTTAAATATCAATACCCATTGCCGTTGCTGACTGATTTGTTTGCTCGCATAAAGGGGGCCAAGTGGTTCTCTAAGATTGACCTTCGTGGGGCGTATAATTTGGTGCGAATCAGGCAGGGGGATGAGTGGAAAACCGCATTTAATACGCCCGAGGGCCACTTTGAGTATTTAGTGATGCCTTTTGGTCTTTCAAATGCTCCGTCAGTTTTCCAGTCCTTTATGCATGATATTTTTCGCGATTATTTGGATAAATTTATGATTGTGTATCTGGATGATATTCTGATTTTTTCGGATGACTGGGACTCTCATGTCCAGCAAGTCAGGAGGGTTTTTCAGGTTTTGCGGTCTAATTCTTTGTGTGTGAAGGGTTCTAAGTGTGTTTTTGGGGTACAGAGGATTTCCTTTTTGGGATATATTTTTTCCCCCTCTTCCATTGAAATGGATCCTGTCAAGGTTCAAGCTATTTGTGATTGGACGCAGCCCTCTTCTCTTAAGAGTCTTCAGAAATTTTTGGGCTTTGCTAACTTTTATCGTCGATTTATTGCTGGTTTTTCGGATATTGCTAAGCCATTGACCGATTTGACTAAGAAGGGTGCTGATGTTGCTGATTGGTCCCCTGATGCTGTGGAGGCCTTTCGGGAGCTTAAGCGCCGTTTTTCCTCTGCCCCTGTGTTGCGTCAGCCTGATGTTGCTCTACCTTTTCAGGTTGAGGTCGACGCTTCTGAGATCGGAGCTGGGGCAGTGTTGTCGCAGAGAAGTTCTGACTGCTCCGTGATGAGGCCTTGTGCCTTCTTTTCCCGTAAATTTTCGCCCGCTGAGCGGAATTATGATGTTGGGAATCGGGAGCTTTTGGCCATGAAGTGGGCTTTTGAGGAGTGGCGCCATTGGCTTGAGGGAGCCAGACATCAGGTGGTGGTATTGACTGACCACAAAAATTTGATTTATCTTGAGACCGCCAGGCGCCTGAATCCTAGACAGGCGCGCTGGTCATTATTTTTCTCTCGGTTTAATTTTGTGGTGTCATACCTACCGGGTTCTAAGAATGTTAAGGCGGATGCCCTTTCTAGGAGTTTTGAGCCTGACTCGCCTGGTAACTCTGAGCCCACAGGTATCCTTAAGGACGGAGTGGTATTGTCAGCCGTTTCTCCAGACCTGCGGCGGGCCTTGCAGGAGTTTCAGGCGGATAGACCTGATCGTTGCCCACCTGATAAACTGTTTGTTCCTGATGATTGGACCAGTAGAGTCATCTCTGAGGTTCATTCTTCTGCGTTGGCAGGTCATCCTGGCATTTTTGGTACCAGGGATCTGGTGGCAAGGTCCTTCTGGTGGCCTTCCCTGTCACGAGATGTGCGAGGCTTTGTGCAGTCTTGTGACGTTTGTGCTCGGGCCAAGCCTTGTTGTTCTCGGGCTAGTGGATTATTGTTGCCCTTGCCTATTCCTAAGAGGCCTTGGACGCACATCTCGATGGATTTTATTTCAGATCTGCCTGTTTCTCAGAAGATGTCTGTCATCTGGGTGGTGTGTGACCGTTTTTCTAAGATGGTCCATTTGGTTCCTCTGCCCAAGTTGCCTTCTTCTTCCGAGTTGGTTCCTCTGTTTTTTCAAAATGTTGTTCGTTTGCATGGTATTCCTGAGAATATCGTTTCTGACAGAGGGACCCAATTCGTGTCTAGATTTTGGCGGGCATTCTGTGCTAGGATGGGCATAGATTTATCTTTTTCGTCCGCTTTCCATCCTCAGACGAATGGCCAGACCGAGCGGATTAATCAGACCCTGGAGACATATCTGAGGTGTTTTGTGTCTGCTGACCAGGATGATTGGGTTGCTTTTTTGCCATTGGCGGAGTTCGCTCTCAATAATCGGGCCAGCTCTGCCACTTTGGTGTCCCCGTTTTTCTGTAATTCGGGGTTTCATCCTCGATTTTCCTCTGGTCAGGTGGAATCTTCGGATTGTCCTGGAGTGGATGCTGTGGTGGAGAGATTGCATCAGATCTGGGGGCAGGTGGTGGACAATTTGAGGTTGTCCCAGGAGAAGACTCAGCTTTTTGCCATCCGCCACCGTCGTGTTGGTCCTCGGCTTTGTGTTGGGGATTTGGTGTGGCTGTCTTCTCGTTTTGTCCCTATGAGGGTCTCTTCTCCTAAGTTTAAGCCTCGGTTCATCGGCCCGTATAAGATATTGGAGATTCTTAACCCTGTTTCCTTCCGTTTGGACCTCCCTGCATCCTTTTCTATTCATAACGTTTTTCATCGGTCATTGTTGCGCAGGTATGAGGTACCGGTTGTGCCTTCCGTTGAGCCTCCTGCTCCGGTGTTGGTTGAGGGTGAGTTGGAGTACGTTGTGGAGAAAATCTTAGACTCTCGTGTTTCCAGACGGAGACTCCAGTATCTGGTCAAGTGGAAGGGATACGGCCAGGAGGATAATTCTTGGGTGAATGCATCTGATGTTCATGCCTCTGATCTGGTTCGTACCTTTCATAGGGCCCATCCTGATCGCCCTGGTGGTTCTGGTGAGGGTTCGGTGCCCCCTCCTTGAGGGGGGGGTACTGTTGTGAATTTGGATTCTGGGCTCCCCCGGTGGCTACTGGTGGAATTGAACGGTGTCTTCATCTTCTCTGTTCACCTGTTCCCATCAGGATGTGGGAGTCGCTATATAACCTTGCTGCTCTGTTAGTTCCTTGCCGGTCAACAATGTTATCAGAAGCCTCTCTGTGCTTGTTCCTGCTCCTAGACAACTACTAGATAAGTTGGACTCTTGTCCATGTTTGTTTTTGCATTTTTGTTCCAGTTCACAGCTGTAGTTTCGTTACTGTGTCTGGAAAGCTCTTGTGAACAGGAATTGCCACTCTGGTGTTATGAGTTAATGCCAGAGTTTTAAAGTAATTTCTGGATGGTGTTTTGATAGGGTTTTCAGCTGACCATGAAAGTGTCCTTTCTGTCTTCTGCTATGTAGTAAGTGGACCTCAAATTTGCTAAACCTATTTTCATACTACGTTTGTTATTTCTTCTTAACTCACCGCCAATACATGTGGGGGGCCTCTGTCTCCTTTCGGGGTATTTCTCTAGAGGTGAGCTAGGACTAATATTTTCCTCTGCTAGCTTTAGTTAGTCCTCCGGCTGGTGCTGGGCATCTAGAATCAACGTAGGCATGCTACCCGGCCACTGCTAGTTGTGCGTTAGGTTTAGTTCATGGTCAGCTCAGTTCCATCTTCCAAGAGCTAGTTCATATATATGCTGATGCTATGTTCTCTTGCCATTGAGATCATGACAGTTCTCCCCATGTGCCATGAGTTGGCACATGGGTTCTTGTAATCTCAGGATGGTTTTTTTGATTAGGGTTTTTTGCTGACCGCTCAGTCCCCTTTTGTGTCATTCTGCTTTCTAGTTTTTAGCGGGCCTCTATTTGCTAAACCTATATACATCATCTCTATGTGTGTGCCTTCCTCTCATTTCACCGTCAATACATGTGGGGGGCAACTATATCTTTTGGGGTTAATTCCTCTGGAGGCAAGTGAGGTCTTGTTTTCTCTGCAGTACTAGTTAGCTCTTAGGCTGGTGCGTGGCGTCTAGAACCAACGTAGGCACGCTCCCTGGCTATCTCTAGTTGCGTTTGTCAGGCTTAGGGCAGCGGTCAGCTCAGGTTCCATCACCCTAGAGCTCGTCCGATATTTTTTATACTTTGCTTGTCCTGTGCTATCCCTCGCCATTGGGGATTCATGACAGGCGGTACGTTGTACCTGTGGTTCCTTCTGTTGAGCCTCCTGCTCCGGTGTTGGTTGAGGGCGAGTTGGAGTACGTGGTGGAGAAGATCTTGGATTCTCGTCTCTCCAGACGGAGGCTTCAGTATCTGGTCAAGTGGAAGGGCTATGGTCAGGAGGATAATTCCTGGGTGGTTGCTTCTGATGTGCATGCGGCCGATTAAGTTCGTGCCTTTCACGCTGCTCATCCTGATCGCCCTGGTGGTCGTGGTGAGGGTTCGGTGACCCCTCCTTAATGGGGGGGTACTGTTGTGAATTAGACTTTTTGGCTCCCTCTTGTGGTTACTGGTGATATGACTCTGGGATTGTCTTTCCTCTGTTTGGCACCCACCTGGGCCGTTGGTCCAGGGGTGTTGCTGTGTAAACTTCCTGGATCCTTAGTCCAGTGCCTGGCATCGTTGTGGTCAGATCCTTTCTGTTTGCTCCTGTCTGCTGATCCTGGTTCGTGCAAAATTAAGCTAAGTCCTGCTTCTTTGTTTTTTGGTTATTTGCTTGCTCTTATTTTTGTCCGGCTTGTGCTAAATGTGATTCCTGACTTTGCTGGAAGCTCTGGGGGGCTGGTGTTCTCCCCCCGGGCCGTTAGACGGTTCGGGGGTTCTTGAATATCCAGCGTGGATGTTTTGATAGGGTTTTTGCTGACCATATAGGTCATCTTACTATGTTCTGCTATTGGCTAGTGGGCCTCTCTTTGCTAAATACCTAGCTCATTCTTGCGTTTGTCTTTTCCTCTTACCTCACCGTTATTATTTGTTGGGGGCTTGTATCCAACTTTTGGGGTCTTTTCTCTGGAGGCAAGAAAGGTCTTTCTTTTCCCTTCTAGGGTTGGTTAGTTCTCCGGCTGGCGCGAGACGTCTAGAACCAGCGTGGGCGCGTTCCCCAGCTGCTGCTGTTTGTGGTGCTGGGATTAGATATATGGTCAGCTCGGTTACCACTGCCCTATGGGCTGGTTTTTTGTGTTTGCAGACTTGGTAATTATTTCTGAGACCCTCTGCCATTGGGGTCATAACACTCCCCATTGTAAACTAAGCACTCCTCACTGCGTGACGAAATATTTAAAACCACTTAAAAACAATTAAATCACACCATACACACATCCCAAAGATACACAAATCAGTGGTAGACCCCCCCGGACGTCCCATTGTATCCGGTGTTGGGTCTTTAACGGAACCATTATCCAGGTATATTGACTGGCTATTGCGTCCTATACTGACCAGTGTTCCATCTTACACAAAGGACACTGATGCGTTTCTAAAGAATATAAAACATTTCCAGTGGCAAACAGGTTTTGCACTGGCCTCAGTGGATGTGGTCAATCTATATACTAGAATCCCCCAAACAGAGGGTGTGGAAGCAATTAGACATATAATCGGGACTGCTATGGGGACTCCGGCAGCATGTAC
Source organism: Ranitomeya variabilis (assembly GCF_051348905.1). Taxonomy (NCBI): domain Eukaryota; kingdom Metazoa; phylum Chordata; class Amphibia; order Anura; family Dendrobatidae; genus Ranitomeya; species Ranitomeya variabilis. The sequence goes on from NC_135237.1 coordinate 235,393,154, forward strand.
TTTCGCCAATTTGTTTCTAGGCCTCTTTTAGGAAAAATACATCTATGTTGAAAAAAATATGTATTTAAAACACATCAAATTCTACTGTAGATATGTGGATGACATGTTCTTCGTGTGGGATGGGCCAGAAGAGACATTCACCCAATTTGTCACCTATCTGAATAATAACACAATAAACATGTCTGTCACATCGGAGTATGGGGAATGCAGCTTAATTTCCTGGATGTGACCGTGGAAGTAAAAAACGGAATCGTGGGCACGACCTTATATCGGAAACCGGTTGCTACAAATTCGGTACTTCACTACGATAGCTACCATCCATCACATATTAAACGTTCACTACCATACAGCCAACTCTTAAGAGTAGGTAGAGTGAATAGTACACAAGAAGGAGCTGAGCTTCAGTCCAGAGAATTGAGCCAGAGATTTGAAAGAAGGGGTTATCCAGAGAAGTTATTACATGAGGCCAGAGAGAAATCCAAGGTCAGTAATGACACTAGGAAAATAAATACCCCCGCTGGAAAACGTTTTACCTTTAGTTTCCAGTTCAGTCCTGTAGATAAACATATCCGTAGTGCAATAAGGAAAAATTAGCATATCCTTGAGAAAGACAGAGACCTCACAGACATAGTCAAAAGAGGTCCATTAGTATCAAATAAACGTAGTACAAGCCTAAGGGACGTTTTGGTACATAACAGAATATCCAGCGAAAAGAACAACTGGTTGAACTCTAGTGCGCCAAAGGGCAACCATCGCTGTGGACACTGTTCACATTGTAAGAATCATTTAATAGGTCAATCTTTGATTATCGGCCCCATCACACATATAGTTAGCACATTTATATCTTGTAAAACAAAGTACGTTGTTTACGTGGTGTATTGTCCGTGTGGACGCTTTTATATTGGCAAAACAATTCGGTGCCTATATATACGTTTTCGTGAACATTGCAGCTCAATCGCTACAGGTAAAGGAGTACCTAGACTAGTGGAACATATCCGGGAGATACACGGAGGGGACTCCAGCGTAATGACATTTGCAGGAATAGAAAAGGTAACCTTAGGTATCCTGAGGAAAGAGGCGCGATGGATTATGCAAACAAACACAATGGGCCCTTTAGGTTTCAACGACAGGGTAGACTTGTCCATTTTTCTGTAAGTCATATAACTGTATTTCTGTTTGTAATTGGGTATGAGCTACCAAGTGCAGAGGGTAGACAAAATTCATATTTTTGACATACTGCAATTTTGATATATGTTACAGTGCCACTATCAGTTTGATTATGTTGTGATTTAATTGTTTTTAAGTGGTTTTAAATATTTTGTCACGCAGTGAGGAGTGCTTAGATTACAATGGGGAAGAGGTGGAGGGAGGAGCTAACGTTTTCCAAACTCCTACTTCCCTCGGCGTTTCTGGCATTACACTTACTGACCCGTAGAAGCGCCCATCAGGCACAAAACAGCTGTCGTCAGGCTTGCCGCTCTCATTGTATAGCACCCCCGGTCGTGAAGATGTTTTATCATAAGTGAATAAAGTTACCCGCTTCGGACGATTGGAGAGTGCTCTCTTCTTCTTTACTCTGTTACTGGTCCATGCATCTGTTGTGAGGTGCACCTTTCCACTGACTGATTGCCTCAGTGCATGGACAATGCGGTCTTTGACATGCTGGTGGAGGGCTGGGATGGCTTTTCTTGCAAAGAAATCCCGACTGGGTAGGTCATAGCGTGGTACTGTGTAGGCCATCAGGTCTTTGAAAGCTTCGCATTCAACCAACTGGTAGGGCATCATCTCTAACGAGATTAGTATAGCAATGTGGTCATTCAAACCCTGTGTACGCGAATGAGAGGATGAGTACTTTCTTTTCCTAACGAGAGTCTCTTGTAGGGTGAGCTGGACTGGAGATCTGCATATGGTGGAACTAGCGGTAGGGTGGTGGACATAGCGGATTGAGAGAGGGTTGGTGATGGTATTCTTGATGTTGGCCTACATACAGTGTTTCCTACCAAGAAAATTGTGATTCCCTGACTGCTTTGGCCTTGCGACGATACCTCCACATTTGCTGGTGGTGGTGTCCTAACCGGTGGGCTTACAGTGAGGGAAGCAATGTAGCTTTGCTGACTACCTTCATTCTGAGCAGGTGCACCAACTGTACGGGACGTTTGGCAGTTAGTCCAGGCTTGCAAGTGCATGCTGGTTAAATGTCTAAGTATGCACGTTGTATTTAAATTTTGATTATTCCCTCTGGTTAAGGTCTTTGAGCATTTCTTACAGATAACTTTGCACTGATCATTCGGATCTTGGTTAAAAAATTGGCACACTACACTCTTCCTACTATGGAATACCTTTTCAGGCATTGCACGCTGTGCTACTTTCTCCGGATGGCCACGCTGTCCTAAAACTGTTTTTGTTTTTGACAAACTTTTTTGGCCTGATACGGGCCTGCCAGATGACAGCTGTTGCGATGTAAGATGGCTGCTGCGGATCATCCTCCTCTGCATCTGAACTACTGGCAGGGCAGCGGCACCCTCTTCCCCAATGGCTGCCAATCTGGGTCAACAACTGGGTCATCTATCACCTCCTCTTCAATGTCATGTGCACCTTCCTCTGTGTCACCGTGTAAGGTGCTATAGCGTTCGGGACGGGGCACCATAGTCTCATCAGGGTCAGATTCTGGCTCAGTACACTGCGAGGGCAATGTAGTGATCTGAGTGAATGGGACAGCATAATAATCTAGCTGTGGCTGTGCATCAGTGCACTCCATGTCCGATTCATCTTGTAATGGGCAGTTAACAATTTCCCTTTCTAACCCAGGCACGGTATGTGTAACGAGCTCCATGGAGTAACCTGTAGTGTCGCCTGCCGCATTCTTCACTTTTGGTTTGGGTGAAGGACTCAAGGAAACGTCTTGTTCCTGACTGGGAGCATCCACTGACGACTCATTGCTTTTATATTTTGAACTTTCTGAGGAGGAGGCGAAAGAGATAGAGGCTGAGTCAGCAAGGAAAGCCAAAACTTTATCCTGCTGCTCCGGCTTTACAAGATGTTTTCCTACTCCCAGATAAGGGAGCCTTCGAGGCCTTGTGTAGCCAGACGATGACGCTGGCTCAACACCTTCAGCCTTAGGTGCTATTGTGCTTTTCCCACTACCACCAGATGCACCACCACCACCATCAGTACCAGCTGGCAACCTACGCTCACGGCCTCTTCCAACAGACTTCCTCATTTTTTGAAAATCTAACCAAAATAACAACCGTTATATGGTACTGTAAAAAAAGGTAGAAGGTGTATATAAACTTGTTGAGAATTTAAATCTCCCTTTTTTTGGGTTGACAGAACCAAAACTCAGTCCCTGTGCATAAAACAGCACAATGTAAGTGGCAGAAAGTGGCTGGCTGATATACGACAAACTAACAGGACTGAAATATATCCACTTTGTGAGAATTTGAATCTCCCTTTTTTTGGGGGGGAGACTGAACCAAAACTCAGACCCAGTGTATAAAACAACGCAATGTAAGTGGCTGAAAGTGGCTGGCTGATATACGACAAACTAACAGGACAGAAGTATATCCACTTTGTGAGAATTTGAATCTCCCTTTTTTTGGGGGGAGACTGAACCAAAACTCAGGCCCAGTGTATAAAACAACGCAATGTAAGTGGCTGAAAGTGGCTGGCTGATATACGACAAACTAACAGGACAGAAGTATATCCACTTTGTGAGAATCTGAATCTCCCTTTTTTGGGGGAAAACTGACCCAAAACTCAGGCCCAGTGTATAAAACAACACAATGTAAGTGGCTGAAAGTGGCTGGCTGATATACGACAAACTAACAAGACAGAAGTATATCCACTTTGTGAGAATTTGAATTTCCCTTTTTTGGGGGGAGACTGAACTAAAACTCAGGCCCACTGTATAAAACAACACCACAAAGTGTAAGTGGCTGAAAGTGGCTGCCTGATATATGACAAACAAACAGGACAGAAGTATATCCACTTTGTGAGAATTTGAATCTCCCTTTTTTTTTGGGGGGGGAGACTGAACCAAAACTTAGGCCCAGTGTATAAAACAACGCAATGTAAATGGCTGAAAGCGGCTGACTGATATACGACAAACTAACAGGACAGAAGTATATCCACTTTGTGAGAATTTGAATGTTAGGGGTTGAGTTCCCGCCTGTGCACAGGGGGAATCTCGGGCCATCTCCGCTGCGGTCTCCCATTCTTCTCCTGCCGCAGTGGAGGCTGCTAAGCGGAGACGTCGGTCCCAGCGTCTCGCTCACTCTGACTCTGTGAGGAGGATTACTGCTGCTTTTCCAGCTTCTGCCATTGAAGTCAGTGCTGGGCAGCGGCGAGCAGACGCTTTTGGGACTAAGTCCTGCTTTTCTCCTTCTAAGCATGCCCAGGGTAAGATCTCTCATTGGAGATCGAGGGTCACATGCTTGGATACTGCAGCAAAGCCCATTGGTCCTCCAGGAAGGTCCTGAAGGTGCTGAGGCTTTGTGGCAGCTTCTCATTGGTCCTTCTAGGAAGGTCTTGTTCTGGCTGCAGCTATAAAAGGCTCGCATGGCCGCAAAGCCATGCGCTATTATCTTTCTAAGTTATGTGCTTTGCGCCAGTGTGGTCATGTAAGATTGTGTTCAGGGACCCGGCTGAAATAAGCCCCTAGAATGCTGGCACCTCCGGCGAAGAGTTTTGTGTGCATGCATGACCACTGACTGCTCTCTGTTGGGCACTTAGCCTGTGCTCCTGTGAAGTCTAACAGGGTGCAGAGCTTTGCTTTCATGGCTGCTCTGTGAGTTAACAGAGCTAGCCAATACTGCCATTTGCTAGCAGCAGGTTTTCCTGCACGGTGGACCCCGGGCTGCGAACACATCTATAACAATAAAAAACTATATTTTCTCGGTGCGTTCCACTAGCCCTAACAGTATACTAGCGCCAGGGCCTGGCTAGTAAATGGCGGACGATCAGCGTCTACAGCGGTACATCCAGCAGCTGCAGGATAGGTTGGCGTCTCTAGAGCGTACAACCTCAGCTGTGGACGTCACTGCTGTCGCTGTTCAGGCTGCAAGTGCAGCTGCACCCAGTTTGTCCGCAGCCACCCCTGTTCCGACTATATCCCGTCTCCCGCTTCCAGACAAGTTTGCTGGTGACAGTAAGCTATGTCGGGGATTCGTGAGACAGTGCTCCATACATCTCGAGCTCCTGGCTGCACGTTTTCCTATGGAACGGGAGAAAGTGGGATTCATCTTGTCTCTTTTGTCGGGCATGGCGTTGGAGTGGGCAACGCCGCTTTGGGAGCGCAATGATCGTGTGGTGCAAAGTGCTCCTCTCTTCCTGAACGCTCTGAGGCAGGTCTTTTTGGGACCTCGTGTCACTCACGATACCGCGCTCCAATTGTTGGCAATTACTCAGGGTTCGTCCATGGTCAGCCAGTTTGCCGTTCAATTCCGGACTCTAGCCTCTGAGCTAGAATGGCCAGATAAAGTCCTTATTCCAGTGTACTGGAAAGGACTGGCTGATTATGTAAAGGACGCCTTGGCCACCAGGGAGATTCCCGCCACACTGGAGGAGCTCATTTCAGTATCTACCCGCATCGACCTCCGTTTTAACGAGTGGCGGTTGGAGCGGACCCAGTGTAGGCAGAGGTTTCGGCTGGCTCCCACCTTCGCCAAACCTCTAGAATCTCCTGTTCTGGCGTCCGACTCCCATGAGGCCAATGAGGTTTCTCGAGCGGGACCCAAGTCTCAGACCGCTCGAGTACCTGTGGTATGTAAAAATTGTCAACAACTGGGACATTACGCTAACAAGTGTCCACAGCGGTCGGGAAAACAATCGCGTCTAGTGACCATAGAAGGAGGTTCACTAGACACAGCGGCCTTTTCCTCCAAGCTGTCCTTTAAAGGGACAATTCTGTTGGGCTCATCCACTCTTGCAGTTGAGCTTTGTGTGGATTCAGGAGCAGAGGGAAATTTCATGTCCTCTGTTTTTGCTCTGCGCCACACAGTACCTCTGGTGATGCTCACCAAACCAGTAACTGTTAGAGTGGTGAATGGGTCGACACTTCCATTACAAATCAAACACCAGACTGTCCCTTTCACATTAGCCATGTCCACATCCCACCAGGAGATTATTTCCCTTCTTGTCCTTCCCGAGGGAATGGATGAGATTCTGCTGGGAATACCCTGGCTCCGTTTCCACTCTCCACATATTGAGTGGACCTCTGGGAGGATATTGGGTTGGAGTGAATCTTTTAAGGGCAGATGTGTGTAAGAGTGCATTCACGTTTCCACCACTGAGATACCCGCAGATCTTCTCTTCCCAAATGATATTGGTCCTATGCAGACGTTTTCTCCAAAAAGGCTGCGGAGACCCTTACGCCTCACCGTCCCTATGACTGTCCTATAGATCTCTTGCCTGGAGCAGAACCTCCTCGGGGACGTGTCTATCCCCTCTCTCTCCCGGAAACAGAGGCTATGTCCAAATACATCCAGGAGAATTTGGCAAGAGGGTTCATTAGGAAGTCCGTGTCACCTACATGGGCGGGGTTCTTTTTCGTTCAGAAGAAGAACGGAGAGTTACGTCCTTGCATAGATTACAGGGGTCTTAACGCCATCACCGTTAAGAATAAATACCCGCTGCCCCTGATTTCTGAGCTTTTTGATAGACTACGGGGAGCAAGGGTATTTACCAAATTAGATCTGAGGGGTGCTTATAACCTGATTCGCATCCGTGAGGGGGACGAATGGAAGACGGCGTTTAACACCAGAGATGGGCACTATGAATATCTGGTGATGCCCTTCGGGCTCTGTAATGCTCCAGCCGTTTTCCAAGACTTTGTCAACGACATCTTCCGGGATATGCTCTCCACCTCGGTTGTAGTCTATCTGGATGATATTCTCATCTTTTCTTCAGATATTGACTCCCACCGGTGAGATGTTGGCAGAGTCTTCGACCTCTTACGGGCAAATTCTCTCTATGCGAAGTTGGAGAAGTGTATGTTTGAGCAGGAGTCTTTACCTTTCTTGGGCTATATCATCTCAGCCCAGGGATTGCCTATGGATCCTGCCAAACTACAGGCTATGATGGACTGGCAAGAACCCCATTCTCTTAAAGCGGTGCAGCGCTTTATGGGGTTCATTAATTATTACCGCCAGTTCATTCCCCACTTCTCAACTTTGGTAGCTCCCTTGGTAGCCCTCACCAAGAAGGGAGCAAATCCCAAATTGTGGTCAGAAGAGGTCTCCAGGGCCTTCTCTTCTATTAAGTCTCATTTTCCTAGTGCTCCCATTCTACATCGTCCCGATGTAGTTAAGCCGTTTATCATGGAGGTGGATGCCTCATCTGTTGGTGCAGGAGCAGTCATCTTCCAAAAGGATGCTCAAGGTCGGAAGCATCCTTGCTTCTTCTTCTCCAAGACCTTCACACCAGCGGAGAGGAATTATTCCATCGGGGACAAGGAGTTGTTTGCAATGAAGTTGGCTTTCTCTGAGTGGAGACATCTCTTGGAGGGGGCTCGTTTTCCCTTTCAAGTCTTCACGGACCACAAAAATGTATTATATTTGCAAACAGCTCAGCGGCTAAATTCTCGCCAGGCCAGATGGTCCTTGTTCTTCTCCCGGTTCCATTTCACCCTCCATTATCTCGCTGGAGAGAAGAACATTCGCGCTGATGCCCTTTCTCGCTCTGTTGTGTCATCTGAGGAGGAGGAAGGAGAGCCTCAGCTTATTGTCCCTTCTGAGAGTCTGAGAACCGTAGCTCCAGTTTTGCTAGAGTCTGTGCCTCCGGGCAAGACTTTTGTACCCATTAATTTGCGACCGGAGGTTCTCTCTTGGGCTCATTCGTCCAGGGTGGGTGGACACTTTGGGACAAACAGGACGTCTGAGCTGTTGGCGAGGATGTACTGGTGGCCACATATGGTCCGTGATGTCAGAGATTATATTCAGGCATGTGTCTCCTGTGCCAAAAATAAGTCTCCTCGACAATGGCCAGCTGGGTTACTCAATCCCTTGCCGGTGGCAGACAGGCCCTGGGAAATGGTTGGGATGGACTTTGTGGTGGGTTTGCCCAAGTCTCATGGCTGTACCATCATTTGGGTTATCACTGATCATTTTTCCAAAATGGTGCATTTGGTGCCGCTTCCACGGTTACCTTCTGCACGGGCCTTGGCAGCGTTGTTCATAAAGCACATCTTCCGCCTACACGGTATGCCAGACAAAATTGTCAGTGACCGGGGTCCCCAGTTTGCGTCTTGGTTCTGGAGAGAGCTTTGTCATACTCTCAGCATTGAGTTAAATCTCTCTTCCGCATATCATCCCGAGACGAATGGGTTGGTAGAGAGGGCCAACCAGACCTTGGACACATATCTGCGACATTTTGTCTCAGCCAGGCAGGATGACTGGGCATCCTTGCTACCGTGGGCGGAGTTTGCACTGAACAATGCTGTAGCCGACTCCACTGGACAAACCCCATTCCTCCTCAACTATGGTCAGCATCCGCGGGTACCTGTGCAAATGCCCATGTCTTCCGCTGACTCCAGGGTGGCAGACTGGGCTGTGGAAGCACGGGATATTTGGGACCGCACTCAGGATGTCATTCGGGCCTCCAAGGAGAGAATGAGGTCCTCCACCGATGTACATCGGCGCCCCGCTCCGACCTTTGCTCCTGGTGACTTGGTGTGGCTCTCCGCCCATAACATCAGGCTGCGAGTTGAGTCCACTAAGTTTGCACCTCGCTACTTGGGTCCTTTCAAGGTCCTCGAACAGGATAACCCTGTGGTCTATCGCTTAGCCCTTCCGCCACGCCTGGGTATCACCGACACCTTTCATGTGTCCCTCTTGAAACCCGTATACATGTCCCGGTTTTCCGAGTCATCTGCTGGGGCATCGGGTTCGTCTACGGATGATTACGAGGTGAACGCTATTTTGGGTGCAAGGTGGTACGTGGCAAAAAAAAATATTTGGAGGACTGGAAGGGTTATGGTCCTGAGGACAGGTCTTGGGAAGGAGCCTGCTGAGCACATTCGGGCTCCGCAGCTCATTGCTGCCTTTGAGCGTAGCGAGGTCCAAGGAGGGGGGCCCTAGGAGGGGGGTAATGTTAGGGGTCGAGTTCCCGCCTCTGCACAGGGGGAATCTCGGGCAGTCTCTGCTGCAGTCTCCCATTCTTCTCCTGCCGCAGTGGAGGCTGCTTAGCGGAGACGTCAGTCCCAGCGTCTCGCTCAATCTGACTCTATGAGGAGGATTACTGCTGCTTTTCCAGCTTCTGCCATTGAAGTCAGTGCTGGGCAGCAGCGAGCAGACGCTTTTGGGACTAAGTCCTGCTTTTCTCCTTCTGAGCATGCCCAGGGTAAGATCTCTCATTGGAGATCGAGGGTCACATGCTTGGATACTGCAGCAAAGCCCATTGGTCCTCCAGGAAGGTCCTGAAGGTGCTGAGGCTTTGTGGCAGCTTCTCATTGGTCCTTTTAGGAAGGTCTTGTTCTGGCTGCTATAAAAGGCTCGCATGGCCGCACGGCCATGCGCTAGTATCTTTCTAAGTTACGTGCTTTGCGCCAGTGTGGTCATGTAAGATTGTGTTCAGGGACCGGGCTGAAATAAGCCCCTAGAATGCTGGCACATCCGGCGAGGAGTTTGTGTGTTTGTGTGTATTCAGGGACCTGGCTGAAATAAGCCCCTAGAATGCTGGCACCTCCGGCGAAGAGTTTTGTGTGCATGCATGACCACTGACTGCTCTCTGTTGGGCACTTAGCCTGTGCTCCTGTGAAGTCTAACAGGGCGCAGAGCTTTGCTTTCATGGCTGCTCTGTGAGTTAACAGAGCTAGCCAATACTGCCATTTGCTAGCAGCAGGTTTTCCTGCACGGTGGACCCCGGGCTGCGAACACATATATAACAATAAAAAACTATTTTCTCGGTGCGTTCCGCTAGCCCTAACATTGAATCTCCCTTTTTTTTGGGGGGAGACTGAACCAAAACTCAGGCCCAGCGTATAAAACAACACAATGTACATGGCTGAAAGTGGCTGCCTGATAAACGACAAACTAACAGGACAGAAGTATATCCACTTTCTGAGAATTTGAATCTCCCTTTTTTTGGGGGGAGGCTGAATCAAAACTCAGGCCCAGTGTATAAAACAACACAATGTAAGTGGCTGGCTGATATACGACAAACTAACAGGACAGAAGTATATACACTTTGTGAGAATTTGAATCTCTCTTTTTGTGGGGGGAGACGGATCCAAAACTCAGGCCCAGTGTATAAAACAATGCAATGTAAATGGCTGAAATGGCTGAAAGTGGCTGGCTGATATACGACAAACTAACAGGGCAGAAGTATATCCACTTTGTGAGAATTTGAATCTCCTTTGTTAGGGGGGGGGGGGTTGACTGAACCAAAACTCAGGCCCAGTGTATAAAACAATGCAATGTAAATGGCTGAAAGTGGCTGGCTGATATACGACAAACTAACAGGACAGAAGTATATCCACTTTGTGAGAATTTGAATCTCCCTTTTTTTTGGGGGGGAGACTGAACCAAAACTCAGGCCCAGTGTATAAAACAATGCAATGTAAGTAGCTGAAAGTGGCTGGCTGATATACGACAAACTAACAGGACAGAAGTATATTCACTTTGTGAGAATTTGAATCTCCCTTTTTTGGGGGGGAGACTGAACCAAAACTCAGGCCCAGTGTATAAAACAATGCAATGTAAGTGGCTGAAAGTGGCTGGCTGATATACGACAAACTAAGAAGACAGAAGTATATCCACTTTGTGAGAATTTGAATTTCCCTTTTTTGGAGGGAGAGTGAACCAAAACTCAGGCTCAGTGTATAAAACAACGCAATGTAAGTGGCTGAAAGTGGCTGGCTGATATACGACAAACTAAGAGGACAGAAGTATATCCACTTTGTGAGAATTTGAATCTCCCTTTTTTTGGGGGGAGACTGAACCAAAACTCAGGCCCAGTGTATAAAACAGCGCAATGTAAGTGGCTGAAAGTGGCAGGCTTCGATCCTGGGTCGACGGCTGATGCCGCACCAGCGTCACTGGTGGATTTCCCGGGTGCAGTCAGACCACCTGATGTCTGAATCTGAAGGTGGACTCTAGCCGCCAGCTCAGTTGCTGCAATGAGACGTACAGCGGCAATAGTGGTAAGATCTTTCACGTCTGGTCCCATCATGGTTGAAGTAACAGAGGACGCTTCCCCAAGCTCACAGCGGCGAACGTTCCGAGCGTACCATCCGTATGCATTCCGATGCCGGGTGTAAGTCACCTGATCCCCCTTTTGCAATGGATCACCATCTCGGCTGCAGCAGGGAGTCTTCACGTTGCAACTAGTAACGAAGACGTCAGTTGGTAGCCCCGGTTCCTGTATGGAGCCCCATCCCCTCTTCGGGTGGAAGGCCAACACAGTTCCCTGCTTTACCACGTCCTTCTTACCACACGCAAGAGGCGATTGTTGTACTCTCGGTGGGTCAGTTAGTCCTGCCTCTTTTTGTCTTTTCCAATGTAGGATCAAGCATTGTGTCTGTGCCTGTCAGAAGGTGTCCACTTTCAGCTGATATCTTGCAACTTACTATGAGGATAAACCTCGATACCACGAGAATGTAAATAGTTACTGTTCTGCTCCGTTGCTGCTAAACCCGTTCAGGGTTAACTTTTTAAAGGGATCCCTTTGTTGACCCGGGATCCCTATTGTTTTTGGTTGTTTTCTATTTTCTTCTTTGTTATAAAGAACTGCCGCAATCATGAACAGTGCATGATACAAACTGCTTGTAAATAGTTTGCACCTTCTTAAAGGTGCTCCCTACTGGTTTTACTTAAAGAGAGACTCTTTGCGAAGATACCGCACCGGAGCCTTTATTGTGTATGGACTGGTAACTTGAGAAGATGTGCTACCTCATAAAGACTTGGTCCCCTCTTAAAGGTGATGTTCACTTGTTGCACTTAAAAGAATGGTATTGCTTTAAGACTGATAGATAGCAATAATGTCTTGACAAAAAGAAAGTGATGATGATGCCTACATGTAAAAGTTATATGTATTCAATTAGTTGATTGTAAGAAATGATTGATAATGTTGATAGAAGAATGAGGACAGAGAGTGAACCCGTACGGGGTTAGTCAGCGAGTCCTCCTAGGAGCCATGTAGGGATGGCTCAGTGACCTTAAATTGAAAGCAAATGTTATGTTCTATACTGTGTATAGTAGTTGAAAAGGCAGTAGGCCCGGGCTGAAAGGGGCGGTCCTGTAAAGAAAGGAGAGGCAGTAGGCCTGGAGCAGTTAGGACAGGCGGTCCTGCAGATTTAACGAAGGAGAATGAAAAAGAAAGAGTTAATTAATATTATAATGTTCAGCATAAGTCTTTAGTGGATAGGAAGTGTACGTCCTTAAAGGCAATGTTAACTTATTATTCAAAAGTTTGCACTAAGTAGAATACCCGGTTGGGTAACAGGAGTTATTTATAGCCTGTAATTTATAATGTTTAACCATGTTTGTAACGTTCAAGTGTCCTCACCTCCCATAAAGGGAAGCTCTGTTCAAGCTTACTTATTGTTATTGCATTTTCAAAATTGTATGTCTTTTTGCTAATCTGTATTGTTGTTTTCTTCCCAGTCCCGGAGTACTGGATTTAACCGGGGGGGGGGGGGGGGAGTGCAGCGCCCCAGAGTCCTGGTCGTTGCAGTACTATGGCTCCACCACTAAGGGGAGCTATGGTACATCTGATGGCACTGAAGGAGTTCATCTGACCAGGTATCACAGACACCAATACATTTCACCGTCGGGCCTCCAGAGGGAGCTATGGGTTCTATTCATTAGGCCACTCCTCACATACTGGTAAAACTGGGGGTCAGGCAGGAAGTTAGAACAGAAAGCTGACTGGGTTGGAACCAGGCAACACCTTGTGGCAGAGGGTGTTGTGGGAGAAGATTCAGTAGGGTCCCAGTCAGGGGTGGGATCCTGAAAAGAGGCCTGGCAACTTGAGCGAACGTAACGGGACCGTGCCTGCTCAGTATAGCGGCGGTGCCCAAGGAGGGATTGGAAGCGAGATAGATTGTGCTGAGTGAGAAACGAGATCGAAGCAAGAAGGAGAATACCAGTAGGAGTCGTGCTGTGAGACCGAGGCAACATCCTACTGAGGCGCACAACCGGCGGCCGGAACGCCGAGGGAGTATTACAATATTCAGCTTCAGGCAATACTCTAAACCAACGGCAGGACAGTCAGTCTAAGGCGGGCTGTCTCACCTAAATCACCTATGCAGTCTTGGGGGGCAACTTGTGGAGAGGGGCGACTCTAGGGTCCCGGAAGAGCTCCGAGCCTACCCGTCATACGGGTGCCGTCCTAACCATAACATCAGGGAGGGACGGAGGATTAGCAGAACATCATCTAATCGAGTTGTGAGGGAACTTAAGAAACGGACACAACAGTTGTGGGGACTTTCCGTAAGCACAGCAGGGAAGGACCGCAACACCTAGCGCTAGAAGGAAGGCACAGATTTCCACCTGTTAAGAGAACTCTGGAAGTGCCATTGGACCGGCCGGACTTGCGCAGCCTGGTTATCTGGATTCCGGACTGAGGACCCAGAGATCTTCAGTAAAGAGGTAAAGAGACTGCAACCTGGTGTCCTCGTTATTTACTACAACCTACACTGCACCGCAACACCACTATCCACATCTATCATAGTACTGTGCGCCCCTCGGCAGGGTCACGGACCGGGGCCTAGCCACCGTGACAACCCCAGAGCAGAGACTCAGAGGCCCGGTACCGGGTACACCTCGCCCCTGCGGCAGTGGGGGCGCTGCATATCCACTTTGTGAGAATTTGAATCTCCCTTTTTTGGGGGGGGAGACTGAACCAAAACTCAGGCCCAGTGTATAACACAACACAATGTAAGTGGCTGAAAGTGGCTGGCTGATATACGACAGACTAACAGGACAGAAGTATATCCACTTTGTGAGAATTTGAATCCCCCTTTTTTGGGGGGAGACTGAACCAAAACTTAGGCCCAGTGTATAAAACAACGCAATGTAAGTGGCTGAAAGTGGCTGGCTGATATACGACAAACTAAAAGGACAGAAGTATATCCACTTTGTGAGAATTTGAATCTCCCTTTTTTGGGGGGGAGACTGAACCAAAACTCAGGCCCAGTGTATAAAACAACGCAATGTAAGTGGCTGAAAGTGGCTGGCTGATATACGACAAACTAACAGGACAGAATTATGTCCACTTTGTGAGAATTTGAATCTCCCTTTTTTTGGGGGGGAGACTGAACCAAAACTCAGGCCCAGTGTATAAATCAACGCAATGTAAGCGGCTGAAAGTGGCTGGCTGATATACGACAAACTAACAGGACAGAAGTATATCCACTTTGTGAGAATTTGAATCTCCCTTTTTTTTGGGGGGGGACTGAACCAAAACTCAGGCCCAGTGTATAAAACAACGCAATGTAATTGGCTGGCTGATATACGACAAACTAACAGGACAGAAGTATATCCACTTTGTGAGAATTTGAATCTCTCTTTTTTTGGGGGGAGTCTGAACCAAATCTCAGGCCCAGTGTATGAAACAATGCAATGTAAGTGGCTGAAAGTGGCTGGCTGATATACGACAAACTAACAGGACAGAAGTATATCCACTTTGTGAGAATTTGAATCTCCCTTTTTTTTGTGGGGGAGACTGAACCAAAACTCAGGCCCAGTGTATAAAATAACGCAATGTAAGTGGCTGAATGTGGCTGGCTGATATATGAAAAAATACAAGGACTGTAGTACAATTTCAATCTCCCTACAATGATCTCAGGACAAGTATGGCAGCAATAAAAAGGACTGCTGCACACAAAAGTGTGGACAAATAAACAAGATAACTGTGCAGAAAGGAGCAACAGTTTTTTTGCTTTTAAAAAAGCAGTTGGTTTGCACAGCAGCGGTGCAAACAGCAATGCAGCTATCAGGGAGCCTTATAAGGCAGCCTAATAAGCTACAGAGCTGATGCACAAAAATATAGCCTCCACTGTCCCTGCAAAACAAAGGTGGTGTTGGATAGTGGAAATCGCTACAGCACAAGCAGTTTGGGGGTTAATCTTCCCTCCCTAACTATATCCCTTCTTCTGATGAAGCTGCAGCAATCTCTCCCTATGCTACGATAGGCAGAAGTAAGATGGAGGTCGGTGTGCACGCCCCTTTATAGCCCCTGTGATGCCGCAGAAAGCAAGCCAATCACTGTCATGTCCTTCTCTAAGATGGTGGGGACCGAGACCTATGTCATCACGCTGCCCACACTCTGCGTCCTCTTTCATTGGCTGAAAAATGGTGCTGAACGCGTCATATGAAACGCGACTTTGGCGCGCTGATCGCCGACCGCATGGCCGATCCCACACTAGGATCGGGTCGGGTTTCATGAAACCCGACTTTGCCGAAAGTCAGCGATTTTTTAATTTGTCCGATCCGTTTCGCTTAACCCTAGTAGAGTCATGAACACTGACCTTAACTGAGGCAAGTGAGGCCTGCAGTTCTTTGGATGTTGTTAAGGGTCTATTTGTGACCTCTTGGATGAGTCGTCACAGCACTCTTAGGGTAATTTTGGTAGGTCGGCCACTCCTGTGGAGGTTTACAATTGTTCAGTGTTTTTGCCATTTGTGGATAATGGCTGACACTGGTTCACTGGAGTTGCAAAGCTTGAAAAAATGGATTGCTACTTTCTATAGGTGGCACTAGAGTTCTAGTCTTCTTCCTCTCTGAAGACACTATTCGCATATTTCCCAGAGGAGCATTGCGGCTTTTAGGCTCCTCACCTCGACATGCTTAACATGTCACAGTCAGCAAGGAGAAACGTTACTTCTTGGATCCCGGTCAGACGCCTCTCACACAGCCAATCCAGATCTCACATTTTACACTGACAAGGGGCAGTACCCTGAAATACAGTTTTTGCAGATTGACATTCTGGTTTTGGCTTTTATCCTAAGTCATGTAACAAGGCTCGTTAAAGGGTTGACATTGACTTCTAGGATTGCTACTTCATATAAGTGGCACTAGAGTTCTAGTCTGCTTTCATTCAAGGCAAAATGCTACCAAGTAGGTTAACAACTTGAAAGAATTGGGACAAAAGCCATATAGCGGACAAGTTGTACATCAAGTAGAAAATCTCATGCTGCTCTCCATCAAATGCAGCTAGGTATTGTCTTCAGTGACAATGCCTGGAACATTCCGGCTCCCTTATAGGTGGACTCAGGCTCCCTGCATTGCACACATTCTGAATAAAATTGTGCAAAATGTATTTTAGAAATACAGTACAGCATACACCAATCTGAGGAACGTGGTGGCTCAGACTGGATTGTGTCTTATTTCAACTGTTTTTACATGGCAAAGCATACCTAGCTGGATTTGCAAAACCAGAAGTACACTGCAAGGCTAGCACCTGAGGGCATCTTGAAGCATCTTCCTAAGCAGGATAAAGCAGTAACAGACTATATCACGTAGCTGCAAATTGAAGCATGGTTTACTTTGAGATCAAACATTGGCAGCAGATGAGGGTTGTGTGTCACCTACTGAAGTAGACAAGGCTACAAAATTTAGCAGTAGTGGCAAGAGTGCCATCAACGATGTCATCCCACTCACATTTATCCTGAAAACACACCAGAATACTATAGGAGATGGCGGAAGAACAGCAACTTGTAAATGTTCATGGCTGCCCTGTGGCTGTTGGTAGAATCTCAATGTTACATGCAACAGGATGTGGAGGAGTAGGAGTAGCAGCAGGTGGATTTGTAGGGAATCACTGAGTTTGCATATTCAGGGGACAAGCCCTTGGTCATAGTGCCAAGTGTGGCAAGTTGTATGCTGAACTGAGGGATGAATTTTGGATAGAAATGCTCTTCGAGCCTTTATCGAAAAGCAAAATGAGGGGATTTTTTTTTCAGCTTCGAAAAAGTCTAAATTGATGTATCAACAAAATACGTTGTGTACCCTGCTGGACGAAATGTTTGGCAAGCAGACTTCTGGAGATTGCACAGATATCAGGAGACTCCCGTCTACTCCCTACAGAGCAATGGTCCATGCCAAGCTGGGCAACTACACCTTTTCCTCATATCATCAATACAGTACTGCTGTTCCCAGGGTTGTTGTTGCTGTTGCTGACCGTTCATTGCCCAACTTCTCCTTGCCTGCCTTCTACTTGAGTATACTGTGTGGTTACTCTCACTGCCTTTGCTAATAGTTGCCCGCACACATCTCCTTCACTTGTCTGGTGCGCTAGAAATACAAATTGTACTTCTGCTGGGAATTATCCACAAATATTAAACTACTAACAAAATAGAGATAATTTTTCATGTAACATTAAGTCATCGATTTTTCACTTTGAAAATGGCCAACATGTTCCTGCTACTCAAGTAAAGGAAAAATCTATTAATGGCTTATTATTGGCAGTTCATAGAATGTTAGAGCTGGAAGGGACCCCCAGGGTCATCGTGTCCAACTCCAAGTGAGTTGTAGGACTCACTAAACAATCTCAGACATATGCATGTCCAGTGTCTGTTTGAATAATTCCATTGAAGGAGAACTCACCGCCTCTTGTGGCAGTCTGTTCCACTCATTGATCACTCTCACTGTTAAAAAGTTGTTTAGTCATTTTGAGTATACCAAACCTGTCCCAAAAACAGAAATTTTTTCACTCTTGAGAAACCATTGCTTATTCACTTTCAAAATAGCACACATGCGTCTGCCCCATTAATTCTGGGTGATCCTCAGTCTACTGAACCGCCGCACCATCAGCTCTACCCTCCCCCAGTGTATCCTCATCACATCCCCTGTAGACAACTGTATGAGCCCTCGCAGGCAGGGTCCTCTCTCCTTCTGTACTTGTGTGTGTCTTGTATTGCTCATGTTTATTGTACTTGAGTATGTATGCCCCTTTTCACATGTAAAGCACCATGGAATAAATGGCACTATAATAGTGAATAATAATAATTAGCCAATAAATAACCAATTTAAATTAATGTATAAATAACAAACTAAAGAAACACTCCAGGCAAAAAAGAAACACTTATGTCTCGTTCAGCAGGGCCTGTTGGAAAGTTGCATAACACAACAAGGCCAGAGTCACACTAGAGAGGAATAATGACAAGTGCTATGCGACAAAAAAAATCGTATAGCACTTGGATCAATGTTAATATATGGGGAAGCTCTCATTTGTTTTTTTTCTCGTCCGTATCATGCTGCGATTTGCACCGTATATTGGCAGAGACTGTGGGTGCAAGACAAAAAAAAGAACAACACACGGACGTGCATGTGACTTGAGAGAAGTATGCACCGGTGTCCTTTGAAAAGCCGGCAATTTATGTGCGGTGTACAGTAAAATCACATTGACAGCTTACAATAGGATAGTATAGAAATGTACACATAGTATAGGTGTGTAATATATATATATATATATATATATATATATATATATATATATATATATATATATGTCAGTGACACCCATATATATATATATATATATACATATATATATACTATATATCTATAGTTGTACCTTTATATTTCATAGAGAGATAGCAGAATAACCAATAATTCATTTGTTGGCTTCTGTAAAATCACTGCAGAAGCCGACAGGATAGGAGACATGGTTTACATACAGTAAACCCATGCAGAACAGTGAGATTTATATATGTCAGTGACTAATACTGTTAGTAGTATGTGTGTGTAAAAATTGGGACCTGTATGTATTTCTTAAAATAATGTATTCACAGGAAAAACTGGCTTGGGCTCCCACACAATTTTCTGTGCCAGAGAGGGAAAGCCACTGACTGATGGCAGATCTTAATAGCCTAGAGAGGGACCAAGGTTATTGCGCCCCTCGCTAAAAAAAAATCTGCCCCCAGCCACCCCAGAAAAGGTGCATCTGTAAGATGTGCCAATTCTGGCACTTAGCCTCTCTCTTCCCACTGCCCTGTAGAGATGGCATATGGAGTAATAAAGGGTTAATGTCACCTTTGTTTTATACGGTGACATTAAATCTGGCTTAGTAATGGAGAGATGTCAATAAGAAACTTATCTATTACTAATCATAGAGTTTGTGAAGGGTTAAACACATACACAGGCAGAATAAAGTAGTTTAATGAAATAAAAGAACACACAGTTTTGCCACCTTTATTGTTCTGCTAAATCCAAACGATGTCCTCTATCTCCTGTAAAAAATTAAAAATAAAAAACCAACAATATACCATACCTGTCCGCCAAAAAGTCCCACGAAGTAATCCATATCAGGGGGTTAAATAGTTTACAACCGGGAGAGGTGCTAATGCTACCGGCCCGGCTGTAAACCACTGAAGTATGAATGAGATGCTGCCGGCAGCAGCATCAGTGAAGTCAGCGCAGCCTCCCAGCCTGGCCCGAGGTGAGCTCTTGAGCGTGGGAAAGTAATAGTTACGAGCTCATAGCAGTGCCATTGGTGTTCTTCTGGTATGGATACTGGAAATGAAACTACAAAGCCTCTCATATACTTTAAATGATAAACACGGATGGCACACATACAGCACATGTACGGCTCATGGACGGCACATAAACTGCATGTTTACACAGACTCATAGGCTTGTATTGCCCATGTCATCTGTGCTGCTCGGAAAGATGGACACGATTGCAGCATCGTAGGGTAAATAGGAGACATGTGGCATCCGTGAAAAACATGATACATGGTTGTGTGAAGGGGCCATATAGTGACATAACAGAAAACATTAGCAGAATTGCCATCTTTTTCTACATCCTACCTGACAAACAGCAGAATAAAAAAGCGATAATAAAAAAATCTTACTTGTCACCCCAAACTAATCTGTTAAATCCCTTCTTCTTTGTCCGATGATTCGGGGTCCCTGATGGTTATTATTCACTTTGCAGCTATAATATAAGGTGCTGACACAAGACCCCTGCAGCCCAGTGCTGAGACTGGCACAGACCCACGGAGCCACAAAATGACTGCAGCCCAGCGCGTAGACTGGTGGAGACCCCTGGAGCCACAAATTGACTGCAGCCCAGTGCTGAGATTGGCTGACACCCCCAGGAGCTACAAAAATGACTGCAGCCCATTGTGGAGACTGGCAGAGACCCCCCGGAGCATCAGTGCTGGAGCCGTGGAGGATTTATCATTTCATGCTAATTATTTTTACATTTTCAGAAAACCTTTGTAGTGTCTGTTCACACCCACCATTTTTGCTGCGGATTGATCTACAGTGTTGGCAGGAAATATTCTGCTTTTTTTTGCAGACTTTTCACTTGTATTTTTGTGTCCCATTCATTTGAATAGGGGAAGAATGCTGCAGAAATGCACATCCTATATACTGTATGTACATGCATATACTGTATATATATATATATATATATATATATATATATATATATATATCATGTACACATACATGCACCACAGATATACACAATCATACTATATACTGTATATATGTACACACATACTATATACACATATACAGACACACTGTATACTGAACATGTACACACACAGATACCCATATATATGTATACCTACCAGGTTCTGGTGCTTCACTTGTGCTGCAACCATCTTCCTGACTGTCCTGGCTCTGTTGTATTGTGAGACTCCCCCCCCATCACTCTCAAGTCTCAACTTAACCTCCTGACACTGCAGGGAGAGAGAAAGGGGGAATGTAGGGGGGTTGGAAAAGATGATCAAGGACTTCAGAGGATGCACAGCGTTATTCAATGTAAGGAAAGCTGTACACTGTCTGTGCACTTCATAAAGGAGCTGCAGATGCAGGGGGCTCCCTTTGTGGGTGGCAGGAGCTGGGGCTGGGGGTGGTCTCACTGGAGGATTATCCGGTGTCCCGCTGCCCCAGTGTAATAATTATAGGGGATAACTCAGGAGACTCTAAGAGTGTAACAAGACGACAACAGGACATAGTTTTATAAGTGGTAAAGTCTATATTATCACACGGTGATTCAAACAGGTGCAGAGAGAAATTCAAGTCCACAACACTTGGTGCAAATAATAAACGCAGCTTAGCAGTCTATAAGAAACTTCAGAGGAATCAAGCAGAAAGGCTATGAAGCACAGTTATTCTTGAGGATACTTGACACGAATAAATCCTTGTCTTAGTCCAGACACAGAGAGATATGCTTATTAGGCAGTTCAAATCATATCTTAGCTCATCCAGGGAGGCCTGGTTAATAGTCTCAGGGTATTGCAAAGCAGCAACAGCTTACATGTCCAGCAAATGCAGATGGAAGTAAACACGAGCAGCAGATGAAGGAGGATTACTGGAAACTTGTGTATGCAGCAGGAACTCAGAGCAGAGTAGCAGGATCACCACACAGGTTAACAGGAGCAGGTACATAGCCAGGGAGTCACCAGAGGTCAGGAGCTGGATGCAAGGCAGAATACTCTAGCACAGACTGAAGGCTGGGGTGGAGTTTTATAGCAGGAAGACACAGTGCACATGAGACCAAAGACGCCATCTTGGAAAAGGGCAGTAATGCACAAAAGGTAATAAAAAATGTTCAGAGTCCTGACATTACTCCCTCCTTAGAAGCAGCCTCAGGACGATCCTGGACCTGGTTTCTCGGGGAATCTCTGATGAAAACGAGAAATCTTCTGTTGGGTATTGATGTTTTCCACAGGTTCCCAAGAGTCTTCCTCAGGGAGATATCCCTGCCATCTTATCAGATATTGGAGCCGATTCCTGCAAATCCTGGAATCAATAATTTCCTACACCACAAATTGTTCTTGCCCATCAATCACCACAGGCTGCGGAGGTGGCACAACACGTCCCTGGAAGGTATTAGGAGATACAGGCTTTAGTAAAGATACATAAAAAACTGGGTGTACCTTCATTGTCCTAGGCAGCTTCAGCCAGCAGGCCACAGAGCTCACAATACCGTTGATCTTGAAAGGGCCAATGAATTTCTGTCCAAGTTTTTGTGAAGGAACGTTTAACTTCAGATTCTTAGTTGCTAACAACACGGAATCTCCTACCTTGAACATGGGTGCAGGTTTACAGAATCTATCAGCTGATCTCTTATAACGTTCTTGAGCTGTGATAAGGGATTCCTTCAGAAGCTCCAGATTTAGTCTCATTGCAGTCAGCTTTTCCTCCACTGCCGGAACCGGAGAATTAATTGGAGACCTAGGTAAAATACACAGATGATAATCCAGATTGGCAAAGAAAGGTGTAAATTTAGTGGAGGCACTCTGAGAATTATTATATGAAAATGCGGCTAACGGCAACAACTCCAACCGATCATCCTGGAGATGGCTGACATAACATCTTAGATATTGTTCCAGCGTCTGGTTGGTACGCTCAGTCTGACTATTTGTCTGGGTATGGTAAGCAGAAGAGAGACAGACATTAATATTGAGTGAAGAGCAAAACCCCTTCCAGAATCTTGAAGTGAACTGTACTCCACGGTCAGAGATGATCTCATCCGGAACCCCGTGTAACTGAAAGACATTCTGTATAACCAAGTTCACTGTATCTTTAGCTGAGGGGAGGCCGGTGCATGGAAAAAAATGAGCAGCTTTAGTCAGGCGATCAACTACCACCATGATTGTATTCACGCCCCCCGATGTAGGCAGCTCCACAATAAAGTCCATTGATATAGACCCCCAAGGGCGGGACGGTTGTAGAAGACCCGTAGGTGCCACATGAGGAGTCTTGTAACGGGCACATACCTCGCAAGAGAGAACATAGTCCTTGGTATCCTTCAGGCAAGTTGGCCACCAGAAGAATCGGCTCAGGAACTCTTGCGTCTTCTGTACCCCCCTGTGACCAGCCAACTTGGAGTCATGTACCAACTTGAGGATCTGCAGACGGACGACCTCTGGGACGTAGATAGGTCGATCTCTGAACCACATGCCACCCTTAAAGACAAGATTAATATCCACAGGTGGGTTGGCCAGAAATACATCACCTTCATAGGCCTCCCTGCACTCCTTCCACAAGTCCTGATCATGGATAACTCTGATGAAATTGGCATCAGATAGAATGGTCTTGGACGGGGCTCCAGGTACGGAATCCACAGCATGGATTCGGGATAGAGCATCAGCCTTCCCATTACGAGAACCTGGACGGTACAAGATAACAAAGTTAAATTGATTAAAAATAAGTTCCAACGAGCCTGACGAGGAGAAAGACATCTAGCGGATCTAAGGAACTCTAGATTGCGATGGTCAGTTAGCACTATGATCTGTTGTGCAGCTCCTTGCAGATGATGCCTCCATTCTTTGAAAGCCGCAATAATAGCCAGCAATTCCTTGTCTCCCACGTCGTAATTCTTCTCTGATGAGGTTAGTCTACGGGAAAAGAAAGCACAAGGATGTAGCAGACCCTTCTCCTCCAGTTCTTTGGGAGAGAATAGCCCCCAAAGCATTATCAGAAGCGTCCACCTCCACAATGAAAGGAAGTGTTGGATCTGGGTGTATCAACAGCGGTGCTGATGTGAAACAGATCTTAAGCCGATCAAAAGCTTCTTGAGCCTGTTATGACCACTTAAAGGGCTTTTCCTTCTTTGTCAAGGAAGTAATGGGACGGACAATATCAGAAAAATTTCGAATGAAGCGTCTGTAGAAATTTGCAAAACCAATAAAACGTTGGACCTCCTTAACGTTCTTGGGTACCGGCCAGTCAAGGATAGCCTAAATCTTACCAGATTTCATGTTCAGCCCCTGGGGAGAGATGATATAACCTAAGAACTGTATCTCAGAACGATGGAACTCGCATTTCTCCGGCTTAATATACAGATGGTTCTCTTTCAGACGTCTTAAAACAGTTTTGACATGTTCTTCATGTTCCTGTAGAGAGTCAGAAAAGATTAGTATATCGTCCAAATAGATCACTACAAACTGGTCCAACAAATCTCTGAAAATGTCACTAGCAAGGTGTTGAAATGTTGCAGGGGCGTTACAAAGCCCGAAGGGCATCACAAGAGATTCAAAGTGTCCATACCGGCATCTGAATGCTGTCTTCCACTCATCCCCTGGACGAATACGCACCAAAATATAAGCCCCATGAAGATCCAGTTTAGAGAACACCTTAGCATGGCGGACTCTTTCCAGTAATTCGGGAATCAGAGGCAAAGGGTAACGGTTTTGTACGGTTACCTTATTGAGTTCTCGATAGTCAACACAGGGTCTCAGGGTCCCATTCTTCTTCTTTACAAAAAAGATAGGTGCCCCTGCTGGTGAGGAAGAAGGACGTATGAAGCCTTTGGCCAGATTTTCATCAATATACTCTTTTAAGGCTTGAAGCTCAGGTGCCGTCAAAGGGTATACGTTACCAAAAGGAATGGGTGCCCCGGGAAGCAGCTCAATGGGACAGTCATAATGCCTGTGTGTAGGAAGCTGATCTGCATTCTTCTTGTCACAGATGTCAGAGAACTCTTTATAAGCTGGAGGTAAAGAAAATACCTGTACATCTGGTTCCATAGCCGTGGACCCAGGGACAGCTTCTGTTAACGCGGAGTTGGTCCTTGTTGGGAAGATAATCTCCTTGGTCTCCCAGTTGATAATTGGGTTCTGAGAACGCAACCAAGGAATGCCTAAAATCATAGGAAAATTAGGAGAAGAAATTAGCAAGAAAGAAAGTTGCTCCTGATGATTAGGCTCCAACAAAATTTCAAGGGGTACGGTCTCCTGATCCACAGGCCAAGAGATTAAAGGTGACCCATCCACTGTTTCGATGGCAATTGGAGAGGCTCTTTGCTGAATTTTAATACCATGTTCCTTGGCAAATGCGATATCCATGAAATTGCCACCTGCACCAGAGTCAATCATAGCTGAACTGGAAATCCACTGTCCTGAACACAGGATCTTAATAGGGAGATGACAGTGAGAGTCCTTTTCCTTCAGCTCCTTGGGGGGTGAAGTCATAGAAAGTGAATGGAATACAGCGTTTAAAGGCAGGCTACATTCAGAGATGTCAGATTCCTCATCACAGTTGTAATACTCCCCTATTGCTGCTAGCACCTTGTTAGGCCGTCTAGGACACTTAGGACAATTGATCAAGAAGTGACTGGCCGCAGTAGAAACATAGACTTTCACGAAGGCGATGCTCCCGGCGCTCATTGATCTTGCGCCTCTGAACGGAATCAATTTGCATGGGCACCTCCTCCACTTCCCGAGATGTTTTACCTACAGGCTCTTTGGAAGGAAGGGAAAAGTTAGAAATACGGTTATATGCAGCAAATTTCTCCTGCCTACGCTCAGTAAGGCGAATGTCTATGCGCACACAATGCTGTATAAATGTCTCTAGCTCTTGTGGTGACTCAGAGCGGGCTAGTTCATCTTTTACAATACTAGAAGACCCCTTTTAAAAATAGGCAATTGTGCATAACTGTCCCAATTGGTATTGTGATATATGTGATGGTGTAGTGACCCCTGTGGTAGCTAGGGGGCGCTCTGTGAGATATGCATGGAAGCGTATCTGTTGTGGTGATATTCATGGTGTACCTGTAATCGGCAGTGTTATGAGTGGCCGATGTGTGTCGCGGAAGGAGTCTGCGTAGTAAGTCAGATGTATTGTGGTTATGCTGGGACCTGTAGTCCCTCAAGAGTTTTGTTGCAATGTGTATAATTAAGTTTGGGTGACTTACTAGGCTAGTCATGAGAGACGGGAGGGTCAGACTAGCCACACATCCACACACCCATCCAGGGGTGTGGTTTCAGGTATATAATGTGACCAGGTTGTGGGTCACATGAGAGGCGTGTCCGGCAGGTCCTGTGTGAAACCTGTGTGGTTCCTGTGTATGGACCTGGCCGGGGGGATTGTCCTAGGAATGACTAGGGTCCCGGGGATTGTCCTAGGAATGACTAGGGTCCCGAATGGTGCTGGATTGGCCCAGGAATGACTGGGGTCCGGAGAGCACCTGAGATCGAACAACGCTGACCGGTGGGACCGTCCTAGGAATGACTAGGGTCCCGGGGACTGTCCTAGGAATGACTAGGGTCCCGAAGATACAGGACTGTCCTAGGAATGACTAGGGTCCTGAATGCTGCTGGATTGGCCTGGGAATGACCAGGGTCCTGCAAGCACCAGAGAACGAGGTGAAGGTGCTGGATTGTCCTAGGAACGACTAGGGTCCTACAAGCACCTGAGAACATGGACTAGGCCACCGGCGTGATCCTGGTAACCTAAGGTAACGGGTGGAGGACGGGGTCCAGGACCTAAGCTGATAGGTGGAGGACGGGGTCCAGGACCTAAGCTGACAGGCGGA
This sequence comes from Ranitomeya variabilis, assembly GCF_051348905.1. Lineage (NCBI taxonomy): Eukaryota > Metazoa > Chordata > Amphibia > Anura > Dendrobatidae > Ranitomeya > Ranitomeya variabilis. Next base: position 235,419,370 of record NC_135237.1, read on the forward strand.
GGACGGGGTCCAGGACCTGTTGTGACAGGTGGAGGACGGGGTCCAGGGCCTAAGCTGATAGGTGGAGGACGGGGTCCAGGGCCTAAGCTGATAGGTGGAGGACGGGGTCCAGGACCTAAGCTAACAGGTGGAGGACGGGGTCCAGGAACTGTGGGTACGAGGTGAGCACCAGGATCTGCTGGGCCGGTGTCTGTTACTGTGTGGGGAAGCTGGAGTCGTTCGGTGAGGTCTGGACTGACTACTGTGTGCCGGACAGGCGAGTTGGTGATCCCCGTTAGGCAGCTTACCCGGAAGAGGGTTAACAGAGTGTGGGGAAGCTGGAGTCCTTCGGTGAGGTCTGGACCGACCACTGTGTATTGACCAGGCAAGTTGGTGATCCCCGTTAGGCAGCTTACCCAAAGGCTGTTGAAGAGTCGGCAAGGTGGAGCAGGAGCTCCCGTCAGGTACCAAAGAGACTGTTGGTGCCTGTTGTGTTCCATGTAATGAACTGTGTTTAAACCCGGTTTATGTGGCTTAATAAACCGTATGGACTGTTTTGATATAAAACTCTTGCTGTGTGCTTAAATATCGCGGCTAAGCGAGTGTCCCCCAACACTCTCAGTAAGAGAAACCTTACAGTATCTACCGCCAATCTCCTGAATTCAGTGGCATACTCAATAACAGAACGTTTAGCCTGGCGTAAAGACAACAAAGCAGATTCAGCGGTTGCACGGCGATTAGGATCATCAAACATTAATGCCATAGCGGCCAAGAAATCATCCAAGTCATTTAACCGTGGGTCACGAGATTCAATCATCGGATTCGCCCAGGCGAGCGCTCGTGAGGTCAGTAGCATTATTACACACAATACTTTGGATCTATCAGTAGGACAACGGTCAGCATGCACATCAAAATATAGCATACATTGATTCACAAAGGCACAAAATTTGTCGCGATCACCATTAAATCTGAATGGGGGCAACTTAGGTGGGCTAGCTGGTGGCTGTTGCCCAGAGGGTGAAGTCACTTGTGCAGCTATTTGCGTGCTTATGTCCTGAAAAGCCCGTCCCTACTGGGACTCTATGCCAGCAAGTTTGTTTTCCTGGGCTGCCATGCTGTTGCTCAAGTCCTGCAAAGTTTGTCCAAACACTTGTTGATTGTGTTCAAAGCTTCCAAGCTTCTTTTGCAGACCTTCCACATCTTTCTGCAGTGATCTAATTATGGAAAACACCTGCTCTAATCTGCTTTCTGCAGTCATTGTTCCAGCAGTCTCCTTTTTTTTTTCAGGCTAGAGTATCCTGTAATAATTATAGGGGATAACTCAGGAGACTCTTTGCATGGAACAAGACGACTACAGGACACAGTTTTATAAGTGGTAAAGTCTATATTATCACACAGTGATTCAAACAGGTGCAGAGGGAAACTCAAGTCCACAACACTTGGTGCAAATAATAAACGCAGCTTAGCAGTCTATAGGAAACTTCAGAGGAATCAAGCAGAAAGGCTATGAAGCACAGTTATTCTTGAGGATACTTGACACGAATGAATCCTTGTCTTAGTCCAGACACAGATAGATATGCTTATTAGGCAGTTCAAATCATATCTTAGCTCAACCAGGGAGGCCTGGTTAATAGTCTCAGGGTATTGCAAAGCAGCGACAGCTTACATGTCCAGCAAATGCAGATGGAAGTAAACACGAGCAGCAGATGAAGGAGGATTACTGGAAACTTGTGTATGCAGCAGGAACTCAGTCATATTGCACGACTCGTTAAAGGGTTGATTGTGACTTGTAGGATCACTACTTCCAATAGGTGGCGCTATAGAGTTAAGTCCTCTTTTTCTCAGAAGAGGCAATTTGCATATGTAAATTCCCAGAGGAGCATTGCACGGCGAATAAGCCTCCTTACCTTGACAAGCCAGAGATGGTATGTCACTCTCCATAAGGAGAAACGTTACCCCTTAGACCCCACTCCAGAGCCTCTCACATAGCCAAATCAGTTCTCATGCTTCGCACTGACGAGGGCCAACAGCCCGAAACACCGTGTCTGCGAATTGAGATACTGATTTGGCTTTAATCCTAAGTCATATTGCACGACTCGTTAAAGGGTTGATTGTGACTTATAGGATCGCTACTTCCAATAGGTGGCGCTATAGAGTTAAGTCCTCTTTTTCTCAGAAGAGGCAATTTGCATTAATGATTCGTGACACTATTGTTTGGATAACCCTCGTTAATGTCTCTTGAGAATGCTATAGCTTTATTAAGAGGGTCTGATATATTAGATACAGTACATTTCTGAGAGAAATGGCAAGTACATTGCAAATTTATTTCATGTATCCTGATGTAGCTTGTTTGTCCAATGATTGGAAACTTTCTAGAGTATTTAAATTTTTTGGTGTTTCAAAGTGTAAGAGATTCTCTTGTGCTGCAAGCCTAAATTCCTTTAGTGTCAATTTTGATCTTAATGACCAAACCAAATTTTACAATTCTGACCAGTATCACTTTGTGGTAATAACCCTGAATCACTTTAATGGATCTCACCGACTTTTTTCATGATATATTGTACTTCATGATAGTGGTAAAATTTATTTGATATGACTTGCATTTAATTGTGAAAAAAATGGAAATTTGACAAAAATGTTGAAAGGGTAGCAATCTTTAAAACTTTTAATTTTTATGCCCTTACATTAAATTATGCCTTTATGTCACACAATATAGTTACTAAATAACATTTCCCACATGTCTACTTTACATCAGCACAATTTTTGAAACAATATTTTTTGTTAGGAAGTTTGTGTTATTGCCAACAATTGGAGCGCGGTATCGTGGGTGACACAAGGTCTCAAAAAGACCTGTTTCAGAGCATCCAGGAAGAGAGGAGCACTCTGCACCACGCGATCATTACGCTCCCATAGTGGTGTTGCCCACTCCAACGCCCTGCCCGACAAAAGGGATAAAATAAATCCCACTTTCGCCCGTTCCATAGGAAAACGTGCAGCCAGGATGGAGGACTGACTCACTAATCCCCGACGTAAACTTGTCTGGAAGCGGGAGACGGGATAAAGTCGGAGCAGGGGTGGCAGAGGACAAACTGGCTGCAGCTACACTTGCAGCCTGAACAGCGACTGCAGTAACATCCACAGCTGAGGTTGTGCGCTCAAGAGTCGCCAACCTACCCCCAGCTGCTGGATGTACCGCTGTAAATGCTGATTTCCGCCATTTACTAGCCAGACTCTGGCGCTAGTGTTCTGTTAGGGCTGGCGGAACGCACCAAGTAAATAGAGAGATGTTATTTGGTGCGTTCGCAGCCCGGGGTCCACCGTGCAGGAGAGAACCTGCTGCTGGCAAATGGCGGTCCTATATGGCGGTAGAAGCGAACTCTGTTACTTCACAGAGTCGCCTAAAGAAAGCACTGTGTCCTGTTAACCTCACAGGAGTACACAGCGACTGCTGAGCAGATAGCAGTTGGTGGTTACGCAATCATACAATCTCCTCACTGGAGGTGCCGGTATTCTAGGGGCGTATTTCAGCTGGGTCCCTGAACACATACAAACGTAAGCACACTGGCGCAAAGCTCATAACTTTTATAGCTGCAGCAAATACAGGACCTTCCTAGAAGGACCAATGAGAGGCTGCCACAGAGCCTGAGCACCTTCAGGACCTTCCTGGAGAACCAATGGGTTTTGCTGCAGTATCTAAGCATGTGACCCTCGATCTCCAATGAGAGATCTTACTCTGGGCATGCTCAGAAGGGGAAAAGCAGGACTTAGTCCCAAAAGTGTCTGCTCGCCGCTGCCCAGCACTGGCTTCAATGGCAGAAGCTGGAAAAGCAGCAGTAACCCTTTTCCGCAAAAATAAAAAAAAATCATGTGCGCAAAAATTGCGGAATGCATTCTAAATTATAGGATGCGTTTTTTATGCGCTTTTAACGCCTTTTTATCGCGAAAAAAACACGAAAATTCCTGAACGTGTGCAAATACCCTTAGGGTATGTGTCCACGTTCAGGATTGCATCAGGATAATCTGCACCAAATCTGCACCTGAGGTCACTGGCAGGTCACCTGCGTTCTTCATGCGTTGTTTGAGCATTGTAAGAACATGCTGTGTTCTGAAAAGACATGCCGCATGTCCGTTTCCGCGGGTCTGGCGCATGTTTCTTTTAATGCATAGTGGAGACGGGATTTCATGAAATCCCCTCCACTATGCTGTAACATCTGGACGCTGCGTGTTTGACGCTGCGGCTCTATGCAGCGTCAAACATGCAGCGTTTCCTGAACGTAGAAACATACCCTTAAAGTTAACCAGCGATTTCTCATTTTTCCCAAAAAATTGACAATACCAATTTCTTTATTGACCATATCACATTTAAAGTGACGTTGAGGGGCCTAGATGACAGAAAGTACCCAAAAGTGACACCATTGTAAAAACTACAATGTGGAAGGAAAAAATGAATAATTAATTTTTTTCACAAAAAATTATTTTAGACCCTAACTTTTTTATTTTCACAAGGGTAACAGGAGAAAATGGACCCAAAAGTTTGTTGTACAATTTCTCCTGAGTACGCCAATACCCCATTTATGGAGGAAATCACTGTCTTTTTTGACATTTGACTTTTTGAATGTAAAACTTGCTGGAATAATTAGCAAATACCATATTGCATTCAGAAAGCTCCTGATGTGCCTAAAGAGTGGAAACCCGCCAGGGCCCAGGAATGGGGTAGGTATCAGGAGCATCTCAGGGGGCATCATTTCTCTCTCCTCTGACATAAAATAATTTCTCTTCTGACATGATATATAACAGTGGACAAAGTTTTTTCTTTTTCGTGATCGGGGACCTGAAAATACAGAACTGATCATGTTCTCCATCGTCTCAGCTACCCCCAGTAGCTGAGACCCTAAAGATTTTTCCAATTCTTGGGAGCACTACAGCCTTATTCCTTATTGCCATTTTAAAACAGCAATGAGGCGATAAAGCTCATTAACGGCCGCCATATTAATGCCTATCGTTGGTCGTTAAGAGGTTAAAAACTTTTTTTCCCTAATATTTCCCAAAAATACATTTGAATCAGAGTGGAAACAAGTTAAATTATGTGTCTTCTGAGAAAACAGCTTCCTCCAAATTATAAAGGGAGGTGACTGTGGATGATATTGAAAATCCTTCCTCCCATTGTCCCTCTACACTCGATCTATCTGAGGCATGACCCTGAAGTTGGCTCGACTCAGGTAATGACATGAAATTTTCTGTTTTATAATCTATGGCTTCCATAGCCATTTTAAATAGCTCCAGAATAGGTCCAGGCAGTGTTAATAAATTCTGTAGGATTTTAGGAATAACAGAACTTGGAGGAAGTTCAATTATTCCCTTACCTTCTTAGTGGAGGAAATGTTCTCCCGAAACATAGATCTTTTAAACAAGACAGGTGCATTTATTATCTGTTGTGTTGTGAATCTGGAGTCATCAGGGGTGAAAAAGTCTGGTGATCTACACTAAAGTTGCATGAAGGAATCTCTTTACCATATAAGGTATCTACAATTTTGTAGATTGTGAGCCTTCGCAGGCAGGGTCCTCACTCCTCCTGTACCAGTTATGACTTGTATTGTTTTAGATTATTGTACTTGTTTTTAATATGTATACCCCTCCTCACATGTAAAGCGCCATGGAATAAATGGCGCTATAACAATAAATAATAATAGTAATAATAATAATGTACAAACTGTGTTCTTCTTGAGTGTGACAATGTTTTTCATGTCATTCTTTTCAAAAGTTTAAATATTGTCCTTTAGAGTTGTATAGTCCTCTTTAACCTTTTCTTGATTACAGTGAAATTTCCTCCAGTTCCTTCTGTTTAGGAACTGGAAAGTCTCTAAAGCTTGTATCATCCTTTTCCACTGATAGTTTGTAAAAAAAAATGTTCTCTGAATAAAACTCTTTGTAAGTATTCCCATGTGTTATGTATCCCTTCTAAAGTGAGAAGAAATTAGGACCACCATTTCAATCCATTGTCTGCTTGTGATTCTTGCTCCTGCACTTTGCGAGTGTAAATACAGGTATGTTATTGTTCAATTGCTTTTCATTGGAATGTACTGTACTGTATCTCCTTGGGATCATCATAATGAGATTATTTAGTCATCGGATCATTGTGAGTAAAACTACTGTCTAGCAGGTTTTTAGCTGTGTTCTAAGTATTCATGGTGTCATGGAGACTTTTGATAGGACAACTGGCAGATTTTCCAATTGAGATAACGATTGCGACTATTAAAGGGAACCTGTCACCCCGTTTTTTGAAGATGAGATAAAAATAGCGTTAAATAGGGGCAGAGCTGGGCGTTACATTAGTGTCTTTTGTGTGCCTTTATTACCCACCTATGCTGCCGAAATACCTTTGTAAAGTCGCCGGAAGATGGCCGCGCCCACCGATAAACCTCTCAATAGCGCAGATCGCGCTCTTTTTCATCACCAAATGCAGTGGATTCGCCAGTTGGGCATGCGCACACCACTACGCCACCAACGGAATGATGAGCAGGATCTGGGGGAGAAACAGCATTGTCACTACGCCCATATGACCAGACCAGCGTGAGTGACAGCCCAAAACGGCGACTTTACAAAGGTATTTCGGCAGCATAGGTGGGTAATAAAGGCACACAAAAGACAGTAATGTAATGCCCAGCTCTGCCCCTATTTAATGCTATTTTTATCTCATCTTCAAAAAACGGGGTGACAGGTTCCCTTTAAAGACTTAGTATTCTCCATAGACTGTGTGATAAGAGAGTTATGAGTATTTTATTTTATCTTTATAGTCATTTTAACTGAAGCTGTATCACTCTTCAGAGACTTGGAAGTGATTTTTGAATCATTGCTGGCCACAGCTGTAATTCTTTTGATCCTATTGTTGTTCCATGGGATTCCTTCTCGAGCTGGGCTAGATGAGAAAGGGGATGCACCAGTGCTGTGGGATAAATCCTTGGAGCAGTTAAAGGGATCCAACTTGCTGAAAGAAGCAGGAGGTTTCAATGTTGAGCTCGGTGCAGTTCCCTGCTTGACTGACATCTCGCTCATTGCTTCAGCTCCAGGCTGCTTGCTGTTTTGGATGTAAGCAAGCTGGGGATTCCCTGAGGTTTGATTCCTTTGTTTGGGAAATGGTCCAGAACTGTGGAGAGCTACTTAAGGCTTGTGGTCAGGATCAAGGCTTGTGGTAAGAATTGGAGAGTTCACTGCTGAGTACAGCTCAGACTTCTGCTGGACTTTCTGCTAAGGCACTGCCTTAGCTTTAGTCCTGCTCCCGGTCACCTGTTGTTTTGGCTGGAAAGAGGTTAAAAAGGTCCTGTGGTAGGGATCTTTCCGTTAGGAAGTGTTCCTGGCATATTCTAGAATGTCTTCAGGGTGCAGAGCGATAGGTACATTTGCTTGAAGAAGGTAGAAGTGGCTTAAAATGAAGGTTGGCTTTGGTGCTCCTTTGCTACACTGCATCCTTCCTGGTCCTATGGGAACCAAGCCCCCCTTTCTGGGCTTTTTAGTACAGTGGGTGGTCTTATCAGTGATTGCAAGATTTCTTTGTATGAATGTGCATACAGTGAAGGCTGTTAGTCACTGATAGGACTGTTCCACAGGATCAAAAAATCCTACAAAAAATGGAGCAGAACATCAGTCTACGCAACTCCTGCTGTATACCATGATGCCCACAGATTGAAGTCCATTTTAATGGTGACAGGTTCTCTTTAAAGAAATAAATAACATTTATTCTTATGCATGTGAAAAAAACATACATGTAGCTTGCTGTTATGGTAAATTTTTATACTTTGCTTTTTAAACAATTAAATGTCGATATATCTTTGATAATTTAATATTTTAGTATTAGCTTCATAAATGTTATTCATAAAAGCAATAACACAGGGTGTTGTCTCTGATATAGAGGTGTCCTTGTGATAAACATTTCTTTGTCTTTGAAAGTATTGTAAGCTGGGTAGAACCAGTGTAAAAGGAATTTTGACAGACTCCATAATTTATTACCTTGTTTTTCCCAAGTAAAATACTTTCTCTCTTAGGTAATGTAATGTTCCTGTCTCTGTGGTTGTAATCAAGAATTGTGACTGGGCATCTGAGAACCAGATGTCTCGGGAAGACCAGGTGGGCAAGAGCTAATAACCCGGGCCCCTGCAATTTCCCTCAGACTAGGGAAATCCTGACTGACCCTCTACCTAGAGTTTACACTGATGGTGTGCATGTCTAGGCCTCGACCCTCGCCCTGTCTCCTGTTTCAATCCTAGGCTGAAACCACCGCCCACCACCCAGTGAAAAGTTCATACACCAATACCAACAGTTAGCACAGACAAGGGTAATGGAAAATATACACCACGCTGCAGTCACTCAGGAATACACTATAAATGCACAGGGCAAAATAAATACAAATATAGGAAGGAGTAAATAAGACAAAGGGAAATAAACCACCAGATACGATACTTCAACTCCTAGCTCACCACTCCAGACCGAGATAACCAAGCACTAGACAGAAGCTATAATCGGCGACGCCCAATGTTCAGAAGAACTATTTAAAGGCAGTGGGCGTGGCCCAGCTTCCAATCCGAGCACCAGCTAAATTAACCCCGGACCAGCTAGATAAAATCTAGCCGACACCACTGAGCACATAGTGGACAAAAGCGGAATTACCGCTGTCTGTCGAATGCCCTGGTATGAACAGCGTCCGACATGACACCAGACAAGAATTGTACACTGACAGAAAGCGGTTGTGTGTATTTTCTTGCCTCCAATGTATCATATTTATTTTATTTCATTTTAATTTGAACCAATAATGGAGGAGAAAGTGGAGATCGTTTGTATCTAAACCAAAATTAGCTCTCCTTGGAAGGGGTTACCAGGACCTTACATGGTGCTGAAAACCGGGATGGTTCACTGGACATCTCTCTGACGCTAGTACACAGACCTTTCCATAAATCTCTGAACTACCCAAACTCCTCCCTCAGTGGTAAGCAGCCCTTTGTGTTACAAACTTTCAGTGCTTTCTGGTGGTCCAAGATGGGTACATAGTGGTCCTACAAGACCATTTTTATCAATTCTCTGCCATTGTTTGGATTTTGTGTGTATGATTGAACTTACAGAGTTATAAGATAATTTTTTGTCTATTATATGCTTCAATGTAGATGTATGACTAACAATTGATGAATGAAATTAGATTGTGACAAGTGCAATATTTTAGGAGTCAAAGGATTGTTATACGTCTTAGTCGTTTTATAGTGATCCTTTACTTAATATTGCGGCAGTATTTCATGAATGGCTTTAGACCTACAGTCCAGACTGCAGTATGTACTAGTTGCTCGGAGTGGTGCAATATACAGTGGGTTGATCTGAAGGAAATAGCCCAGGGTGCTGAACTGGAAAGAATGTCAAACAAAGAGTTAATTATGACCCATGGGCCAGAAAGGAAAGAGTGAGGGGGAGAGGGGAGGTAACCATCAAGGAAGAAATAGAGACTGCAACACAGTAAAACTTGGTCTTGTGGGAGAAAATTATTATTTTTTTCTTCCAAATGTTCTACAAAATCAATAGCTACTATCCTGAACCCCCTCCCATAAGAAACTGACATTCCAGATGTTTCGCTATGCCCTGTTGTCAACCCCTAAGGACCCACAGACCCTGTCCCCATTTTCCTGGGGAGGGACAAATTGTTTCATTCATAATAGACACTGAGCAGCCAGTACAGTATTATTATAATACCACATTTCGGAGGATATACTGTCCCCTGAATATGTAAATTGTGAAGGGGTAGACGGCTGGCCAACTAAATTACAAGTGACTCAGCCCCTCCGACGGAACTTGCTCGATTCAATTTCAATTGTGACCCAGGTTTTAGTTTCGCCTGATGTATATTTTAATTCATTAGGGACAGACGTGCTGCAGAAAATTAGAGCCTGCATAAAATTCACTCCAAATGGCCTCAAGATGACTACCCCCACAGATGAAGGCCCCCTGTGTAGTCCCTTGTCCCTGACACTTTCTAAAGCCCTGGACAATACATGCTCTGATCCCCATTTCTTACCTACTTGGCTCGAGAACATATCCAGCCAGCTGTGGGCACATCACAAACTTTATTTGGGACAACTACCCATTCCCCGGTGAAAGTAAAACTTAAACCAGGTAACCAACCCCCTGTTTGAAGCAGGAACCTATAAGTGCTGTCCAGAATTTGGTGATACCTGATGTTCCAGAGCTCCAGGCAGGTCTTATTGTCACTCTAACCTCCCTGTTTAACACCCCTCACATAACTATCAAGCAGTGTAATGTTCTAAATCCAGCTACACTACAATCAGTGGATTTAGAAAAGGCAGGAAAATATCAGGATTGGGAGGAGGGAGGGACTGAGCCAAAACCTGCCCCTGTTTTTAAAACTATCAGATGAGGAAGCTGGGTCTGACATGACGCATGAACATGACTGTCTGGCATTGATGGAGGCAGACACATAAGGCTTGATAGATATCACTGATGTCCGCCTCACTAACTCTCTGCTGAGTACTTTATACATGGTTCCAGAGCTTGGATCAATGATCAAGGACAGTTCACCGAGTATGCAGTAGTCCACAATGGTAAGGCAGTAATAACAAGGACCACTCTTCTCCAGCTGCTCTACGCCAGAGGCTTAACTGAAGGCACTCGCTGCAGCCTGCAATCTGGGAAAAGGTAACACAATTCATGTATTTTCAGACTCGAGATATGTTTTAAAGGGTCGCACATGACTTTGCTGCCATTAGCAGAGCCATAATTTTCAGACCTCTGCTGTCAAACATATCAGACCATAGAGCACCTACTCACAGCACTCACTCTTCCGCGAAGGGCAGCTATCAGCGCACACATGGGAACAAACTCCCCTTGCAGTAGGTAATGCCTTGGCTGACCAGGTGGCTAAGGAAGAAGCATGACTACCTCTGACAGCTATATTGGCTACATCAGATGCAGCTACCCCAAGGGACTCAGTAACCAAAAGTGCTGGAAGCCCCCTTTTGACAAAGAAAATTGTCACCACACCGGCCCCAGCGACTGTTGATCCCAAACTACTGCAGGGTTTCCAGACCCAAGCTTCCCTCACGGAGAGGGCACATGGGTCTATGCAGGTGCCGTATGGTCATTGTCAGGGGTATGGCAGGTCAACACCTGTATTTGCCTCCCACACTGCCTGTTCCCAATGATGGCTGCCCTAGCACATTTCCCCAGTGCACAACTCAAAGGGTGTGATGTGTGCAGTGATACTACAAAACTGGTGTGCCCCAGGGATCCCGCATGCGGCTACAAAGTATGTCTCATCTGTGCAAAACATAACCCCGGTAGACCTATTCAAGTCCAACAAAAATGCACACCAAAACCAGATTACCCATTTCAGAGACTGCTGGAGGACTACATATAGCTTCCTAAGGTGGATACTTATGCATATATCCTAGTAACCTAGTATGCCTTGATCTCTTCCCAAGATGATCTGAAGCTTGGGCCGAGATTAAAGTTTATAAATATATTGATCTGTCAATTGGTTTGTAGATATGTGATGCACAAACTATAGAGAGTGACAGAGGCACACACTTTACTGGAGAATGGATTAAACAAATCATGGCCACTTTTGATATAGAACAGGCTGTTCATGTTCACTGGAACCACAAAGTAGTGGGAAGGTGGAATGCCTTAATAGTACTCTGAAATAAAAAATCCAGAAGGGCATGGAAGAAACACTGGTTTTGGGTAGACTGTTAGCCATTGCATTCAGTGAGTACTGCCTACGAGGGGTAGAGAGATGATGTCCCTGTATGAAATACTATTTTCTAGTGTCCCTAAGTCAGGGTTGTTTTTCTTGCAGCAGCTGCAGGTCTCCTACAGTTTCCTCACTGAATAGGTCTTGGAGTTGCACAAACATCTGACTGTTACTCATAACCATGTTCTTTCCTCCATCCAAGACCCCTACATAAGCGACACACACACTGGCACCAGGAGACTGGATCATGGTCAAGAGACACATAAGGAGACCACTGGAATCCAGATACAATTTCAAAAACTACTGACCACTGCCACTTATGTCAAGCTCCAAGGCAAAGACACTTGGATCCATGCCAGCCACTGAAAAAGGTCCTGAACTAAAGATAGCAGCAAAGATGATGACCCTGCCCCTTTTGACCACGCTGATGACAATTGCACTCCTTGCTCTAACTGTTAGTGAGGTACTAAAGGAGCACTGGGACAACAAACTGATGAGTATCATCAATTCCTGCTGTGAGATATAGTTTCAAAAATGGCATCTGTCGCTGGATTCCTGCTTTTGACAGTCAGCAACGGATCCATAGGCTGCGTCCATAGGCTTCCATTATAGCCAATGACGGACAGTGCAGGATCTGTCGCTGAGTGATTTCCGACGTACAGAAAAAACGTTCCTCTGTGCGTTGTCTCCGCCCGATGGACAGCAATTGTACGACGGATCCAGTGCACGACGGATGAAACGGAAGGCCATCCATCACAATCTGTCGCTATTACAAGTCTATGAGAAAAAAACAGATCCAGCAGAAACATTTGCTCGATCTGTGTGAAAGAGGCCTAAGAAGTTTCCAGGAGGTGAGACTCCCGTAAAAGAGCTTAAAGTGAAGCCTGCAATACCCACACTCCAAGGACTAGGAAAAGTGTGAGAGCAATTCTATGACTTGTGATGACAGATATTTTCAGGAAATAATCATGGATATTTGGATAATATTGAGGTTGTGGTTTACAGATTCTGCCCAGACGTGTGAACAACTTGACCCATTTGATTACCCTTTTGAGTCTGACATGCTGAAGGAATGAAGTCCATTTTCAAAACAACCAAACTTGGTGTGTCAAACCTCCCATGCAAGGACTTTTTACTTATATATGTTGCCTTGGGAGACCCACTGACATCGTACTCTGCATTTTGCATAAGGATTTTTATCTAGTATGTAGTCACCAGGCCTATAAATGGCTTCTCTTTTGTGCAGATGGAACCTGCACCTTAGCACGCCTTATGCCTGCCACTTTCATACAGGTTGGTCCAATAGTAGGTGGACAGAAAATAATAATATTTATTTTGATTTATATATAAAATTATATTTACTAACACAAGCATAACATTGACAATTAAATTTTATTCTGAACAATAATACAAAAGCCCTTACATTTTATCAACGCAGGTGCTTAAACTGTTTTCCATCACATCTTGCACAGCTTTGAAGTCTGCATCTTATGCTTCGACCAACATTTTTGCACAAGTCTCTTTGGGTATTAATTTCTTGAAATGCATCTCTTATGTAATTTTTCAAATCACTGACACTTTTTGGTTTTTGACTATAAACTTTATTCTTGAGTACTCCTCAAAAGAAAAAATCCATTGGGGTCAAGTCTGGTGAACGTGCCGGCCAATCAAGTGAGCCTCTTCGGCCAATCCATTTATTAGGAAATGTTCCACCCAATAGATTTCAGGATTCACATGATGGAAGCTCGAGAAATTCCCAATTCTAAAGAGACTCTTCTGGTGGACTTTTTTGGACTCTGAACAAATGTTTCAGCAACAAGCTGTTTATTATTTTCTGTACATGCTGTTTTGGGTCGACCAGTTTTTGGAGCATTAAGGATTGAACCAGTTGCATCAAATTTGTCACAAATGCGGTAAATGGTTTGTCTCTTTGGGGCTTGAGTACCAAATGTTTCAATCCAATTTGCTCTAACTGTTTCAGCATTTTGAGATTTCCAATACTCTTAAAATCCATTTTCTTTGATCTGTATTTAAATTATTTGCCATTATGGGTTATCTGAATTATCTGAAAAGAAAACAGATTTGGGGAGATTTATCTGTGAAAACTGGATATGCATATGGACAAGGGGTTTGTTTTCAGACACTGGTCACACAAGGACCAGGGGTTTGGGTTCAGGACCTAGCCACACAAGAACCAAGGGACCTAACAACTCACTAGTAGCACACTTCATTCAGTAATGACTCAATGCTGCTTAAAAACCTCCCAATTGAGGAGGGTGCCTTTTATACAAGGTGTGTTCCAGCTATTGGCTGGAGGCAGCTTAGCAGGTGCACGTGCTTCCCCTTTAAGAACAGGAGAGCACACGCATGCTGGGACACAGACAAAAGAAGCAGGGAGCATGCCAGGGAACACACCACATGGCCAGGGTGTTATATTGGCTTTGCTGCATGGAGGCTGAAGGGGAACCATGCAGGCTCTCTATCAAGTTTGAAGGATTCTTGGCAAAAGAAGTGGATTCACACTCTGCTTCATGAACTCCCACAACTTCTTCAGGACCATGTTCACTCCAATCCACTTGAAGAAAATTGACATCTTTCACCATCTGCATGACTAGGATGCTTCTCTCCATCAAACCATCATCAGAGTGGGATGAAGCAGGTGTAGTACCTGGAATTTTACATTGTAAAATCTCTCTCTGGTGAGACTAGCTACCACCCTGAAGGATTCAAAGAGAAACTGTAGTTTCTCTGCCTGGTTGGTGGATAAGAGAGACTTGGAAGATGCCACTGTCTTGACGTTCTCTTCAACCGACCATCTAGAACATGAAGATACCTCCTCTGAATCCATCTTCAGCCTGATCTCCAAGATAACGTCCTCAAAGTGGGGAGGTTCCTAAAAGCAGATCATTGGACCAATCGTCGACAACTTTTTCGCTTCGCTTCCTTCGGAGACCCCAGCACACAGAGTGTCAGTGATTAGCAGACCTGGTGGAAAAGATGGAAATGCCGGTGGATGAACTGGACATTTAGGGATCAGACACTTCTTGTGAGTACATTGTCATCAACAAAGCACTTCTCAGGGTCTCCAGTCTAGAATGAGTAGTCGAGTTCTCAGGTCCGGACAAATTATGGAAAGGAAACCAGACGGCATATGAAAGTTGATCTTATCCCTATACAATGATCTACAGTGGGGAAAAAAGTATTTAGTCAGCCACCAATTGTGCAAGTTCTCCCACTTAAAAAGATGAGAGAGGCCTGTAATTGACATCATATGAGACAACTATGAGAGTCGAAATTGAGAAAACAAATCCAGACAATCACCTTGTCTGATTTGGCAAGACTTCTTTTGTAAATTATGGTGGAAAATAAGTATTTGGTCACCTAAAAACATGCAAAATTTCTGGCTCTCACAGACCTGTAACTTCTTCTTTAAGAGGCGCCTCTGTCCTCCACTCATTACCTGTAGAAATGGCACATGTTTGAACTTGTTAACAGTCACCTCAACCTCAAACAGTCACACTCCAAACTGCACTATGGTGAAGGACAAAGAGCTGTCGAAGGACACCAGAAATAAAATTGTAGCCCTGCAACAGGCTGATAAGACTGAATTTACAATAGGCAAGCAGCTTGGTGTGATGAAGTCAACTGTGGGAGCAATAATAAGAAAATGGATGAATACAAGACCACTGATAATCTCCCTCAATCTGGGGCTCCACGCAAGATCTCACCTCGTGCGGTCAAAATGATCACAAGAACGGTGAGCAAAATCCCAGAACCACATGGCTGACTAAATACTTTTTTCCCCCGGTATCTGGAGCTTTAGTTATTTAAAAATGACTTGACTGCTTTTGGGTAGGATTTTTCCTTCACCGAACAACACCACAACCAGATTCTGGATCTCTCTGATGGCAATCTAGCACATCATTTCTCCGTGGCTTGCAGCAAAAGCTTTGCCTCTGAATCGTGGATAACTTGCCATGGATATAATCATATTTATACGTAGAGAGGGGATACTCTCGCCAAGGGTAGCCTCCCTTACTGAACCAAGGCTTTGGAGTTTTTCAGACTTCACAAAGACAATCAGGATATTCCACATAACAGAGTTCCGGTTGCTTCTCAGCCTGCCAAATACTGTCCACCTTCATGGATTCCACACGGACAGCTGCCTTACAAGTCTGGGGAACAGGTGATCACTGGAAGGACAAAGCCTGAGTTGACAGTTTCCTCACATGCATCACCTGTCTGGTCTGCTCCTTGAATCTGATAAGGTTAGATGTTGCAGAAAATACCAGATTTGACTCATCCAAGCCGTTTCAGAAAGCCACCAGAAGTGCGAGGTGACAGGGCCTCCTCTCTCCCACTACGGGTTGAGCCACACTAGGGGATCTTCTGCTAGGTAAGAAAAAAGGAATCTCACCTTTGCCCGCTTGGAGTGAAACTGATGACCAAAAAATTCAAAGTGCTGCATGAGCTGCTTGAGGGACACACTTAACTGGTTTGGATCCCCATCGTACCATGGCAGATCAGACAGGATGGGTTCCTCCCCAAGAGTGTAAATTGCAGGATGAATAAGCATGCCTATAGTTTCTGCAACTCGGATTCGGCAGCTATTGTCAGGACTTCCAATCAGGTATCCAGTGTCTGTAGAAAGACCAAGATTTTTTTCCTGGTGTTCTCGCTGGTAAGCTTAGAGAGGCCTGGAGATCAGCAAAGTGCATAGCCGAAGCTAATTGTCATGCACACAAGTGGCACACGTGGTTTGTGGACCCACAGTGCCATGTGAAAGGGCTTATATAGGAGGGCGTAGCTAAGTGGCTACCTTATGTTCACTGGAGCTACTGATGGTGGAGTCAGGCATGAGCTGCAGGTGGCCACCAGGTACTACTGCTAGTCCCCTTGTACTGCAGCTGCTAACCCCACGGGGGTCAGACATAGACACAAACTCAGACTCAGGCTCTATTCAGACTACACAGGTTCTGGATTCTCATGCACAGCAATACTGACAGAGTCACAGACAGGACTGGATTCAGGAGACTGGTTTTAGCAGTCCAGACATATGGAGTACACATTCAGGCACTGGCCACACACACAGACCAGGGAAGCAGGTTCAGGTAATGGCCGCACAAGGATCAGGGGATGAGGTTCAGGCACTGAGTGCATAAGATCTAGCCTGCATGTCTTCCTCTGTTTACTATCACTGAATAGAAACAGATTCCTCAGGCTGAACTGACGAGCAAGCAAATCACTAATAAAACACAGCAAGCAAATCTCCAATAAACCAGCAAAATTATTGATGCAACCAATGCTCCATGCTGGAAAAAATCCCTTAGAGCCCTGGACTCTGCTCTACATCCATTCAATCAATAGTCTTTAGTAAGTGGCCAGCTCCTCATAGGGACAATGCAGATGTTTGGGCACAGTTGGAGATTTGGATGCTCAGATAACTTTGACAAAGGTTTCAGACCTTATTTAGCCTGTTAGGGTTATGGCTTCTTCACTATCTTCATTAGGAAAGGCCAGGTATTGCAAACTTCAAAGCTTTATAAAAACCTAGCCTTCTATAACCTTGCGTCAAAAAGCAGCAGCAATGGGTTCTTCTAAGTCACTGCCTAGCACTCTGAAAATAAAAATGGTGGAGGCCCACAAAGCTGGAGAAGGCTATAAGAAGATAGTAATATTTCTCAAGTGGCCCTTTTATCAGTTTGAAATGTAATTAAGAAATAGCAGTTACAGGAACAGTGGAGGACAAGATAATGTCTGGAAGACCAAGCAAAATGTTAGTGAGAGCTGCTTGTAAGATTTCTAGAGAGGCAAATTAGAACCCCCCGCTTGACTGAAAAATACTTTCAGAAAGATTAAGCAGACTCTGGAGTTGTGGTACAATGTTGTAATGTGTGCGGTTCCACCATTACTCCAAAGCAACATGCCCGCTGCCTTGGGGTCATCCTTGATTCCGAGCTTTCATTCACCCCCCACATCCGATCACTGGCTCGCTCTTCTTATCTGCATCTCAAAAACATTTCTAGAATTCGCCCTTTTCTTACTTTCGACTCTGCAAAAACTCTTACTGTTTCACTTATTCATTCCCGTCTGGACTATTGTAATTCTCTACTAATCGGCCTCCCTCTTACCAAACTCTCCCCGCTCCCATCTGTCCTGAATGCTGCAGCCAGGATAATTTTCCTCACCAACCGTTATCTCTACCTTGTGCCAGTCATTACACTGGCTACCCATCCCCTCCAGAATCCAGTACAAAACTACTACCCTCATCCACAAAGCACTCCATGGCTCAGCACCACCCTACATCTCCTCTCTGGTCTCAGTCTACCACCCTACCCGTGCCCTCTGCTCCACTAATGACCTCAGGTTAGCATCCTCAATAATCAGAACCTCCCACTCCCGTCTCCAAGACTTTACACGTGCTGCGCCGGATTCTTTGGAATGCACTACCTAGGTTAATACGATTAATCCCCAATCCCCCACAGTTTTAAGCGTGCCCTAAAAACTCATTTGTTCAGATTGGCCTACCGCCTCAACGCATTAACCTAACTATCCCTGTGTGGCCTATCATAAAAAAAAATACGTACGCTACTTACCTGGTAGCAGTGTTTTTCAGGAGCCATGACAGCACAACGGGAGAGGGGATCCGCCCTTCAGGGACAGGAAACCTACAGACATAAAAGGGCAGTACCTCTCCCTCGCATCAGTTAGTTCCAGAGCATGAGAGGACCCCCTTGGTTAGTAACACAGAAACAGCATAAACTTTGATACAATTTATTAAGTAAGTGAACATATCATTTAAAAGGGAAAAACGAAAGTGTTTGAGCTATCCAAGAAAGAATAGGGTAGGGAATATAAGGGTGCTGTCATGGCTCCTGAAAAAACACTGCTACCAGGTAAGTAGCGTACGTATTTATTCAGTCGCCATGACAGCACAACGAGAGACTTTCAGAGAAGTAAGAAAAAATTAGGGAGGGATAACAGCCTCAAGTACCCTTCTCCCAAACGTGAGGTCAGAGGAGCTACCCAGATCTAGCCTATAGTGTCTCAGAAAGGTAGATGGAGAAGACCATGTGTCCGCCTTACATATGTCTTCAATCGACACCTCGGATCTCTCCGCCCAGGATGTTGCTACAGCTCGAGTGGAGTGAGCAACCCACTCCACTCGGTATAAAAACCCTCTGGGATCTCTACGCCACCTGCTGTATAAGCGAGAGAAATCGCCTCCCTGATCCATCTGGCTAAAGTGTTTTTAGATACTCAAAAGGTACCGTCACACTAAACGATTTACCAACGATCACGACTAGCGATACGATCTGGCCGTGATCGTTGGTAAGTCGTTGTGTGGTCGCTGGGGAGCTGTCACACAGACAGCTCTCCAGCGACCAACGATGCCAAAGTCACCGGGTAACCAGGGTAAACATCGGGTTACTAAGCGCAGGGCCGCTCTTAGTAACCCGATGTTTACCCTGGTTACCATTGTAAAAGTAAAAAAAAACAAACAGTAAATACTTACATTCCGGTGTCTGTCACATGTCCCTCGCCGTCTGCTTCCCGCACTGACTGAGTGCCGGCCGTAAAGCACAGCACAGCGGTGACGTCACCGCTGTGCTCTGCTTTTACTTTACGGCCGGCACTCACAGTCAGTGCGGGAAGCGGACGGCGGGGGACGTGTGACAGACATCAGAAGGTGAGTATGTACTGTTTGTTTTTTTTACTTTTACAATGGTAACCAGGGTAAATATCGGGTTACTAAGCACGGCCCTGCGCTTAGTAACCCGCTATTTACCCTGGTTACCATTGTAAAACATTGCTGGCATCATTGCTTTTGCTGTCAAACACAACGATACACGCCGATCTGACGACCAAATAAAGTTCTGAACTTTCAGCAACGACCAGCGATATCACAGCAGGATCCAGATCGCTGCTGCGTGTCAAACAACGATATCGCTATCCAGGACGCTGCAACGTCACGGATCGCTATCGTTATCGTTGCAAAGTCGCTTAGTGTGAAGGTACCTTAAGACCCTTTCTAACCCCCTGATAAGATATAAAAAGGGAGTTATCTTTTTTCCAGAAATCTGTAACTGAAATGTATTTAAGGAGGCATCTTCTCACATCTAGGGAATGAAATTTACGTTCTTTATCATTAGTGGGATTGGAACAGAATGACGGCAGAAACACCTCCTGTAACCTATGAAATTTTGTAGCAACTTTAGGAAGATAAAGGGGATCAGGTTTCATAATAACTCTATCCTCTCTAAACTGCATGTATGGCGGTTGTCTAGATAACGCTTGCAGATCACTAACTCTTCTTGCGGACATAAGCGCAACTAAGAGGGCTGTTTTAATCGACAGGATTTTGATTGGAATAATATCAATAGGTTCAAACGGGGTTTGTGTTAAAGCTGAAAGAACCAGATTTAGATCCCATGGAACTATCTTTTGCTTAATAATGGGTCTGGATCTAGTAACCGCCTTGAAGAACCTAGAAATCCAGTAATTGCTGGCCAAATTAGAATTGTATAGCGCTCCTAGAGCTGATACTTGGACTCTAAGAGTGCTAGTGGCTAAGCCTAATTCTAAACCTTTTTGTAGAAATTCTAGAATTTGATTAATACAAAGTTCTTGGCCAATTTGTGCCCCTGAAACTGACAAGAACTTTTTCCAAACCCTGACATAGATGTTTGTTGTAGAGGTTTTCCTACTGTTAAGAAGTGTATTTACCAGATGCCAAGAGAACCCCTTCCCCCTTAGCAGCGACCTCTCAAATTCCACGCTGCTAGGTGTAAGTTGGCTACTCGTGGATGGAGTATTGGGCCCTGAGAGAGGAGATCTGGTAATTCTGTGAGAATCCATGGCTGAGTGACGGACATCTTCCTCAGCCAAGGAAACCATGATCTCCTGGGCCAGAACGGGGCTATCAAGATTACCCGGGCCCTGTCTTCCCGAATCTTCCTCAGAACTATTGGTATTAAGTTTAGAGGGGGAAAAGCATATGCGAGACCGAAGCGCCATGGTATTAGGAGAGCGTCCACTGCATACGGGTTGTCTCTTGGATTTAGGGAGCAGAATTGGAGTAGTTTTTTGTTTTCTTGGCTGGCAAAGAGGTCTATTTCTGGACATCCCCATAAGTGTACGATCTGATTGAAGATGGTCGGGTTTAAAGACCAATCCCCCTGTCTGAGCTTGTTGCGGCTTAGATAGTCGGCCATGGTGTTGAGCTTTCCTTTTATATGAAGTGCCGTGAGAGAAAGTAGGTGATTCTCGGCCACCTGGAAAATACGATCCGCGACCTCCATTAATGAACTGGACCGCATACCCCCTTGATGATTAATGTAGGCCACGGTTACCTGGTTGTCCGAGAACAGCCTGACGTGACGACCCTGTAGGGGTATAAGAAAACTGTTTAAAGCTCCTTCTACCGCTAAAAGTTCTTTTAGGTTGGAAGACGAGTCTTGTTCCGATTGGGACCACAGCCCCTGGGCCCAATTATTTTCCAAGTGCGCCCCCCATCCCTTGGGGCTAGCATCAGTAGTTATTATTTTAGTAACATGGTTAGTCCAGGGAACTCCTCTACATAAGTTTGAAACGCGAATCCACCAATTTAGTGAATGAATGGATTCAATGGACAACGAGAATTTGCTGTCAAGATGAACCCCCAATCGGCGCGAGTTATGTAGGACATCCCACTGCAGTGTTCTGGTGTGGTATTGGGCCCAAAGAACCGCCGGAATACAAGATGTAAGAGAACCTAAGAGTGACATGGCACTGCTTACAGAGACTAAAGGATTATTAATCACCCTCGTGGCAAGCTGATATATACTATCCACCTTCGAATCTGGGAGGCAACATTCCTGCCGACTAGAATCTATAACTAGACCCAGAAATTCCTGCATTTTTAAGGGCTGTAAACGGGATTTTTTACGGTTAATAATCCATCCTAATCTGTGCAATACTGCAATCACTTTTTCTAGTTGGACTTTACAATGTGATTCTGAATGACCCACAATCAATAAGTCATCCAGATAAGGAATTATTAATATGTTCTGCTCATGCAGGTGCGCCATAACCTCTACCATGATTTTAGTAAATACACGGGGTGCGACTGCGACACCAAAGGGAAGTGCCCGATATTGAAAGTGTTCTACTGTGCCAGCAAGTGAAACTGCCACCCTAAGGAATTTTTGATGATCTACATGTATTGGGACATGGTAGTAGGCGTCTTTAAGGTCCAAGACAACCATGAAGCAGTTTTCAAAAAGAAGCTTTATTGCCGTCTTCACAGATTCCATCTTGAAGGACGGAACTAACAAAAATTTGTTGAGGCCTTTCAAGTTAATAATGGTGCAAAAGGATCCGTCAGGTTTTTTGACCAGGAACAAAGGGGAATAGAACCCCTTACCTCTTTCTTCTACAGGCACCTTGACCAGAACCTTTTTCTGCAGAAGTTCCTGAACTTCTGATTCCAAAGCCAATTGTTCTGCAGGGGAAGAACGGATAGGTGTCAGCTTGAATTTGTCCCGAGGAACCTGATGGAATTCGAATCTAAGGGTACTGTCACACTCTGCAACTTTCCAACGATCACGACCAGCGATACGACCTGGCCGTGATCGTTGGAAAGTCGCTGTGTGGTCGCTGGAGAGCTGTCACACAGACAGCTCTCCAGCGACCAACGATGCCGAGGGCCCTGGGTAACCAGGGTAAACATCGGGTTACTAAGCGCAGGGCCGCGCTTAGTAACCCGATGTTTACCCTGGTTACCATCGTAAAAGTAAAAAAAACCAAACAGTATATACTCACATTCCGGTGTCCGTCAGGGTCCCTCGCAGTCTGCTTCCCGCTCTGACTGAGTGCCGCCGTAAAGTGAAAGCAGATCACAGCGGTGACGTCACCGCTGTGCTGTGCTCTGCTTACTTTCCGGCCGGCAGTCAGTCAGAGCGGGAAGAAGACTGCGAGGGACCCTGAAGGACACCGGAATGTGAGTATGTACTGTTTTTTTTTTTTTACTTTTACGATGGTAACCAGGGTAAACATCGGGTTACTAAGCGCGGCCCTGCGCTTAGTAACCCAATTTTTACCCTGGTTACAAGCGAACGCATCGTTGGATCGGTGTCACATACACCGATCCAACGATGACAGCGGGAGATCCAGCGACGAAAGAAAGTTCCAAACGATCTGCTACGACATACGATTCTCAGCAGGGTCCCTGATCGCTGCTGCGTGTCAGACACAGCGATATCGTATGGATATCGCTGGAACGTCACGGATCGTACCGTCGTAGCGACAAAAGTGCCACTGTGAGACGGTACCCTTAGACCTGCTTCAATGATGCTTAGAATCCAAGGACTATTAGTGATTTGTATCCAGGTAGGGTAGAAGGCCAAAAGCCTACCCCCCACCTGGTCCGCCAGTCATTGGGGCTTTTTATAGTCTCGGGAGGAATTAAACATGTATCCTCTACCTCTTCTCCTGGTGTTGTCAAATCTGGTAGTTTCTCTATTTGATTCCCTGTTAGATCTCCTGCGGTTAGACCACCCTCTATTATAGTCCCGTCTAATGAAGGGTCTCTTTAGGAAAGGAAAACATTTTTTATTATCTCCGGCCTTATCCAGTAGATAGTCCAGTACTGGCCCAAACAAATGAGATCCTTCACAGGGAATGCTACACAGCTTCGACCTGGCCTGTAAGTCTGCTGCCAGCATTTATTCCACAGCACTCTTCGGGCTGCGTTAGACAAGGCAGAAGATCTGGCGGCAAGTTTAACGGAATCTGCCGACGCATCTGAAAGGAAAGCAGCAGCGTCCTGTATAAAAGGCATAGAGGCTAAGATCTCATTTCTGGGAACCTTGTCCTTGAGCTGATCTTCCAAGTGGCCGAGCCACACATCAACGACCGAGCTGTGCAAGTGGCTGCGACTGCTGGTCTTAGGGAACCTGCTGATGTTTCCCAAGCACCCTTAAGGAAAACGTCAGCTTTCCTATCCAGAGGGTCCTTCAGATTCCCCAAATCCTCAAACGGAAGAGATGTTTTCTTGCATGCCTTGGCCACTGCCGCATCCAGCTTCGGAACTTTGTCCCACAAGGATGGCGCTTCTTCCTCGAAGGGATACCTCCTTTTGAAGGCTGGAGGAAGTGACCCTTTCCTTTCGGGTTTCTTCCATTCCCTTGAAATTAATGATTTGATCTTATCCACTACAGGAAAGGACCTCCGGGATTTCCGATCCAGACCACTGAACATAATATCCTGAATGGAACATTCTGACTGAGGCTCCTCAATCCCCATCGTGTTATTGATTGCTTTGACTAAGTTGTTGATTCTGTCGAGCGACAAACAGGCTCGACTAGACTCTATGTCCTCTGATGAGGCCGACGATGGGAGAGAGTCAGAACTCAGTTCATCCAAGTCCGAATCTATCACAGAGACTGGGGATGCCACTTCTTTTTTTCTTTTTGGCCTCCACTTTCTGCGATCTCATGGAACCTCTCACTTCTTGCCTAACTATCTGTCTTAGCGTAGAAGTGAGGTTAGGGGCCTCCTCCTCAATAAGGTGTTGTATGCAGGATCTACACAATGTTTTTTTATGGCCATCAGGGAGTGGTTCAGCACACTCGGCACACTGCCTATGCTTGGATTTAGTAAAGCATTTCCTCCCCTAGTAAGGAGAGAGGGAATACAAGGAGGGACAATAATCAGTAAGCGAACTTTCACGTAGATCACTTACCCAGCCCTGCAGTGAATGGTATCGTAGATGGGGGGTCCTTCCTAGCCGGGGTCTCTTTACGGCCTGAGGACTTATCTGGCTTCGACTTTTGAGCCCTTTTAGCTCCACCAGCATGACTGCTGCCACTGGATCGACGCTGGGAGATCACCACAGGCTCCTCCGGTTCCTGCTGCTGCTGCTGTTGCCGCTGCTGCTGCTGTGAAGTTCCGTCTGGCGATTCCATCATGAAGGGGAAATGGCCAGGAACACTATGTGGCCCACATGCAGCACTTAAATAATGCCCCCAAAAGGTACCACCCCCGGATGGGGGTCAGCAGGGTGAAGAGGTGGAGAGACCGGTACCTCCAATAGGGTCCGCTCTACCCCTCGGCTCCGCCCCCGCCGCCGACCGCCGCAATCGCCCCCTCTCCCGGGATCTAGCCAGCAGAGACGCCGGAGCGCCGCCATCGGCCGGAAGGACGCAACTGCGCATGCCTCGTCACGTCATCAGGCCGCGCCGCCCAGCCGCGTCACTTCCGGTCGCGGCTGCAGCTAACACAGTGAGACGCGACCGAGGATGCCAGCGGCCCCCAGACCGACGCACACGCCTCCCGGGAGAAGCGGACAGATCGCAGAGGCCCAGCAGATGCGGCTACCCAGGAGGAGCCCCCCATACTTACCAGGTACGCGACTCTGTAGACCACAATAGAAGCCAGCCCCCCGACATGCAGGCTGCTTCCTCCTGCCGCCACCGACACTAACAGTTCCCCTGCCGTGTGGTGCTTCCAGCCCCCTGACTAAGCCGAGTTGGGGGACCCCCGCCACCTGTATCGGCCTGTCAGGAGTGGGATTCCTTCTTAGTCTTCGACCTTCTTCTTAAGGCCTGCCTGAAGAGGTTCCGCTGTCAGAGACAAGAAACCAACTGATGCGAGGGAGAGGTACCGCCCTTTTATGTCTGTAGGCTTCCTGTCCCTGGAGGGCGGATCCCCTCTCTCGTTGTGCTGTCATGGCAACTGAATAAAAAAGAAAACCCATAATCAGGTTCCTCGTATCATGTTCTCATACACTTTATGCAGTTAATAGCCCTCTGTGTCTGTACTGTTACATACTTAGGCAGTTAACTGGTTCATGCAACTTTACATGAACACCCGAGCCTTACACTATGGCTGGTCCAAATAACTAAAGCAATTGTTACCATCCACCTCTCGTGTCTCCCCTTTTCCTCCTAGTTTGTACGCTTGCGAGCAGGGCCCTCATTCCTCCTGGTATCTATTTTGAACTGTGATTTCTGTTATGCTGTAATGTCTATTGTCTGTACAAGTCCTCTCTATAATTTGTAAAGCGCTGTGGAATATGTTGGCGCTATATAAATAAAATTATTATTATTATTAATGTTCAGAGATGCCTGCACAGATCTGGTCTTCACAGAAGAGTCATCAGATCAAAACCTCTGCTATGTACTCACCATAAAATTCAGCATCAGAAGTATGCAAAAGAACATCTAAACAAGCCTGATGCATTTTGGAAAGAAAGGTCCCATGGACCAAGGTGGTTAAAAAGAACTCTTTGGCTACAATGATCAAAGGTATGTGTGGAGAAAAAGGGCACAGAATTTCAGGAGAAGAACATCTTACCAACCTTTAACTATGGGGGTGGATCAATCATGCTTTGGGGTTGTGTTGCAGCCAATGGCACGGGGAAAATTTAATGGGTAGAGGGACAAATGGATTCAATCAAACAGTAACAAATTTTTGATGCAAACATACCATCTGTAAAAAAGCTTAAGTTGAAAAGAGGATGGCTTCTACAAATGGATAATGATTCTAAATACATGTCAAAATCCACAACAGACTACCTCAAAAGGCACAAGCTGAAGGTTTTACAATGGCCCTCATAGTTCCCTGATCTGAATATCATTGAAAATGTGTAACTAGACCTCAAAATAGAGTGCATGCAAGATGACTAAGGAATCTCACAGAACGGGAAGAATTTTCCAAGGAAGAATGAATGGAAATCCAGCAAACAAGAACTGAAAGATTTTTGGCTGGCTACAAAATGCATTTACAAGCTGTCATACTTGCAAAAGAGGGTGCTACTAGGTACTAACCATGCAAAATTCCCAAACTTTTGTAATTGGCCCACGTTCCTTTTTGTAAATTTTAAAATATAAACTATGAAAATAAATATATTGTTTTGCCTAAAATGCAAAGTAAATGTGTCATATTTAACTTTAGCCCTTTGAGATCATTTAATCTTCAACTTGCTTAACTATTCAAAATAAAAGTAATTCTGACCAGGGGTGCCCAAACTTTTATATGCCACTGTATACAGCAGTCTAATTTCATTCTCTGTGATGTACATAAAGCAGTTTTATTATCTCTTATATGAAGTATATACTGCAATCTAGGTGTACACTATGTGATGTATACAGCATTTGCAGTATATCATATGTGATATACAGTGCCTTGCGAAAGTATTCGGCCCCCTGGAAGTTTTCAACCTTTTCCCACATATCATGCTTCAAACATAAAGATACCAAATGTAAATTTTTGGTGAAGAATCAACAACAAGTGGAACACAATTGGGAAGTTCAATACAATTTTTTGGTTATTTTACATTTTTGTGGAAATTCAAAAACTGAAAAGTGGAGCGTGCAATATTATTCGGCCCCTTTAACTTAATACTTTTTTGTGCCACCTTTTGCTGCGCTTACAGCTGCAGGTCGCTTGGGGTATGTCTCTGTCAGTTTTGTACATCAAGAGACTGAAATTCTTGCCCATTCTTCCTTGGCAAACAGCTCGAGCTCAGTGAGGTTTGATTGTTTGTGAACAGCAGTTTTCAGCTCTTTCCACAGATTCTCGATTAGATTGAGGTCTCGACTTAGACTTGGCCATTCTAACAGCTGGATACGTTTATTTGTGAACCATTCCATTGTAGATTTTGCTTTATGTTTGGGATCATTGTTTTGTTGGAAGACAAATCTCTGTCCCAGTCTCAGGTCTTTTGCAGACTCCAACAGTTTTTCTTCAAGAATGGTCCTGTATTTGGCTCCATCCATCTTCCCATCAATTTTAACCATCTTCCCTGTCCCTGATGAAGAAAAGCAGGCCCAGACCATGATGCTGCCACCACCATGTCTGACAGAGGGGATGGTGTGTTCAGGGTGATGAGCTGTGTTGCCTATATGCCAAACATATCGTTTGGCATTGTTGCCAAAAAGTTCGATTTTGGTTTCATCTGACCAGAGCACCTTCTTCCACATGTTTGGTGTGTCTCCCAGGTGGCTTATTGCAAACTTTAAACAACACTTTTAATGGATATCTTTGAGAAATGGCTTTCTTCTGGTCATTCTTCCATAAAGGCCAGATTTGTGCAGTGTATGACTGATTGTTGTCCTATGGACAGACTGTTCCACCTCAGCTGTAGATCTCTGCAGTTCATCCAGAGTGATCATGGGCCTCTTGTCTGCATCTCTGATCAGTCTTCTCCTTGTTTGAGATGAAAGTTTAGAGGGACGGCCGGTTCTTGGTAGATTTGCAGTGGTATGATACTCCTTCCATTTCAATATGATCGCTTGCACAGTGATTCTTGGGATGTTTAAAGCTTTGGAAATCATTTTGTATCCAAATCTGGCATTAAGCTTCTCCACAACAGTATCACGGACCTG
Organism: Ranitomeya variabilis; assembly: GCF_051348905.1. Taxonomy (NCBI): domain Eukaryota; kingdom Metazoa; phylum Chordata; class Amphibia; order Anura; family Dendrobatidae; genus Ranitomeya; species Ranitomeya variabilis. Next base: position 235,447,462 of record NC_135237.1, read on the forward strand.
CCTGTTGTGTTCCTTGGTCTTCATGATGCTCTCTGTGCTTCAAACAGAAACCTGAGACTATCACAGAGCAGGTGCATTTATACGGAGACTTGATTACACACAGGTGGATTATATTTACCATCATTAGGCATTTATGACCACATTGGATCATTCAGAGATTCACAATGAACTTCTGGAGTGATTTTGCTGCACTGAAAGTAAAGGGGCCGAATAATATTGCATTCCCCACTTTTCAGTTTTTGAATTTCCACAAAAATGTAAAATAACCGATAAATTTCGTTCAACTTCACAATTGTGTTCCACTTGTTGATTCTTCACCAAAAATTTACATTTGGTATCTTTATGTTTGAAGCATGATATGTGGGAAATGTTTAAGTGTCTCTTATGTGATGCATACAGTTGTCTCAGTATTTCCATTATAATGTATACAGCAGTCTCAGTGTATTATATGTGGTATATACTACAAAAGTCTCAGTGTATCTCTAAAATGTATACAGCAGTCTTACTGACTCATATCTGACGTATATTGCAATCTCAGTGTATTCTATTTGATGTATACAGCAGCCTAAGTTAATACTATGCAATGTATATACAGATATCTCAGTGTCTCCTATGTGATGCATAAACAGCAGTTTTGGTGTCTTCTATCTGATGGATGCATAATTTTTGCTTTTTTTGGCCTTTTTTCAGAGAATATGAATGATAACACCAAAACTTTTTCTCCACTCATGGCTAGTGGTTGGGCGAACCCATTTATTGTCAAACTACTGTGTTTTCTCTTTTTAAATCATAATGACAACCCAAAACATACAAATGATGAAAAGTTTACATACCCCATTTCATAATACCTTGTATTGCCCCCTTTAACATCAATGACAGCTTGAAAACGTTTGTAGTAGTTGTGGATGAGGTTCTTTATTTTATGATGGTAAAGCTGCCCACTCTTCCCACTCAAGGCCAATAAAGCAAAAATTCTGCCGGGGTATATAAACTTTTGAGCACAACTGTATATCAGTCTCAGTGTCTCTTATGTGATGCATCTCCATCTGTCTTAGTATCTCTTATTTGTTGTTTACTGCTGACCTCCCCCTATTTGAATTCAAGAAATGTTATGTGACCAATAATGGAATTCCTACTTTGAGGACCCTTGCCTTAAAATATGCATCTATGTTCAGAACAACATACTGCAGTGAGCAGTTCCTTTCAAAATGTACCATCGCACAGTCAACTGCTTTCCAGATTGACAGATGCAAACTTTGCAAAACAGATGCTGGTAGCAATATCATCAGCACCATGTAACATCTCATCTCACCAAAGAAAAGCAGTTCCAGTCATTACATTAGAGGTGAGTTAAATAAATGTTTGTTACTTCATAATTGTGTATGGCCCACTCATGTTTTTATAAATATCAAAATGGCCAGAAAAAATGTTCCCCACCACTGCTGTGAAGTAACATACACAATAATACAGTGCATTGAAAATATCCATGCATAAACAGTACAGATCTTTGTAGAAAAGAGTACAACAGTTAAAAGAATAAAGTGCATACTAGCAGCACAAAACATACTCAAAACATTAAACATGTACCGTAATTCTCGTATTCGGGGGAATTATTATTCACCCTTCCTTTTTACAAGCCTGTCACCAGGCAAGGGAAACAAGTAGTAAGATGGTTACATTCATAAGAGTGAATCTGAAAGATATCATTTGGGTTTAAATATATCTATATTCACATGTCATGTTGAGAATATTTTATAAATGAAAATGCCAAAACTTTCTTCTCTAATTCTTCTGCAATCTGTAGAGCATAAAGCTCATCTACAAGACAGCAACTGTCTATGTACTGTCTTTATTTGGTTGTTTTAACTCTTTCAATTCGGTACAGTAACAGTAATAAATGTGGCACAATGGACAGAGATAATTTCTCTTAAAAAACAATCCTTTTATCATATGGACATAGTATTTACATAGATGTTGTACGATTCTGTTTAGCGGTTTAATTTCCTAAAATCGCAAACATCAGTAAGGCACTTCAAAGTCCTTGGGCAGTTGGACAGACTCCAGTTTACGGTAGAGCTCCCAAAATTCCATCAAGAAAAAGCACAAAAATTGCAAATTAAATGAAATGGAGCCTCTCCAGCTTATAGGAATGAGACCTACAACAGTCTGAAGGAGCAGATCAGAAACAGTCCCTTATAAACATTAACACCTTAGTGACAGAACCAATTTTACACCAAGCCAAAGTTTTGAAATCTGATGAATGTCGCTTTATGTGATAACAACTCTGGAATGCTTCAACAGATCCCAGTGATTCTGTGATTCTAAGAATATTTTTTCTTGACATATTGTACTTCATGATAGTTTTAAAATTTCTTTGATATGACTTACAATTTTTTTTTTAAATATCTGAAATTTGGCGAAAATTTTGGAAATTTAGCAATTTTCAAACTTGTAATTCTTATGTCTATAAACCAGAGTTATGTCACACAAAAGAGTTAATAAATAACAATTCCCACATGTATACTTTACATCTGCATCATTTTTGAAATACAGCTAATTTAATAGGAAGTTAGAAGGTTTATAAAATGATCAGCAAATTCTCATTTTTTCCAACCAAACTTACAGAACCATTTTGTAGGGACTACATCACATTTGAACTAAGTTTGGGGGCCTATATGACATATAGTCTTCAAAACCACATTCAAGAAACGTATTAACCCAGTAAGTGGTTCACAGGAACTAAAGCAATGTGAAAGAAAAAAAATAACATTTTACTTTTTTTTTCACAAAAATGTTATTTTGTCCCCAATTTTTTAATTTTCACAAGGGTATCAGGAAAAAAAGGACAGCAAAATGTGTTGTGCAGTTTCTCCTGAGGTCGCCGATACCCCATATGTAGGGGAAAACTATTGTTCGGATGCATAGCAGGACTTGGAAAGAAAGTAGCCCTGTTTGATTTTTTAACGCAAAAATGGCTGGAATCGAGAGTAGACGCCATGTCACATTGGAAGAGCCCCTGATGTGCCATAAGTGATCCCATTTTTGAAACTAAACTCCTCAAGGAATGTATTTAGATGTGTGGTGGGCACCTTGAACCCCTAGGTGAAAATAAAAAAATTAAAATGTTCCCACAAAATGTACTTTTAGCAACAATTTTTTTATTTTCACAAGGGTAACAGGAAACAATGGACCCCAAAATATGTTGTGCAAGTTCTACTGAGTACGCTGATATCCAATATGTAGGGTAAAACTACTGTTTGGTCACAAGGCAGGCCTCGGAAAGGAACGAGTAATGTTTTGGAATGCAGACTTTGATGGAATGATCTGCGGGCGTCATATCATGTTTGGTCAAAAACTAGGAAAGGAAAGAACATCTGGAATGCATTGTGAATGCCTTGTCACGTTTGGAGAGCCCTTGGCATACAAAAACAGCAGAAACACCCCACAAGTGACCCCAATTTGGAAACTAAACCCCTTAAGGAATTCATCTAGGGGAGTACTGAACATTTTTAACCTACAGGTGAGTGACAAAATTTTATAACATTTTTATGTGAGAACAAAAAAAAAGTTTTTTTCCAGTAAAATACTGTTTTAGCACCAAATGTATCATTTGCACGAGAGGTAAGGGTAGAAATTGAAACCCACAATTTTTCATGCAATTTCTCACGAATGTGGCAGTACACCATAGGTGGTTTACGCACGTGGCAGGGATTAGATGGGAAGGAGTGCTACTTGGCTTTTAGAATGGAAATTCAATTTGAAAAGATTGTGTGCTCCATTAGCTGAGCCCCTGAAGTAACAGAACAGCAGACACTCCCCAAGGTGACCCCCATATTGGAAACTTCCCTGCCAAATAAATTCATCTAGGGCTGTAATAAGTATTTTAAACCTATAGGTGCCTCACAGAATTTTATAACATTGTGCTGTGTAAATATGACATTTTAGTGGTAAAAATGTAATTATTGTATTTGCTGCAAATTTTTCTGGTACACAAGGGTTAATAGGTCACTACAATTTATTGCGCAATTTATTCCGAACACGTTGATGCCCTATATGTCATCAGAATTTATTGTTAAGCCACACATCAGGGCTGAGATGGAAGGAGCATAGTTTGGCTTTTGGAGCACAGATTTTGCTACAATAGTTTACAGGCTACATTTGTGGAGCCCCAAAGGTGCTAGAACAGAAGAAAAAAAACTAAAATTACCCCATTGTAGACATTGCACCTCTCAATGAATTAATCTATGGCTGCAGTGACATAATAATTTGTGACATCCACATCAGACTTTTTTTCCGGAGAATTGCAAATATGCCAGTTTAGTGCCCCTACATTGTGCCGCTGTGACGGGTAGCAGGGCTGAAGTCGTGGCTGACATATATTGCTCAATCGTGCCCTGGTTCCCTGTCACATGAATACAATGTCCATTTTTTAGCATACCTTCTGCTTCACCTTCTGCACCATCAAGGTTCCATCAGGGCTGCTGAAGTTCTGCTGCTGGCGCTGTTACGCATAAAGAGACAGAGTCCAAGTTCAACTTAAAACAGACAACTTTACTGGTTTCTTCTCTCAGCACATCCATGTCTATTGCAGCATCAACATAGGGTTCCACACAGATTACATCCTTCGTTTTTCCTGTGCTCTCCCACATGTCCTTCAGCATGTTCTGGGATTGTACCATCTTGTCCGGTATCTCAGCGTCCTCCCTGTCCAGCTTCATTACTCTTAGGAATTTCCCCTGTCCGATTAGCAGCAGACAAAAGGGCAATTGCCCACGTAGTAAGCTGCCACATGATAGAGCCACCTGCATTCCTGTGCTGCTGCAATTCCTGATCTCCTGGCCTTGGATGTCTGGGCTTCTAGCTTCCTACATTACTGGGTCACTGTGTTGCCCCGGGCTCTAAGGCCCTCCGGGACTGCCTGGGCTCTCTGGCCATCCTGGGCTTTCTGAGCTCCCGAGAAAATACTACTATCTTATCCGCAGTTGTCCTCTCCTATGTGAACTATTATCCTATTGAAGCTACTGTACTAAGGTATTTCCATCTAGTTTTCTAATCAACGTACTGCACTTTCCCTATTTACAAAATAAATAGCAGCATTTAGTAGTAAAACATATACAGTAAGAACATTTAACCGATAGAAGGGTGGGGGTCTTTGTAACCCCTTCCTTTAAGGATGGTCATCCCCAACCATATCATGCCTAAAACTTTATTATTTACATTTTAATATTTCATGCAGGGAGGTAGAAAACAAAGTTTAAACAAAGTATTTTTTCCTTTCTTTTTGCTCAGTGGGAGACACTGGGCACCACCCTCCGTGATCAGGGAATGCCCATTTGCTCCACAGGAGAGTCCACTACTAAAACCACATGTGCCTGGCACACAGTCCTCCAGGTGACATTTGTAGTCCATTGTGCACTGGTCCTGTCCATCCATGGGACTCAAGAATATGTATAACAAAGGGACCTGTCTGCTACGTCCCCAGTCCTTGGGAAGGGTGTTTTTCCCCCTTCCTTTGTCCATAGCACTGCCCTTTCTTCGCATTTGCGCTTCCTGTAACTGGAGCACAGTCTGTTAATGCAGCCGCACATGGTCCATTTTCCTCAGTCCAAGGGCAGAGTCCTGCTATCCAGCAGGAATGGCGCAACAAAACTATAATGAAAAAAATTAACGTCTACTCCTGGCCATACAGGCCTCATTGCACCCGACTCTGAGGGTGCTCCGGGGCTTCTGTGCTCACCAGTCCTGTTTACTTTTAAATTATGGAGCGAGCACTATTTGTGGAAGTTCAAAGACAAAGGAGTTAGGGGGTCGCTGTGCTGCCCGGGTTCTAGGGCCCTTCTGGGTTGTCTGAGCTCACTGGCCCCACTAAACTCCAATAAGGAAAACACTCCCATCTTATACACAGCTTGTCCCTCCTATGTTAACTATTATTCTTCCTTTTGAAGCTACTGTACAAAGGTATCTCCATCTAGTGTCCTAATCAACGTACTGCACTTTCCCTATTTACAATATACATACATACATACATAGCAGCATTTAGTAGTAAAACATACAGTAAGAACATTTAACTGGGAGATGGGTGGGGGTCTTTCTAACCCCTTACACCGCCATAAAGTGTAGAGCCCCCATACATTGTGCCCAGCTCGTGCTACTGGTGACAAACCCCATAAATTGTTAAGTGCTTTTTCCCACTACAATAATGGCAAATATGTGGCCGCTTACTGCGGTTTAGGCACAGTGAGGATCAGAAGGAGGGGGCCTTTGGACTTGGGAGGGCAGAATTTACTGGATTTTAATTGAGAGGGCCGGAGCCGGAGACTTTGGTCTAACAGAATCGTGGGAACGCCCTATAGTTTCGGTGACAGATGATGGGGGGGGCTGGTTTTTTGCAGGAAAAATTAAGGTTTTTATTTTTACATTTTGGGGTCTGAAAAACAAACTGCTCCAGCTTCTTGAATAAAATTTAAAATGTATTTAATCCATGTTAAAAATTGAAATTACATGCTTCTGAACCATACTTGGTTGAGAGGGAAAGCGACACATTTCGATCACAAAAACAATCTTTAAGCTGAAATCCTTTTATACCCATAATGCTTTAAGGGAAAGTCAGACCAATAACTTATCGACTCATACCACATGACATGTTGCAAGTCTTATACATAGCATATGCATAATATTAACCCCTTAAGGACCAGGGGTATTTCTGATTTTGTGTCTCTGTTTTTGCTCACCTTCTTCCTAGAGCCATAACGTTTTTTTCTGTCGATATAGCCATGTGTGGGATTGTTTTGTATGGGACGAGCTGTATATTTGAACAACATGATTGCTTTTACCACATACTAGAAAACGGTTAAAAAAATTCAAAGTGCGGTGAAATTGCAAAAAAGTGCCATTCATTCAATTGATTTTTTTTTTACCATGTTCACTAAATGCTAAAACTAACCTGTCATTATGATTCCTCAGGCCATTGCGAGTTTGTAGATTTTTTTTTTACCATGTTCACTAAATGCTAAAACTAACCTGTCATTATGATTCCTCAGGCCATTGCGAGTTTGTAGATTTTTTTTTTTACCATGTTCACTAAATGCTAAAACTGACCTGTCATTATGATTCTCCAGGCAATTAAGAGTTTGTACATACCAATCATGTGTAGGTTCTTTTTTAATTAAGTGGTGAAAAAAAAATCCAAAGTTTGGAAAAAATTAAAGTTGCTGTTTTCCGAGACCCGTAGCATCTCCATTTTTCAGGATCTGGGGCTTGTTGAGAGCTTGATTTTTGCATGCCAAGCTAACATTTTTATTGACATCATTTGGGTGTAGATGCAATGCTTTGATAGCCCGTTATTGCATTTTAATGCAATGTTGCGGAGAACAAAAAATTGTCATTCTGGCGTTTTGATTTCACTGGTCAACACAAAAAAAAATCATCAGCAAAGGTATGTCTGACATTCCAGAGTTAGGGGTGACCAGTGAGAATTTGGGGATTCCCCAAACAAGGGACCCAACTCTGAAAGAAGCCTTTAATAATGTAATTGTCTTTAATGGGGTATCAGTAATGGTTAAATGGTCTGGAGAGGCAGAGACAGCCTTTCAGAAAATGAAAGGGGCTCTGAGTAAGTAGCCGGCTATGGTGGCCCCCTACTTTAGGAAAGTGTTTATACTCCAAACAGACGCCTCAGATGTCGGATTAGGAGCAGTCCATTCTCAGGAGATACACGGGCAGAAGCACCCTGTTTTCTACCTTAGTAGGAAGCTATCCACATGTGAGAGGAATTATTCAGTCATAGAGAAATAGTGCTTGGACATAAAGTGGGTGGTGGACATATTATGGTACTATCTGGTGGGACGTAAGTTTAGATTGGTATCTGACCATGCCCCACTCAGATGGATGAGGGAAACAAAAAGTAAAAATGTTAGGGTCACCTGCTGGTTATTAGCCCTGCAAGATTTTAACTTCCATATGGAACATAGAGCAGGGAAGCTACAGTACATGGTAATGCTGATGCCCTCTCAAGAATCCCTTGTCTGGTAGTAGAAAGTGACAAGCCCCACAGCTTTAGGTATAGGGGGAGGTATACAAGGAGGCTAATGGTTGCATAGTCGATAGGAGGTATGTGTCATAGAGATGGCTGCTCTATGTGTTGTAACCCGGAGTATTTTCTTAAGTGCACGTAAGCACTAAAAGGTTCGCTTGGTGAACATCGGACCGGGTTGCGAATAGCAATGAGAGATGGGCGGGTCTGGCTACCCATATACCTCACCTCTGGATGTGGTTACAGCCTATATAATGTAGGCTGTTATTTGCCACATGGTCTGTGGGATTGGGAGGGAGAAGGCCTCCTGTGTGTTTGGCTCCAGATCGAGCCCAAGAACTGGACACTAACCCAGCCTGTGTGCCCACAGGCCTGAGGGAGCAAAGCTCTGCTATGAACATTTTGTGTTGTGTTTTGCCTGATCTAAAGGCTGTTTATTTTCTGTTTTGCTTCTGTGGTTTATGAAGCAGTAAACCCCCCATAAACTTTCAAAGGAACAAGCCTCCTGTTTTCCTCCCATCATACAGAGTGAGTAAAACCCCTACAATATACACACAGTCATGCCCGAAAGTGTTGTCACCTTTGAAATTGTTCCATAAATACTGTATTTCTCCTGGAAAATTATTGCAATTACACATTTTGTTTTATACTTGTTTATTTATTTTGTGTGCATTGGAACAGCACCAAAAACAGAAATAAAAGGCAATTTGGACACGATTTCACACAAAACCCCCAAAATAGGCTGGACAAAACTGTTGGCATCCTCAACTTAATACTTTGCTGCACACCCTTTGGAATAAATATCTGCCATCAATCGCTTGCTATAAACGTCAACAAGCTTCTTACACCTGTCAATTGGAATTTTGGACCACTGTTTTGTAAACTGCTCAGTCTCATATTTGAAGGGTGCCTTCTCCAAACAGCAAAGCAATTTTAAGATCTCTCCATAGGTGTTCAATGGGATTTAGGTCCAGGCACATTGCTGACTACCTCAGAACTCTCCAGTTTTTTTTTTCCATCCATTCCTTGGTGCTTGTTAACATATGTTTGGGGTCATTATCCTGCTGGAAGACCAATGACTAGTACACAATCCCAGTTTTCTGACACTAGGCACTAAATTTCAAAAGAAAAGACTTTGGTAATCTTCAGACTTTATGCCTTGCATAACCAGTCAGTGCCAGAGACAGCAAAACATCCCCAAAACATCTTTGAACCTTAACTATATTTGACTGCACGTACTGTCTTTTTTCTTTGTTGGCCTCATTCCATTTTCGGTAAACAGTAGAATGATATGCTTTACACTGGACAAGCGGTGGATACTGCGTCCACGGTGTGCACGCACTGGCCTCCTCCCACTGTGCGGTCTGCTCCTTCTCTAACCTCAGGAGCTATTCCTCTATAACAGGGACTGTTTGTCCACCATTTGCATTGGGGCACACTAGTACTTAACTGAGTGAGGTACATTGATGAAGGTCTATTGATTAGACCGAAACGTCTACTGTATGTACTCGACCTCATTTAATAAACACCCCCCTTTATTCACTGCAAACAAATTGGTGTGTGCCGAGTTTATCACTATATTACCAAAAAGCTCTGTCTTGGTCTCATCTGTTCACATTTTGTACTTTGTATGATTGGAATTTTCATTTTTCCCTGTTTGTCTTCTCTTGTCTGTCTGGTTAGTGTAATCCTATACACTTCGGCCTCGCACCATACTGGGTGGGAAAGGGAACAGATAACAGTAAAGGTACCTTCACACAAAGCGACGCTGCAGCGATAGCGACAACGATGCCGATCGCTGCAGTGTCGCTGTTTGATCGCTGGGGAGCTGTCACACAGACCGCTCTCCAGCGACCAACGATGCTGAGGTCCCCGGGTAACCAGGGTAAACATCGGGTTGCTAAGCGCAGGGCCGCGCTTAGTAACCCGATGTTTACCCTGGTTACCAGCGTAAAAGTAAAAAAAACAAACAGTACATACTCACCTGCGCGTCCCCCAGCGTCTGCTTCCTGACACTGACTGAGCTCCGGCCCTAACAGCACAGCGGTGACGTCACCGCTGTGCTTTCACTTTCACTTTAGGGCCGGCGCTCAGTAAGTGTCAGGAAGCAGACGCTGGGGGACGCGCAGGTGAGTATGTACTGTTTGTTTTTTTTACTTTTACGCTGGTAACCAGGGTAAACATCGGGTTACTAAGCGCGGCCCTTCGCTTGGTAACCCGATGTTTACCCTGGTTACCAGTGTAAAACATCGCTGGTATCGTTGCTTTTGCTTTCAAACACAACGATACACGGCGATCGGACGACCAAATAAAGTTCTGGACTTTATTCAGCGACCAGCGACATCACAGCAGGATCCTGATCGCTGCTGCGTGTCAAACTAAATGATATCGCTAGCGAGGACGCTGCAACGTCACGGATCGCTAGCGATATCGTTACAAAGTCGTTTCGTGTGAAGGTACCTTAAGTCAGGAGCATAGCAAGGCATGTGACCCAGGAGTCTCTGCCTTCATGGTAATCCAGCAGACAGAAATAGACTAGGGCACCCCCTAGCATGTGGAATAGGGAAGGGGCCTCATTCCCCAAAAATCCTGCAATAGTACCTTGACGTCTGCATTGCAAACTTTCATCAATTTTTCTCTCAAGTCCACATCCAGGGAGATTAGCTACAGTGCCGTGGGTTGTAAACTTCTTTATTTTGTTGTGTATTGCGGACAAAGGAGCATCAAGATCTCTGGAGATGGACTTCTAAGAGGGAGATGGATTCTCTCTGTTTTGAATGCTTAGTGTGGTACACACAGACACACAATGAATGCAAAGATTGAGTCAAATTCTCCCATTTTTATCTGGTTTCAGGTGTGATTTTTATATTGCCCACACCTGTTACTTGCCACAGGTCAGGTCGATCCAGCATCACATGCTTGGAAAAAAAAGTTGTTTACCCAGAATTTTGGAAAGATGCCAATAATTTTGTCCAGCCCATTTGGGTTTTCGTGTGAAATTATGTTCATTGTGCATTTTTTTCTCAGTATTTTTTGTTCGGTTTCAATACACACAAAGGAAATAAAGGTGTATAACAAAAAATGTGTAATTGAAATAATTTTGTGGGGGATATGCTTCATTTTCTTGAACAATTTCGAGGATGTCAACACTTTCGTCTATTACTGTATATAGACTTATATGTATATGGCCCTATTAACTCTTTAATTAATTTTCCATTCTTGCACCTTCATTTATTTCTCCCCTTCTTCCAAGAACCATAACTTTTTAATTTTGATGGCGACAGTTTTTTTGTGTGACAAGTTGCAGTTTTGAATGGCACTTTTCATATTGCAAAAAACTGCAAGTGTGGCGAAATTGGAACAAAAAACCATCCCACCACTGTTTTTGGGTTTTGTTTTTACAGTGAAACTCCATAGGCTTACATTGGAAAACGACTGTTGGATCACACAGAGTCCAGTGTGATCTGGCAAGACAGAATAGCCATGATGTGACCCAATAGGGGACAAAAACAGCACTGGGAAAGATGGTGATTAAATAAATTCATCTACATTATATACTGTATAAATTATATAAAATGTAGGTTTAGCCAATAAAACTTTTCATGGGAGTGTTTCTTTAATGGACCCTGATGCTTAGCTTAGTATTCCTAGTATACCTGTTCATTTTGTTATTGAATTGAACCAAATACATACCGTAACTCAGATTTTTATTCTGTCCAATCTAGAGTCTTTGGTTCCCATTATGGACATATTCAAAATATTAGAGTTAAAACAATGTTTCCATCACAACAAAGTTTTAGTGCCGGCGTCCCTGCACACTTCCCTCCACCCCAAGCAGGGACTCCCCAAGCTGACTAACTCACCACAGCAGCTGCTTTCCGCACTTCTTTCTCCTCCTGCTGCTGCCCATGGTCTGAGCACGGCTCGCAGATTCAAGGGCACTGTGCCTGGGCTAACACACGCTCCCCAGCTGTTAAAGGGCTAGCATGTACCATCCTAAAGCATCCCCAGCCAATGACTGGGAGACACTTATTATTTAAGACACCTCCACCTGATGTGATGTGCCTGAGCAATGTGTTAACTCTGCCTTTTTGCACGCTTACTAGTTCGCAGGTCCCCTTGTATCTGCCAGTCCATGCCAGTCAGTGCCTGTTCCTGCTTGTACCTGTCTTTCTGTACCTGCCTTGTGATCCTGAACTCAAGCCATGCCTGGCTGCACCTGCTTGCACCTGTCATGCTAGCCTGTATACCATTCGTACTTGCATGCACGTGCCGTGCCGGCTTGTATACCAGCCGTACTTGTGTGCACTGTGCCAGCATGTATACCAGCTGTACCTTTCTGTATCTTCTATGCCAGTCTGTATACCAGCTGTACCTGCCTGCACTTGAGGTACCAAATCTGTTCACCAGCCAATTCAACCAATACCTGCCGTACCAGCCGTACTTGTCTGCAACTGCCATGCCAGTCTGTTTACCAGCCGTACCTGCTTGCACCTGCCCTGCCAGCCTGTTTACCAGCTGTACCTTCCTGCACCTTCCATGACAGTCTGTATATCAGCCGTACCTGCTCGCACCTGCTGTACCAGTCTGTTCACCAGCCAATTCAACCAGTACCTGACGTGCATGTCCGTATCAGCCAAGTCTATCCATTCCTGGCCATTCCAACTACTTGCCCCTTTTGAGGTCAGCTGCCATGTGTCCAAAGTCTGTGAAGGAACAGATGATTGGCCTCGGGGAGACCAAAACATCCAACACCGCGGAGACACCATCACGTGTTTCTCAACGCAGTGATCCAGTTCACTGCTTGCGTTGAGAAACACGTAATGGTGTCTCCGCAGCTATCCTACATGTGTCCAAAGTCTGTCCTGGTGTCACAAGTGTGTCAGATGCAACAGACAGTGGCATTGCATCTGGTTGCATAAGGTCTCTGCGTTTGGCATTGTAGATGCCTTCTTAATCCTTCTGACTTTTGGGCCCTTTTAATCCCTGGGTCTGGATGGGATACACCCCCGAGTACTATAGCAATTAAGTACTGTCATAGATAGACCATTATTTTTAATCTTTAAAGACTCCATATGTTATAGAAATCTTAATCTTATATTAATCTTTGAAAGCTTAATATTATAGAATGTTATATTGATCTTTAATAGCTTAATATAATAGAATCGTCTATTAAGTCTATATTCATTAGTTTGCTGACATGTAAGATTTTCTTGTGTGGTGATGTATTTTTCCAGAATGTCTGTGTGGTATATTCAAGACCTGGAAATGTTCTTACTCCACGACCTGGGGATGGTTTATTAAAACAATGTACTGTTAGGGGTCGAGATCCCGCCTCTGCACAGGGGGAATCTCGAGCCATGTCCGCTGCGGTCTCCCATCCTTCTCCAGCCGCAGTGGAGCCTGCTCAGCGGAGACGTCGGTTCCAGCATCTTGCTCAGTCTGACTCTGTCCAAAGGGTTACTGCTGCTTTTCCAGCTTCTACATTAAAGCCAGTACTGGGCAGCGGCGAGCAGACGCTTCTGGGACTAAGTCCTGCTTTTCTCATTCTGAGCATGCCCAGAGTAAGATCTCTCAGTGGAGATCGAGGGTCACATGTTCAGATACTGCAGCTAAATCCATTGGTCCTCCAGGAAGGTCCTGAAGGTGCTCAGGCTCTGTAGCAGCCTCTCATTGGTCCTTCTAGGAAGGTCCTGTTCTTGCTGCAGCTATTTAAGGTTCTCATGACCGCACGGCCATGCGCTAGTATTGAATCAGTTTTGTGCATGCGCCAGTGTGGTCACATTTATGTGTGTGTTCAGGGACTCGGCTGAAATAAGCCCCTAGAATGCCGGCACCTCCGGCGAGGAGATTGTGTGTGTGGATCTAGGGCCCCGGCTGAACTAAGCCCCTAGAATACCGGCTTCTCCGGTGAGGAGATTGTATGTGTGTTTGACCACAGACTGCCTTCAGCTCGGCAGTTAGCTGTGAACTCCTGTGGGGTTAACAAGGCACAGCGTCTTGTTTCAGTGCGACTCTGTGAAGTAACAGAGGTCGCTTAAACCGCCATATAGTGCCGTCATTTGCTAGCAGCAGGTTCCTCCTGCGCGGTGGACCCCGGGCTGCGAACGCACCAATAATAACATCTATATTTATGTGTTTGTTGCCCAGATATCTGTATTTGTTTGGAAACTAGTCCTCAGTTATATTGTGGCTGTATTATTAACCCTTCAACAATATCCGCTGTACATGTTCAGCACAAGTTGGTAGCAGGTGTATAGAGCGGTCTCTCGGAGTGAGCTCTCCTCATATTTGAAAAGTAATGTAGTGCTACAGCCAAGACCTGTTTCTAACAACCGATTTTTGGCCTGTTAAATGTCGCTGTCAAACTCTTACAGTAGCATTAACAGCGTGCCGACATGGTGATGCATCATTCCATGTGCCCATCAGGGCGCCTGTGACGTGATCAAGGATCGAGAGCCATGGGTCTGTTGAAGACCTCCTTGCCTGTCATAATGGAGCTTCCTTGAAAACCAAACTGCAGCCGGGCTTTAAAGGAGATCGCAATTTTTACTACATACAGCAATAATGTTATATTGCTGTATGTACTACAAGCAATCAGACGATTGAATGCTCAAGTCCCCTAAGAGGACATAAAAATACAGTGAAAAGTAAAAAAAAAATCTTTACTTTTTTTAAAATATAAAAGTTCAAATCACCTTTTCCCCATTAAAATAAAAATAATACAAAAACACACATATGTTTGCCATAAAAACAATTCCCAAAAAAACATAATTGTATTTTTTCACAATTTCACCGCACTTGGAATCTTGTTTCCTTTTTCCAATATACTAGTTGGCCCGTGCAAAATTTTCGCACATTGATTGTCGGGGGCCCAGGCAATTTCAGGAAAATCAAGCTGGTCAAATGTAAATGTATTTAATGAGATGATGAACACAGAGAGGTATGTGCCTCACTGACATATATATATATATATATACATATATATATATATATATATATATATATATATATATATATATATATATATATATATATATATGTTTTCACAAATATTTGAGCCCATGAATCCGTTATATGTCCATTTTGCAAGCCGGTGAGAAAATCTCGCAGATGTCATACGGACGTCACACAGATGCTTATAAGCGAGAAAATCGTATCCTCGAACTGCACTTATGACATAAGGATCACTGTTCAGGGAACCTTTCTGCGATTCTCATCTGTGTAAAACGGACCGATTTTTTATACGTTGTGTGTGACTCCAGCCTAAAGGAGATCCCCTAACATTAAACATAATGGTATTTTACTTACTGATCAGAAGGGGTCTGATTGTCAGGACCTTGCAAAAGAACAGGGGCAGCAGCATTTTTCCCCTCCACAGCAGCACTGCCATCTATCTGCAGTGTAGGGAAGTGCAACACAGCCCTATAAATGTGAACGGAGAAGCTCCCCGTACAGCAGTGCCACTTTGACAGTAAAAATGATGGAGAATTGACCCCATAACTGAGCGTATTTACACCATTGTATAATAATTGGGAATATCCCTTTAAAAGAAAAGAAAGTAATCTCTGCAGATTATTTTACCTTTTTTTCCCTCTACGGTTGGATTTTTTTTTTCAATTTTTGCAAAGTTGTTTCCACCAATCTTTCCCATCGGGAAACAATGTACAGTCTGAGTTATGTCAATGTTGCAGTTTTTTTTACTTGAAACCAGAGTTAACTCCAGGTCACTAATAAGCTGAAACCTTAGAAGTAAGATAGAATTTACAATGACTGTCCAATAATACGGAAAATCTGATGGTTCAGAACCTGTCCGGTCCCTTTTAGGCTGCATTCATTTATATCTTCAGTTTTTAAGCTGAAGTCTTAAATAGGTAAAATTTTACTTTTATTCTACTTCCACATATGTAGCAAATATTTTATATGTACCTGCCTGAAATTGGCTGGGCAAGGAGTTCGGCAAGCTGGAAAGGCAAATGTTAAGATTTGTTTCAGCTTTGCATTAGTATGCTTTGGGGTAGTGTGGTGCCACCTGCAGGTCATTTTTCCTTACTGCAGTTTTATGAAAATTAATGTTTAAAATGTATTTTGTGATAACATCATGGATGTGTGGTTTGTTTGGCTATTTTCTTGCTGAAGATGGCAAGTTTACCTTGTGTGTGAGTGCAGTATGAACGGAGATGCAAAGTAATCACCAAAAAAGAGTGTTTTGAAATAATATAGACTGATTATGTGGCAAAATGAATGATGTCACTTGTCACTCAAAAGTACAACTGATTCAATAAAAAATGAAGGCCTTTTACATTTACATGGACAGAAAAATAAAAATGTTACAGCTCTAGGAAGAAGAGGAAAAAAAAAATGAAAATGCAAACATGGAAATTGGCTGCATGGGGAAAGGTTAACATTTACAGTGGACTATAATAACACTACATTTTTTGCTAACGGCACACGCACAGTAGTATTATTGCAATGCGTGCTGTGATGCAGTGACTCATGTTACAGCTAGGGGCAATTTATGTGCTCCTCAGGATACGCATGGAGGCATATCTGTAATAGTGATAATGAAACTGTGTCCGGCATGATTGTAAATGGCCGGTATGTGTCGCAGAGGGCGTCTGCGCTGTAAGCCTGTAGTGTTGTTCTGGGACCTGTAGTCCCACAAGTATTTGTATAGTTAATAGGGAGGCTTGCAGGGTTAGTTGGAGAGCTGGGCGGGACTGGCTAACCACACATACCTCCCACCTATGGGGGTGGTTACAGCTACATAATGTGACCAGGGTTTGGTCACATGGTCAGAGTGTGAGGTCTTGTGAATGGCCTGTGTGTTGGAATGTCCTGGAGTGGACTGGATTCCTGGAAGCACATGGTGAGGCCATGGACTGAGGGTCTATGTGTTGGAAGTGCCTGGGACAGGACTTCCTGAATAGCACACAGAGGTCATATCTCAGTGTGAAAAGTCCTGGATGGTCTGTGTTGGAATGTTTTTGAGTGGACAAGATTCCTGGAAGCACATGATGAGGACAAAGACTGAAGGCCTGTTTGTTGGAAGTGCCTGGGACTGGACTTCCTGAATAGCGCACAAAGAGGTCATATCTGCAGAGCCTGCGATGGCTACTGTGTTGGGGAAGCTACTGTTCCTTCTGCGGGCCTGGTCTATCTGAAGTGCCCTGGTCACAAGGACGGTGATCCCAGTTTGGCAGCTTCCCTGGGAACCAGGACTGACAGAAGTCAGTGTGTGGAGCAGGAGCTCCTGTAACGTAACTCCAGATAAAGGGGGTTACGGGCAGAGATGTACCTGCCATTGGAACAGACTGTCGGTGGTTGTTATGTTCCGGGGATGTATATATAATGATCTGTCATGGTGTGGTTTATGATGCCTAAATAAACCAAATAGACTGTTTTTGTGAGAAACTGTGCCTGAGTGCTTTAAACCCGTTGCCAAGCGAGTGTCGCCAAACCCACTCATTATCTCACAGTGCCTATATATTAACCCTTTTCCGACATTGGGCATAATAGTATGCCTATGGCGGACTCCTTGTTTGGTGCAGTCTCTGGCGCTGAGCCCACACCTTTCCGGGCACATGACAGCTGATCTATACAGCTGATATGTGCCCGCAAAAGCCACAGGTGGAATCGCGATCCACCCACAGAGGTTAACTAGTTAAATGCCACTGTCAATCTCTGACAGCGGCATTTTGCTTGTGCTTACTGGAAGCACATTGCTTATCCCGCCCATCGGTGACCTCGGTCGGTGCTCATAGTAAGTGAGCATTTCTGCTACACACAGGTAATCTGACATCGCCTGTGTGTAGCAGAAGCAATCAAAGTATTGCAGCTTCTAGTCTCCTATGGAGACAATTAAGCATGCAAAAAAGTAAAAAAAAGTTTTTAAAAATATTAAAAAAATATATAAAAGATCAAATCACACCCGTTTTGTACCATTAAAAATAAAACAATAAAAAAATCAAATACACACATATTTGGTATCGCCGAATTCAGATTCACGCAATCTATCAAAATAAAAAAGAATTAACCCGATCGCTAAATGGCATAATGAGAACAAAATTCAAAATGCCAAAGTGTGTTTTCGGTCACCACTACATTGCAATAAAATGCAACAACTGGTGATCAAAAGATCGTATCTACATCAATATGGAATCAATAAAAACGTCAACTCAGCGAGCAAAAAATAAGCCCTCACCTAGCCCCAGATCATGAAAAATGGAGACGCTACAGGTCTCAGAAAATAGCAGCTTTTTTTTTTTAACAAATTTTGGATTTTTTTCGTAATTACCTGGAAAATCATAATAGCAGATCAGTTTTAGCATTTAGTGAACATGTTAAAGATAAACCCAAAACACAACTATGGAATTGCACTTTTTTGTAATTTCATCCCACTTGGATATTTTTCCCATTTTCCAGTACATGATATATTAAAACCAATAGCGCTGTTCAAAAGTACAACTTGTTATGCAAAAAACAAGCTTTCACATGGCCATTTAGACTGAAAAATAAAAAAAAGTTACAGCTCTGGGAAGAAGGGGAGCAAAAAACGTAAATGCAAAAACTGAAATACCCCTGGTCGTTAAGGGGTTAAACTAAAATTGGTCAACTGAATACTGAATGCTAGCTATTCTTTGTCTTGATAGTATTATAGCCACAGACTGGGTATTTTAAATTTATTACATTGGAATTACTTTTTTCCATCTTTTTGTATAGAATTTGTATCTATTATGTTAGTATAATATTAATTTTCATTTTGTTGTGACATACTGTATCTGCCATTTGCTTTTTATTCATAGTATCTATTACATATTGAGCTTTAATATACATTGCTATTTTTATATATTTTTAATGTACGTTGCTATTTTTCTCAAAAGACAAAATTTATTGCAGAAAAAACAGCACTCACCAGGACTTTAAAACTGTAAATTGTCCTATTCCATGTGCTTGGCCAGTCTTTAGAAAAGTAGGAGGAGCAGAGAAGAGAAGGAGGACAACAACCGTTTTGAGCCTATCCCAGCGCTTCTGTGGGTCCAAGCACTCGTTAGGAAAGTAGGGGCAGCAGGGAAGAGAAGGAGGACAGCAGCCGTTTCACGCATATCCCAGCGCTTCTGCGGGTCCAAGCAATCCTTAGGAAAGCAGGCGGAGCGGGGAAGAGAAGGAAGGACAACAGCAGTTTCATGCCTATCCCAGTGCTTGCACCTGCAGAAGTGCTGAAATGCTGTCCTCCTTCTGTTATTCTCCTTCTCTTCCCTGCTCCCACTGCTTTCCTAAGGATTGTTTTGCCACATGAAATAAAGGACATTTAAATTTTTAAAGTCATGGTGATTGCTGTTTCTTCTGCATTTCTCAAAACTAGTTTTTCTTGCACCACTAGACTTTAAGTGGTATGACCCACATTCAGGAGTGATTCAAACAGCTGTTGGATTGGATGGTGTATTTTTTAAACATTATAATAAATATTGTTTTTTTTATAAGTACACTGTGGGCTTTGCCACTTTTTAGTCTTGCAAATAGCTTTATATTGTATATAGAAGTGGCTATTCACTATATTTGAAGATACTATATAGGATTTATAATGTATTGTAAGCTCTAATACATATTAAAATTTTTGTCTATTTAAAAACACATTTTTATGAAGATTTGTATTATATTTGATAATACTAGTACATAATATTGAAAATACATAGCTGCTTTCTTCTCAAAAAATGCAGTTCACCATCTTTCCATAGGATGTTTGTGGTGTTGCATCCCAGTCATTCCTATGAACAGGTGTAATACTGTTTTTGAAAGAAACCAGAAACAAATTTTCTGATTCTAGACAATACTTTTAAAAATATGATATTTAATTATATTTATACTCAATATAAGGTCATTAATACATGCTACAGTATTAAAACAAGCTGGTAAAAGTAAGTCAATAAAGAAGCCTACCTTTTTGTAAAGACTTCTTAGGTCTCTGTACTGCCACATGCTATTTAAGACTTGAGATGCTGCTTTTACTACTTTCGGAGAATGCCTGTTTTAAGGTAACAAAAATATTAAATACATAGATTAAAAAATTAGATATTACAAAATATGCTAAAAGTAATGAGTGCATTCCTCTCGTTTGGCACAGATTATTTTAATCAGCAGGAGACTGCAATTGGGGTCTAGCCTATTTTTACTCTCACTATAGACCTTGAGGAAGGGGAGTTTCCATGCTCTTTCATTTGGTGTAGGTGCTCTGTGGTGACCATTTTTGCTGTGGTTTTGTGCTTGTGAGGTTGTGCGGTCTGGAGTCATGGGCATGGGCACTGAGAGGCACCAGGCCGTTCACCTTGCTGGTGCATGGTCACTGCAGTGGTGGTTAGTGTACAACGCCGCTCCTTCACGGCAATAATAGGACCCACTGAGAGATTCGCCGTGAAGTGGCAGTGGGCTTCATACAGTCTGATCAGAATGTTAAACTATGAACCTCATGTACAGTTATATATATTTTTGCCTCGCAGCATTAGATCAATGTATGATGTTTGGAGGTGCGCTCCAGTCTCTTTTCTCAGCATAAGTAAAAAAATGCATACTGTGCTAGTGTCAGGACCAGGTGGAACAAATCCACCTGAAGTCAAATGCTGCATGCTTTGAAGAGAATGTAAAAATCTACATGAAGTACTTAACCCTGCTGTTCTGTTCGGGTCATAGTGACCCGAACAGACTTTTTGCGGCCCTGTAGATTTTTTTCTGTAAGTCTATAAATCTTGAGACTCCTTGACTTTTCCTCATTTGGGGGGACCTGCCTATGAGTATTTTTTTTTTTTTTTTTCGTTTACTTTTTGCTACACGCAAAAAGTTACACTTGTTGTGTTCGGGTCATAGTGACCCGACATCGTTTTTTCCAGCTGTGAGGCCATATTTTCAGTGAAATAAAGGAGTTATAACCTCAGTTGGGTCTATTTATTATTATTATTATTTATTGTTATAGCGCCATTTATTCCATGGCATATTTATTGCATCTACTATTGTTTATCAATTGATTTTTTTCCTAAATTATTTCAATGGGGTCGTACGCGCACTCTACCGGGGGTATGCATTGAGATCTGCGCACCATAAAAATGGCTTTATATTGATTATTTTTGGTGCGCAGTCTATTCTAAAATGTAGAGTGCATCCGGAGAGATCACTAGGTGTGCACTACACGTGTATATTATGCGCAGAACGGACTGCTCAGAACGCGCTGTCTAAGACGGTTTTTTTTTGTAAATCTGAGCTGTAAAGTCTTGCAAATAATTTTTTGGCTAAGTAAGTCTGTCTTCCTGGCTTATCTGCTTGTTTTCAGAAGTTTTCAAAATGTTTGATTTGATTGTTTTGATTTTTTTTTTTTTTACAAAAATATGTGTATTTTTCTATTTTCGTTTTGCTCATTGATCTGTTTTTTCAGAATAAAAACAAAAAAAAAAGATTTCTAGCTCATTTTTCTTTTTTTTTACTACCAAACATGTTCACAAACAGTCTAGTAAGCAAAAAGTATAAAAAAAAATGGAGTTAGAGTGTCTAAAATCAAGGTTTAAGATAAGCCAGGTCATAGTGACCCGGAACACTACAAGTGTATAGTAAATGCGAACAAAACAGCAGGGTTAATCAGTTTTTTGCTTCTAAAGTAATCTCACTGTATGATATGTTTACAATAATGAAATACATAGAAACTTAAAGGGAATCTGTCAGCAGGATTGTTCACAGTAACCTACAAACAGTGTCAGGTCAGCTCCATTACACTATGTTCCAAATTATTATGCAAATTACATTTTTATCAGATTTTCCTAAACGGTCGGTGCAAATGACAGTCAGTCTAATAAAAGTCATCACCCGTTAGATTATACATCGAATTTTATTGAAGAAACCTCCCAATGATAACAGTATAATCTCCAAAATGAATAAAAACTCAAAATGCACTGTTCCAAATTATTATGCACAGTAGAATTTCTAAACATTTGATATGTTTTAAAGAACTGAAAATGCTCATTTGTGGAATTTGCAGCATTAGGAGGTCACAATCACTGAATAAAATAGCTATTTATCGCCAAAACATCCCAACAGGCCAAGTTACATGTTAACATAGAACCCTTCTTTGATGTCACCTTCACAATTCTTGTACAATTCTGCTTGTATTTCTTTGCATGAAGTTGGAATAGCCTCCCAGAGCTGCTGTTTGGATGTGAATTGCCTCCCACCCTCATAGATCTTTTGCTTGATGATCCTCCAAAGGTTCTCTATAGGGTTGAGGTCAGGGGAAGATGGTGGCCACACCATGAGTCTGCGGCGCGCCCCCACACCGCCGCAGGGCCGAGGGGTACCCGGAGCCGGGCCTCTAGGTCTCAGTCCTGGGGTTGTCACGGTGGCTAGACCCGGTCCGTGGCCCTGTCCGTCAGTGGGGGACGTCCGGTGAAATAAGGGGTGCTAGTAGTGGTGTAGCGGTGCAG
Organism: Ranitomeya variabilis; assembly: GCF_051348905.1. Classification (NCBI taxonomy): domain Eukaryota; kingdom Metazoa; phylum Chordata; class Amphibia; order Anura; family Dendrobatidae; genus Ranitomeya; species Ranitomeya variabilis. Next base: position 235,469,956 of record NC_135237.1, read on the forward strand.
TTGTGGGGTGCAGGTCGCGGTAAATAACGAGGACACCAGGTTGCAGTCTCTTTACCTCTTTACTGGAGATCTCTGAGTCCTCAGTCCAGAATACGGTTCACCAGGCTGCGCAAGTCCGGCCGGTCCAATGGCACTTCCAGAATTCTCCTCTCAGGTGGAAATCTGTGCCTTCCTTCTTAGCGCTATGTGTTGTAGTCCTTCCCTGCTGTGCTTACGGAAAGTACCCCACAACTGTTGTGTCTGTTTCTTAAGTTCCCTCACAACTCGATTAACTGGTCTTCTGCTAATCTTCCGTCCCTTCCTGATATTACAGTAAGAACGGCACCCGTTTGTCAGGTTGGCCTGGAGTTCTTCCGGGACCCTAGAGACGCCCCTCTCCCGCAATTGCCACCCAAGACTTCATAGGTGATATGTGGTAGACAGCCCGCCTGAGACTGACTGTCCTGCCGCTGTTTGGAGTATGGCTTAAAGCTGTATATTATTCCACTCCCTCGGCGTTCCGGCCACCGGTAATGCGCCTCAGCAAGGTGCTGCCTCTTTCAACAAAACCCCTGCTGGTATTCTCCTTCTGCTTGATCTCGTTTCTCACTCAGCACAATCTGTCTCGCTTCTAGTCCTTTCTTGGGCACCGCCGCTATGCTGAGCAGGCACGGTTCCGTTACGTTCTTTCAATGCCAAGCCTCTGCCAGGATCCCACCCCTGGCAGAGACCCTACCGTCTCTCCCTTCACAACACCCTCTGCCACCAGGTGTTGCTCCGTTCAATCCCGTCAGCGTTCTCTCCAACTTTCTGCCTGACCCCCAGTTTACCCACTATGGTGGGGAGTGGCCTAATGAATAGCACCCTTAGCTCCCCCCGGAGGCCCTGCTGTGAAACATATTGGTGTCTGTGATACCTGATTGGAGGAACTCCTTCAGTGCCATCGAACGTACCATGGCTCCCCTTAGTGGCGGAGCCACAGTACTGCAACGACCAGGACTCTGGGGCGCTGCACTCCCCCCTGGTTAAACACAGTACTCCGGGACTGGGAAGAAAAACAACAATACAGATTAGCAAAAAGACATACAATTTTGTTGAGTGCAAAACAATAAGCATACTTGAACAGACTTCCCTTTATGGGAGGTGAGGACACTTTTAACGTTACAAACATAGTCAACTTTATAAATTACAGGCTATACATAACTCCTGCTACCCAACCGGGTATTCTACTTAGTGCAATTACTGGAACAATAAATTAACATTGCCTTTAAGAAACTTACACTCTTAGTCTATCAAAGGCCTTCCTATAATCACATTACAGGGCAAGGTAACTTCACATTCTCCTACTCTGAACCTGCAGGACCGCCTGTCCCTATGGCACCAGACCTACTGCCTCTCCTTTCTTTTACAGGACCGCCCCGTTCAGCCGGGGCCTACTGCCTTTCGCTACTATACATGGTATAGACATAACATTCCTTTCGTTTTAGAGAACTCTGAGCCAGCTCTACTCGGCTCCTTTAAGGACTCATTCTCTAACCCCTACGGGTCCGCTTTCTGTCCTTAGTAACAAAGTAACTTTCTATGGGGACGCAGGGTTTACCTTCTATCCTCACCTTCATCATTACTTCTTTACTTTCAACTATGCAGATCTCTACTTCTACCCCTACGGGCTCTCTGCATCTCTTCCTTTCACAAAACATTATTTTTAGATTTCACAATTCAAACAAATTAAACACATATAACTTTTCATGTAAAACAGTTACATTCTTTTCAAAGCATCATCACAACGTTACTGTTCTACAACAGTATCACTTTTTCAAGTTCAGTTTCACACATCCCCTTTAAGAGGGGACCAAGTCTTTCTGAGGTAGCTCGTCTTCTCAGCCTACCAGTCCATGCAAAGGTTCCGGTATGGTATCTTCGCAAAGTGTCTTTAACTAAAACCAATAGGAAAGGTATCTTCGCAAAGTGTCTTTAACTAAAACCAGTAGGAAGCACCCTTAAGAAGGTGCAAACTATTTACAAGGAAGTTCGAATCATGCACAGTCCATGATTACTGCAGTTTATGTAACTTTTGTGCAAAACTTCAAGGAAACAACAATAGTGACCCCGGGTCAACAAGGGGTCACCTTTTAAAGTTTACCCTGGACGGGTTTAGCAGCAACTTAAAAGTAACAGCAGAAAAATAGTAGCAAAAATCAAGAAAAGTAAACAGTTAAAAGAACTATATACAATTACGCAGTGTTCCTTTTTCAGTATCTACTCATTTCTCGGTGACCCTCCACGAGGCTCCACCTGGCGGGTGACCCCTTGACTCTAGGTCCACTCCCGCTGCCAGGTATACCCCATGGTTCTGGGTCTTCTGCACAACCAGGTCGTGCGCGGTGATGAGGGTCTGCGTTCCCACTTCTCTCTGTTCTGGTACCTCAGGAACACCGGTCACTTGAAGGGGGGCCTCCTTAGCCACTACGGTGGTTGCGGCGATCGGGCGGCAGATCGCAAGTTCTGTGGTCTGGCAGGTGGGGGCGACCAGGGTGGTTACAGGTCGGTCACACGGTGGCACTTTGGCTACAGGGGCTGGTTTCTCTTTCTTGTAGACGTTCAGAGCGAACCACCCCTTTTCCCCAAAATGCCGGGTGTAAGTAACACTGTCCCCCGGATAGAGGTCTCGATCGGGGTGACCCTCTCTCAGGTGTGACTCGACATCTCGTCGGTTAACAAAGACCTCCGCGTATAGCCCCGGTTCTTTAATGAAGCCCCAGCCTCCTTGGAGTTTAAAGGTGGTGACGATGCCCTGCCTGCGCGGGGCCTGGTGAGTGGTGGGGTCCTTACGGGCCCGGTCCTTGACCGCCAAATCTTTTTGATGGTAGGCCTCCCGTCTAGCCTGATGTGTTTTCTCCTCCTCTCGCCACCGTTGTTCTAGCTGAATCTGGTATTCTTCCCAGCTTAGGGCCTGTACCATTTCTCCCTTCTGGGTTTCCACCCCGGGGAACCCCATAAGATTGGATCCAGGGTTCACCCAACGACACACCGTGCGCTCCGCACTGACCTCACACGGTAAGGGAGTAGGGGTGATTGGGGCTCGCATACGGTGTTCCATGCCCGTGGCTTCCTCCCATGGTAACAGGCGCTGGAGTCTATGGGTTCCCGGGAGAGGTGGTGCCGCTACGGGGCCCACTAACACACCCTCGGCTGGCGGGGCAGGATCGGCGGACTCACCCACTGGTACGAATCCACTTCCCGCGACAGGTCCCGCTGGTTCTTCCGGTGAGAACTCCGATGTCCGGGAATCCTCTGCCGGCACCACCGGGTGCGGGGCCTGGACTTTCACATTCAGTTGGAGGAGCTGGTTATATAAGTCCTCCATCTCGGCTCTCAGGAATCTGGTGTTATCCACGGAGGACAGGCTGCTGGGCTCATCCGGGTAGTCAGGGGAGACTTCCACTTCAACCCCGCTGTCGGGTTCGGAGCTGCTGGCCATAGCGTCCTCCACGTGGGTCGCTTCCTGGTCTTTTTCCCGCTCTCTCCTTCGTGAGCAGTTTCGTTTTCTCTGCCTCCGCCCCTCATTAAGGATTAGGAGGCGGATCTCTGCTGCTGACGGACACGTCCTCACCGTGCAGAAATATTTGGACTGGGCGGCCATTGCTGTTCGCGCCCTGCAGCTCGTCTACGCCCACTCCACGCCCCTCTTCTCTTCCTGCGCTCTTCTCAGCGCTGCAATGGCGGCGGATTTTGGCGCGAACTGTCCGCGGCAAGCAGTAGCACACAGTTCTCTCAATAAAGTACAGTCCAAGCACGATAAATCACAGTTCCAAGGCACACATGACCTGATTCTTCAGGCTTAAGTAGATCCTGTTCGTGACGCCAAGTCTGCGGCGCGCCCCCACACCGCCACAGGGCCGAGGGGTACCCGGAGCCGGGCCTCTAGGTCTCAGTCCTGGGGTTGTCACGGTGGCTAGACCCGGTCCGTGGCCCTGTCCGTCAGTGGGGGACGTCCGGTGAAATAAGGGGTGCTAGTAGTGGTGTAGCGGTGCAGTTGTGGGGTGCAGGTCGCGGTAAATAACGAGGACACCAGGTTGCAGTCTCTTTACCTCTTTACTGGAGATCTCTGAGTCCTCAGTCCAGAATACGGTTCACCAGGCTGCGCAAGTCCGGCCGGTCCAATGGCACTTCCAGAATTCTCCTCTCAGGTGGAAATCTGTGCCTTCCTTCTTAGCGCTATGTGTTGTAGTCCTTCCCTGCTGTGCTTACGGAAAGTACCCCACAACTGTTGTGTCTGTTTCTTAAGTTCCCTCACAACTCGATTAACTGGTCTTCTGCTAATCTTCCGTCCCTTCCTGATATTACAGTAAGAACGGCACCCGTTTGTCAGGTAGGCCTGGAGTTCTTCCGGGACCCTAGAGACGCCCCTCTCCCGCAATTGCCCCCCAAGACTTCATAGGTGATATGTGGTAGACAGCCCGCCTGAGACTGACTGTCCTGCCGCTGTTTGGAGTATGGCTTAAAGCTGTATATTATTCCACTCCCTCGGCGTTCCGGCCACCGGTAATGCGCCTCAGCAAGGTGCTGCCTCTTTCAACAAAACCCCTGCTGGTATTCTCCTTCTGCTTGATCTCGTTTCTCACTCAGCACAATCTGTCTCGCTTCTAGTCCTTTCTTGGGCACCGCCGCTATGCTGAGCAGGCACGGTCCCGTTACGTTCTTTCAATGCCAAGCCTCTGCCAGGATCCCACCCCTGGCAGAGACCCTACCGTCTCTCCCTTCACAACACCCTCTGCCACCAGGTGTTGCTCCGTTCAATCCCGTCAGCGTTCTCTCCAACTTTCTGCCTGACCCCCAGTTTACCCACTATGGTGGGGAGTGGCCTAATGAATAGCACCCTTAGCTCCCCCCGGAGGCCCTGCTGTGAAACATATTGGTGTCTGTGATACCTGATTGGAGGAACTCCTTCAGTGCCATCGAACGTACCATGGCTCCCCTTAGTGGCGGAGCCACAGTACTGCAACGACCAGGACTCTGGGGCGCTGCAAGTTTATCTCCTTTTATGCCCATAGCAGCCAATGACTCAGAGGTATTCTTTGCAGCATGAGATGGGGCATTGTCAGCATGAAGATGATTTTGCTCCTGAAGGCACGTTTCTGCTTTTTAGACCATAGAAGAAAGTTGTCAGTCAGAAACTCTATATACTTTGCAGAGGTCATTTTCACACCTTCAGGAACCTTAAAGGGCCTTACCAGCTGTTTCCCATGATTCTGGCCCAAAACATGACTCCTCCACCTCCTCGCTGACGTTACAGCCTTGTTGGGACATGGTGGCCATCCACCAACCATCCACTACTCCATCCATCTGGACCATCCAGGGTTGCTGAACACTTATCAGTAAACAAGACTGTTCGGAAATTAGTATTCATGTATGTGTGGGCCCAATACAACCATTTCTGCTTGTGAACACTGTTTAAGGGTGGCCGAATAGTAGGTTTATGCACCACAGCAAGCCTTTGAAGGAGCCTACACCTTGAGGTTTGAGGGACTCCAGAGGCACCAGCAGCTTCAAATATCTGTTTGCTGCTTTGTAATGGCTTTTTAGCAGCTGCTCTCTTAATCTGATGAACTTGCCTGGCAGAAATCTTCCTCATTATCCCTTTATCAGCACAAACACATTTGTGCTCAGATACAGCCACAAATCTCTTAACAGTACGATGATCACGCTTATGTTTTTGGAAAATTTCTAATGTTTTCATCCCTTCACCAAGGCATTGCACTATTTGATGCTTTTCAGCAGCAGAGAGATCCTTTTTCTTTCCCATGTTACTTGGAAACTGTGACCTGCTTAATAATGTGGAACATCATTTTTAAGTAGTTTTTCTTTAATTACAATCACCTGGAAAACCAATTATCACATGTGTTTAAGATTGATTTCAGTGATCCATTGAGCCCTGAGACACAATACCATCCACAAGTTTATTTGAAAAACAGAACAATTAAATCTTTATGACACTTAAATCCAATTTGGAATAATATTAATAATAATAATAATAATAATAATAATAATAATAAAAATAATAATTTGGAACACAGTGTATACTTATTAAAATGACACCTGGTTTGAGGAAATCCGCCTTGTGTTTTTTTTTTTTTAGCTTTATTTTCAGTTTTTATTTAATGACATGCTTGTGTTACGGGGTGGCCTGTGGGCTGAGCCTTCATATGGTGCTCTGATTAGGTATTCATAATGCAGGCTGCTGACAGGTCACTGATTCCTTATTGACCTGCCCCTTAATTTGCATAATTAATACCTGAATTATAAAAAAAACTCTTCTGCAGACAGGTGCCAGGTGTGGAGGAATTTTTTTTGTAGCAAGACGTGTAACGAGGAAACCGGGCTGCCAGCATCTGTATTGAGCCGGGTCCGGAACTGTCGAAAGAGGTGGTTAAGGCCGCGTACATGCAAAGAAGCATGGGCTGGTTGCAGGAAATTAGGCCGCGGTACCATATGCTGGACAGCACGCCTGAGCTCAAGATTGATTCCAGTATTGGTGCAGCCCTCATTGCTTTGGCTGCAGAGGCTCATGGACTAGGGGCTCAAAGGGTAATACTGGAAAACGCCCTTTGCCACCAGAATCTGGATCGCCTTCTGTGGTACCCCATCTGTGGACACTACTCCGGTCGCTGCCAGTACTACAACCCTCAATGGAACATCTGCGGTGGAGGACCATAAGGACACAATAAATTTGATAATTGGACTGCTGTCATCTTACATTTGCAATTTTTTCAAATTAAACTGTTTATCTCTCTGTGAGGAGTTTTGTCCTTTATGTTAATTAAATTGTTATATTGTTAAACCCCTGCTTTGTCTCCCCTGCATCACTGCATCCCGCAACCTGCTTACATTTGGTGTAGTCGGCAGGATGCAGTCTACAAACGCAGAGGCAGCAGTTCAATCTGTCATGGGTGCCCCGAAGAGCAGCTTGCCACTGGGGGCCATGCTTAGCAATCTCCCTAAATTCACAGGGAGTAATTTCATGCTGTGGGACTGGACTGAGCGGGGTAAAGGCATGTTGAAGATGCATTCTGTGACCTCTGCTATATAGGCAGAGATTGCTCTGATAGCCCTGGATGGTGAGGCTAGAAGTACTGTGATGTTTCGCCCCACGCATGAATGGGACACTTTAAACAAGTTGTTACAGATTTTAGAAGAGATGCATGGGAATCCTACAAATGTTGGGGAGTTGCGGATGCAATTGTTCTGCCGTCTATAGAGGGAGGGTGAGACAGTGATGCAATACATTAATGCGCTACAAGAGGTGCACGCGCATATTGCCTGATGGGATGATGTAGGGGTAATAGGAGTGGGGTCCCCTGATGTGATATTGAGGGGCCAGTTTGTGGTGGGCCTCAGGAACGCGTCGCTTAAGCAAGCCCTGCCGGAGCACCGGCGTGCCAAACCACATATAACCCTCCTAAAAATTGGGGCAGAAGCGCCCATAAAAGAGCAGGAGCAGGAGACAGCAGCTTTGACAGGGATGGTCTGGAGTAGTAAGGTACCCGCCTCGTCCGTGGCTGAACCAGAGTGGGCCCAAGAAATCCAGAAGGAAATACGGGAAATGCGGGAAGAGTGGTTCCTCAGAAGAGCCCCCACCGAAGCTTCAATTATGCCTAGAGACAGAACAGAATCCGAGTCCCGCTTGTCCATTGTACATCACCAGGTAATGGGACAATCTCATGCAGATTGGGATCTGACTTGTTTCAGGTGTGGAAATGCCGGACACTATGCCTGACGGTGTGCGAGATGGGGGCAGTCCCTACCTCGGCAGCCATTAAAACTAGTGGGCTCCGTGGCTGGGGATGCTGCTAGGAACCTGAGAAGCCAAGGAGGAGAGAAGGCAGTCCCAAAAGTTTAATTTCCCTGAGCCCCCTCGTATGGGCTGGAATGGATGGTTGAGCCGTCAGCTGTCTGATTGATACTGGTTCCCAAGTGACCACCATGTCAGAAACACATTTTAGATGTCATTTTCCTGTGGTGATGCAGCCAGAATAGAGCCCAGTGATCAAATTAATGGCAGCCAATCAGTTGCCCATCCTGGTCGCAGGGTGGTATGGATGCAGATTACAGTGTTCTGCAAAGATGTGGGCCGGAAAGGAGTTGTGTTGACTGTCGGAGACCCTGGCAACGGCCCTGCAGTGACTTTGGGGATGAATGTGGTGAAAGATCGATGGAGTTCATTAACTCCCCAGAGGAAAGTGTTTCAACAATTGATACGGGTTGCCCAGGCCCAAGAAACGTCGAGTGAAGGGAAAGTCTTAGGAAAAGTGATAATCCCTGCCGTTTCTAAAATCGTTTTACCGCCTTGTCAGACTGTGCTCACGCTGCCCATACGAGCTTGTACACCCCTCGAAGGAGTGCAAGTCCAGATAGAGCCAACCTTAATGGACCAAATACGTCCGGGACTCCTCATTCCTCGAATATTAGCCATCGTCCATGACAGTAACCTGGTGGTGTGGTGTGTCAACCTAGGGAAGATAATCTTACTCTCTCAACCAAGAGTGAAGTGGCACAGGTGTTGGGCATGCCGAAAGAATTGATGCAGCTGGGCGCCATTCAGTTGGCCGTAAAACAAGGAGATCCATGGACTGTAGCCATTACAAAGACTCCGGAGCACCCGCCTGGAAGTATGAAGGAGGGGCACCGAATCTTGGAGCAGATGTGGGCTGAACTGACAGGACTCTCACTGCAACAGGTGGAAGCTGTATTGGAGCATCACCAGGATGTCTCCGCTCATCATGAAGATGACATTGGGTGCACTACAGCTATAACCCATGAAATACCCACAGGAAGTGCCACACCGATCCGGGAGAGATACCAGCAGATACAGCCTCAGATGTACAAGGAGGTGAAATAAATGTTGGCACACATGCTGCGGAGTGGAGTCATACGGGAGAGCCAGAGCCCATGGGCAGCTCCTATTTTGGAAGAAAGATGGGACCCTGTGTTTTTGTGTTGACTATAGGGGACTGAATGCCTGTTTGTACCCCTTACCCAGAATTGAGGAGTCGCTATCTACCTTGGGAAAGGCAAAGTATTTCTCATCCCTGGATGTGGCCAGCAGATACTGGCAAGTGCTAATGGCTGAACACGACCGGCCGAAGACAGCGTTCATACTGCCCATGGATTTTTTGAATTTAAAGGGAACCTGTCACCTGAATTTGGCGGGACCAGTTTTGGGTCATATGGGTGGGGTTTTCGGGTGTTTGATTCACCCTTTCCTTACCCGCTGGCTGCATGCTGGCCGCAATATTGGATTGAAGTTCATTCTCTGTCCTCCGGAGTACACGCCTGTGCAAGGCAATATTGCCTTTCGCTGGCGTGTACTCCGGAGGACAGAGAATGAACTTCAATCCAATATTGCGGCCAGCATGCAGCCAGCGGGTAAGGAAAGGGTGAATCAAACACCCGAAAACCCCGCCCATGTGACCCAAAACTGGTCCCGCCAAATTCAGGTGACAGGTTCTCTTTAATTGGATGAAATTCGGCCTGCCTAACGCTCCTGGAATGTTCCAGTGATTGATGGAAGGGTGTTTGGGGTATCTAAACTTTGAAGCACTTATCTACCTGGATGACATCATGGTCTATGCAGCCACCTTTGAAGAGCACCTCCGGTGGCTGGAGCAAGTGTTGAATCGACTACAGAAGCAAGGCCTGAAAGTGAAGCCCAAAAAATGTCACCTCTTTCATAAGCAAATCGAGTACCAGGGACATGTCATCACTGCTGAAGAGGTGAGACCTGCACGTGAGAAGATAGCGGAAGTCCAGGACTGGCCCACCCCGAAGACAGTAAAGGACATTCAGGCATTCCTGGGGCTTACAGGGTACTACCAAAGGTTCGTGAGGAATTTCACCCGTATCGGTAATCTGTTGCTGGAACTATTGAAATGGGTGCCGTCTGGTGCAAAGAATCAATCGTAAAGAAAAAGATGTGCACTCTCGCTAGTGGTGGTGCAGACTGAACATGGAGGGATACTCCAGAATATAGTCTTATATAACAACAGTCGCACTCAAGGAAAGGATTTTCAGATTTTTGCTTAAGCTGAAAAGCGTGGTTTTCTTTATTACAATCACCAAAATAAAGATATCACCGCAGTGTTTCAAGGTAGGTAACGTTTCGACCCACAGGGTCTTTCTCAAACCTTACTTAAAGTAGTAGAGACAGGGCGTAGGGCACCAATCCCTGGAGGGGTGTAGGAGTCCCGTTAGGGGCTATAGCAGAAGAAATGCCACAGACACCAGCATTTCCTCTGCTATAGCCCCTAACGGGACTCCTACACACCTCCAGGGATTGGTGCCCTACGCCCTGTCTCTACTGCTTTATGTAAGGTTTGAGAAAGACCCTGTGGGTCGAAACGTTACCTACCTTGAAACACTGCGGTGATATCTTTATTTTGGTGTTTGTAAAAGAAAACCACGCTTTTCAGCTTAAGCAAAAATCAGAAAATCTTTTCCTTGAGTGCGAGTGGTGCAAAGAATCAGACCATTCAGTGGGGAGATAGCCAAGAGGAAGCCTTCTGAACCTTGAAGATGGCCTTGACTGAGGCTTCAATAATCGCCTATGCAGACTTTTCTCAGCCCTTCATTCTACACACTGATGGAAGTCTCCATGGTCTGGGGGCTCTGCTATCGCAAATGCAGGAAAGGAAAGAATGAGTGATTGCCTATGAGAGCCGGTGCCTACACGACTCGACCTAGACCTGTCAGCGATGATGGAGCTGCGAACTGGCTAAATCTCCAGAACAGAGAGCCCCCACACAAACCATTGTGTTGTCTTCCCCTTAGAGTTTTTGATGATCGACTACTTGACCGTGGGTCCAGCTCATCTCGGATATTAACATTGTCTGGTGATGACCCACCACTTTACCAAATTCACTTTGGTGACTCCGACCTGGGATCAGACTGCTGAGTCAGCTGCACAAGCTATCTGTCGAGACTTCATCCAGGTATATGGTTGCCCAAAGAGAATTAATTCTGATCAAAGTGCTTGTTTTCAAGGCCGAGTGATGGAAGAGTTACATCGGCTGTATTGGATTGAGAAGTCAAGAATAATGCCTTACCATCCTCAGGGGAATGGAGCCTGTGAACGCTTCAACCAGACACTGATTCAGATGTTGAGAACATTGGAAGAAGATCGGAAAGTCTGCTGGCCTGACTGCATAGCTGAATTGTTCTGGGTGTACAACAACTGAGTGCACGGTACAAGAGGATACACTCCGTATATACTGCTGTTTGATCAAAAGGATAGGAGATTACAGAGCTGGAATTGGACCCAGAAGCAGACTACCCATGGACAGGGGTGTCTTCCTGGGTCCGAGAACATAGACATCGGTTGCAGACTCTTCATCGGTTGGTGCAGACCAAGTTACAAGAACCAAGCTTTTTAGAGCTGCCCCTTCAAGGCACAGCTCTAAAGGTAGGAGACTGGGTGCTGGTCTGAGACAAGAGGCCTTGGGACAAGTTAAAGCATTGATGGGAAAAAACTCTGTATTGGGTGAAACATCAAGTTGGAGCTGATGGTCCAGTGTATGAAGTGCAACCAGAAGGGGAGAAGGAGGCACCTACCCAAATAGTCTATTGGAGCATGTTGCGTCCTTGCCTGTCACGAGACCCTGAAGAGGAGAGGGAGCCAAACCCCACCGAAACACTCACTCCCATCACTCCCGACTATGATGTGGAAGAACCACTTGCCTCGTTCTCAGACTTGGATAGTCCACCGCCTGCCAGTCCAAGGGAAGCGCGTAGCCCTCAAACTCCAGAGATGGCTGATTCATTGGACCCGGACGTGCTCCCGTCTTCTACCCCTCAACCTGACTCTACCACTCAACCTGTACTACGCAGTACTATGCCGTACTGAGTGGACGACAGCTGGAATACCTCTGATTCGTTATGAACAAGACCAGTTTATTTGGCAATGGCAATGGATTGTTCAAGAATGGAAGAGTGTCAACGTCTACTGAAAGAACTTTCACCCATGGAATGGCAAGCTAAAGGATATGGGGAGTGTAAGGAGGAAGACCGGGTTGCAGGTACCTCTATTGAGCCGGGTCCAGAACAGTCGAGGATGCGTCCCATGTTGCCTGGGGAAGGAACAGGGGATCAGACAGGTCACATGACCCTGGAAGAGGGAAACAGAGGAAAAAGCGTGTCAAGCAACAGCTAGTTTCCCACTGTCAGGGGAGAGCAGCGCACTTTGCACCCCGAGTCCTGGCGCTGCGACTTACACCTTTGGGTAACGTCAGCGGGACAGTGCATGTAGAGGGTGCTGTGCACCCAGAGGCAGTTAAGGCCGCGCACGTGCACAGAAGAGTGGGCTGGTTGCAGGACATTAGGCTGTGGTACCATATGCCGGACAGCACGCCTGAGCTCACATTTGATTTCGGGATTGGTGCAGCCCTCATTGCTTTGGCTGCACAGGCTCATGGACTGGAGCTCAATGGGTAAAACCGTAAACTGCCCATTGCCGCCAGAAGCTGGATCGCCGGCTATGGGACTCCATCTGTGGACACTACTTCGGCTGCTGCCAGTACTACAACCCTCAAGAGATCATTTGCGGTAGAGGACCATAAGGACACCATAAATTTGATAACTGGACTGCTGTCATGTTACATTTGCACTTTTTTCAAATTGAACTGTTTATCTCTCTGCGAGGAGTTTTCTCCTTTATGTTAATTAAATTGTTATATTGTTAAACCCCTGCTTTGTCTCCCCTTCGTCGCTGCATCCCGCAACCGGCTTACACCTGCGCAATAGCAGCTATCGGATCTCAGCTATGTACACCGATAGCTGCTACTGCTCAGGTGCAGCAGCTGCCATTTTAAAAATTTTTATGCTATACTCCTCAGGAAAAGCTCAACCACATGTAGTAACTACACAGTAATCATGCAACTATGCTGCAAAGCAGGTGCCACGGCTGGCACCTGCCAGCAGAAGAGTTTTTTTTTATTCAGTATGTACAGATATTCATTATGTAAACTAGGGGCAAGATCACTGAGGGATCAGTGACCTGACAAGAGTCTGCATTATGAATAGCTAATCAGAGCACCACATGAAGACCCCCCTTCAGGCCGCCCCAGAGCACAAGCTTATCATTAACTCACAACTGAAAATAAAGATTAAAAAACAACCACAAGATGGATTTCATCAACCAACATATAATTTTAATCAGCAACAACCTGACACTGTAGGTTACTGTGCACAATCTTGCTGAAAGGTTGCCTTTAAAGTGACAGTACCTATTATGCCATCTCATTGAAACCACCATGAAGTTCTGAAGTATTCAGACATTCGATCTCAGTATATGTCTGTATTTCTACCATAATTTTACATATTTGCCATTTGTATGACTCTGTGTATAGATCATGACATATTAGTGCATGCTTGATGTCCCATCTCTACTTTATTATATTTTCATATACAATAAGTACTTTTATTGTATATTCCAGCTCATATTAATGGTCTGTTTTTTTCCCACTCTGCATGTTGTCATCCATACTTTAGTCACTACATGACAATAAATGAATGACAATATATTTATGCTTCCCATGGTCATCTATTGTATTACAGGCCCTTTGACTATAGCTAATTTTTCTTTGCAGTGCAGTTTTTTGTTTCTTAGAACTGCTAGAATAAATTGAAATGAGTTTTAATACTGAATCTCTGGTATGTGCGCTCCTCACATTGCAATTGCGACAAGAAAAGTTGTGCAATTATGTAAGTCACAGGATCAATAAACATGTTCATGGCATGCACATGATGAAAAACTGGAAACGAGATTTCAATGTCTTTTTTTCACTATAGAGTATGAGCGACATGTGCAGAAATTCACACCTTGAGATGATATCAATGAGGTTATGAAAGGTTGCCTGAATAGTGTTATGTCACATTAAAAATACACTGCTACTGGCAACAACCTTTGAAACTGCCAAGCGAGACATTCTTTCATTAAGTCTTCTTCATGGTGTTCCTATACCTTTCTCCATACGACGTACATCAAATGTGGATATCACATACATGTATGTCAAATGTCAGAAAGGTGTTAAGCAGGTTTTTGCTTACCCCATTACCCCATTGCATCTACTGTATTTATCTACAGCCATATATCTTATCCCCTTCACCCCAAAGCCAGTTTTCACCTTTCTGAACAGGCCAATTTTTACAATTCTGACCAGTGTCAATTTATGAGGTCATAACTAGAGATGAGTGAATATGTTCAGAAAAAGATCGCCAAACATAAATTCAGCATGAATATGGTACATTTGGATTCGTGATCGGTAACACGAGCATTTTTCTTAAAGGGAACCTGTCACTCCCAAAATCGATGGTGAGGTAAGCTCACCATCATCAGGGGCTTATTTACAGCTTTCTGTAATGCTGTAGATAAGCCCCGGATGTTACCTAATAGAGGAGAAAAAGAGGTTAGATTATACTCACCTGCTGCGGTCCGGGTCCGATGGGTGTCTCACGTCGGGTCCGGAGCCTCCCATCTTCATTCCATGACGCCCTCTTCTGGTCTTCACGCTGTGGCTGCGGCACAGGCGTACTTTGTCTGCCCTGTTGTAGGCAGAGCAAAGTACTGAAGTGCGCAGGCGCCGGGCCTCATTGACCTGTCCCGGCGCCTGCGCACTGCAGTACTTTGGTCTGCCCTCAACAGGGCAGACAAAGTACGCCTGCGCCGCAGCCGCGGCGTGAAGACCAGAAGTGGACATCATGGAATGAAGATGGGAGGCTCCGGACCGGACCTGAGACAGCCATCGGACCCGGACAGCAGCGGGACCGCCCCTGAGTGAGTATAATCTAACCTCTTTTTCTCCTCTTTTAGGTAACATCAGGGGCTTATCTACAGCATTGCAGAATGCTGTAGATAAGCCCCTGATAATGGTGGGCTTACCTCACCATCGATTTTGGGGGGTGACAGGTTCCCTTTAAAATCGGAAAAAGTCGGTAACATTCGGTAAAAGATCGAGTAAAAGCCGGCAATTCATGTGCCGCGTACAGTAAAATCACACTGACAGGTTAGAAAAGAATAGATAAATAGAATAAATAGATATATAGATGTCAGGGACACACACACATATATATGTATATGTTACATAGATAGTTAGAAGAAAAGCCGGTAATTCACTTGTCGCGTAGTGTAAAATCACAGCAGGAGCCGAAATGATAGAGATGGATTGTATACAGTAAATACATGTAGAATACCTGGATCTGTGACAAATACAATCAGTACAGTGTGTGTGCAGCTTACTGTACATGTATTTAATTAATAAAAGATTATTTTTCTGAAAAAAATGGTGTGGGCTCCCGTGTAATTTTTGTAACTAGCAGAGGGAAAGTCGATGGCTGAAGGCAGATGTTTATAGCCTGGGAAGGGGGTAATACCCATGGAGCTTCCCAGGCTATTACTATCAGCTCACAGCTGTATAACTAGTCTTTAATGGCTATTAAAATGGGGGACCCTAAAAAAAATGGTGTAGGGTCCACCTATAATTATTAACCAGCAAAGGCTATGCCAATGTCACATAGGTGAAGTGAGTTCATTGGTTGTGATCTCGTGGGACCTGTCAGACCGCATGATTAAAACTCCATAATAGTAATTTCCCACATGATAAATCTGACAAATGGGCTGAAATAGATCCCCTCAATGAGTGACCATCACAAGTGATTTTGAGGACAAGTAATGACATTAATTGAACCTCCTTCAAAATCAAATTTAGGTACAAATATTCATAATACCAGCAACATTAGTGCCAAATAGGCAAATCAAGCCCGAGAGCTATTCCATGAGCATAATAGAACAGATAGGAGTATACTTAGCATGAATCAGATGCATCCCGACACATTTACCCATCAGTAGCACAGTTCATCAGGAGGTATCACAATATAGATGTCGGATGCCATGACAGATGATGATAAATGCCGGCGGCCAGAGGGTGGATTTAAATAGTTCCTGTTATATTAATGTCATAATAAGCTCCGCAAAACTAACCGGTTTATGATCATTTGCACCATACTGTATGCACTAACATTCTCTGATAAGAGTGGTTTTCAGTCACAGTCAGGAGCACCGATCCTAGGCTGTTGCCTGGCAATGCCAGGCATTGCCAAAAACTACTCTGATTGGCACAATCGATGTGACTGCACTGTGTGCCCTGCCAGTGACCTGTCTAGGATCAGAGCTGTATGAGCACCGATCCTAGGCCAGTGCCTAGCAATGCCAGGAATGGCCTGGAGCCGCTGATTGGCGCGATCGACAATTACATCGATCGCGCCAATCACAGGGCACAGCCGCTGTGTGACCAGGCAGTGCCCTGCCGGTTACTTGCCACTGACCTGCCAGTCACCAGAGCCAGCTCTGACTGGTGTGATCAATGTCATCATCAATCACACTAATGACAGGGCACAGCAGCGGTATGACCGCTCTGTGACCTGTCACCTGTCTGTTACCGCTCTGCTGGTTCTCACACTAACTGAAGATTCCGGCAGAGTGGTCACGCTACAGGATATGCTGCTGTGCTGGGCCTTGTGGCGCCACAGAAGCCTGTGACACCACAATCCCAGTTGAACAATGAACAGAAAAGAAGGAAGAAAGAAGACAATACAGAAGAAAGAAGAGAGATAACAACTGTAAGTGATTTGATCCCCGATCCCTGCCCAATCTCTCTTCATCCACCCCAATCCCTCCCATCGCCCCTTCCCCCTCTTTTTACCCCCTCCTCCCCCTTTGTACCACATCTGTGCGCACATTTAGCAGCCACCGAGCATTGATAAGTGATGCAGTTCACCAATCAACACTAGTGATTGCTTTTTTTTCACCCCCTTTGCACCAGCTCCTTACGCACATCCAGCAGTTGCCGAGCTTTGATTAGTGATGCAGGTCATTCATCAAAGCTCGTGCCTGCTGTTTCCCATTTTGTTTTCTCACCCCCCTTGCACCACCTCCGTGCTCAAATTTATCAGCTGTTGAGCATTGATTGGTGATGCAGTTCACAGATAAACACTCTTGCTCGCTTTTCTTTTTTACCCAACTTTGCGCCACCTCCATAGTTCACTCATCAGAGCTCGTGCCTACTGTTTTCCATTTTGCTTTCTCACCCCCTCTTACATCACCCCCGTGCACACATCCAGCAGCCGCTGAGCTTTGACTAGTGATGCAGTTCACTCATTAGAGATTGTGCCTGCTGTTTTAGTCACTTTTCATTTTGCCACCTCGTGTGCACATCCAGCAGCCGCCGAACTTTGATAAGTGACGCAGTTCACTCATCAGAGCTCATTTCTGCTGTTTTAGACACATCTCTTCTTCGCCACCTCCATGCGCACATCCAGCAGCCGCCGAGCTTTGATTAGTGATGCAGTTCACTCATCAGAACTTGTGCCTACTGTTTTACACTTTTTTTCACAGATATTTTTTCTCCCTGGTTGTGCTTTTTTCTTTCAGCTTTTTCTTTTCAGACAAAATTTTACACCAAGCACTATCCCCCACACACCCAGCTAAAAATAAAAGTACTTACACAATCACC
The DNA here is from genome assembly GCF_051348905.1 of Ranitomeya variabilis. NCBI lineage: Eukaryota > Metazoa > Chordata > Amphibia > Anura > Dendrobatidae > Ranitomeya > Ranitomeya variabilis. The sequence continues at coordinate 235,487,496 of NC_135237.1, forward strand.
ATATTGATAAAAAAAAATGTTGTCCCGCTCATCCCAACAACACTATTCCGTGGAGGATGCATATGCGAGGGAGAGGATCCCACATTTCTTTATTTCTCAGATTCGTTGTCCTCTTCCTCCTCCTCAGGTCCTGTTGAACTGTCACACACACATCCTACGACAGAAGATGAAGCAGTGCACCCTACTACGGACCCCGTATGGACCTCGCCCCCCAAAAGTTATGAGCCACTGATTCCTGATTTTGTGGCAGAATCAGGAATCAAGTTTGACACCACCGGTCTCACAGAGCTAAACTTTTTTAAAGTCTTTTTCTCTGAGGATTTTGTTAACCTCATGGTGGGTCAAACTAATTTATATGCTTATCAAATTTTGGCACAAAACCCCGGTTCATCATTTTCTAACTGGTCTAGTGTAGATACAGTTGAAATTATGCAGTTTTGGGGTCTGGTCCCTCACATGGGAATCCTTAAGAAGCAAGAACTTCGGCAATATCGGCGAGTTGATGTTTTCTTCAACACTCCAGCAAGAGGGCCAGGTATGGAATTAAACTCTGTAAGTGTGAGAGTACCTCAGGGTACACCCACAGGTTTAGAGTTTATGAAGGGAAGGAAACCCAGATTGAACCCCTGAATAGTGTTGAGCGATACCGTCCGATACTTGAAAGTATCGGTATCGGAAAGTATCGGCCGATACCGGCAAAGTATCGGATCTAATCCGATACCGATACCCGATACCAATACAAGTCAATGGGACTCAAGTATCGGAAGGTATCCCTGATGGTTCCCAGGGTCTGAAGGAGAGGAAACTCTCCTTCAGGCCCTGGGATCCATATTAATGTGTAAAATAAAGAATTAAAATAAAAAATATTGCTATACTCACCTCTCCGACGCAGCCTGGACCTCACCGAGGGAACCGGCAGCGTTCTTTGCTTAAAATGGGCGCTTTTACTTCCTTCCGTGACGTCACGGCTTGTGATTGGTCGTGTGCCGCCCATGTGGCCGCGACGCGACCAATCACAGCAAGCCGTGACGTAATTTTCAGGTCCTCAATGCCTAATTCTAGGCATTCAGGAATTTAATAGTACATTCCGGCTTGTGATTGGTCGCGTCGAGGTCACATGGGCGACGCGACCAATCACAAGCCGTGACGTCACGGGAGGCAGGAGACGCGCGCATTTTTAAAATTACGTCATGGCTTGTGATTGGTTGCGTGCCGCCCATGTGACCGCGACGCGACCAATCACAGCAAGCCGTGACGTAATTTCAGGTCCTGATGCCTATTTCTGCATTGAGGACCTGAAATTACGTCACGGCTTGCTGTGATTGGTCGCGTCGCGGTCACATGGGCGGCACGCAACCAATCACAAGCCGTGACGTAATTTTAAAAATGCGCGCGTCTCCTGCCTCCCGTGACGTCACGGCTTGTGATTGGTCGCGTCGCCCATGTGACCGCGACGCGACCAATCACAAGCCGGAACGTAATTTTAAATTCCTGAATGCCTAGAATTAGGCATTGAGGACCTGAAAATTACGTCACGGCTTGCTGTGATTGGTCGCGTCGCGGCCACAAGGGCGGCACGCGACCAATCACAAGCCGTGACGTCACGGAAGGAAGTAAAAGCGCGCATTTTAAGCAAAGAACGCTGCCGGTTCCCTCGGTGAGGTCCAGGCTGCGTCGGAGAGGTGAGTATAGCAATATTTTTTATTTTAATTCTTAATTTTACACATTAATGTTGTTTCAATACCGATACCCGATACCACAAAAGTATCGGATCTCGGTATGGGAATTCCGATACCCGCAAGTATCGGCCGATACCCGATACTTGCGGTATCGGAATGCTCAACACTACCCCTGAATGCACCCCTGTCCTGGGAGAGAGTTGGAAAATTGTGTGGAATTTGGTGCACTCACTGCTGGATATAGGTAATCACCTCTACACGGATAACTTTTATACCAGCATCTCACTCTTCAAATAACTCTCTGCATGAGGGACCACAGCCTGAAGTACTGTCTGCAAAAATCAGAGAGGCCTCCCGAAAATGCTACTTGGGCAGATGCTCAGAAGGGGTGACAGGAGAGCCCAATGTAGCGACCACCTTCTGGTGGTCAAGTGCAAGGACAAGAGGGATGTCTTTTTCTTGACCACCATACACGGTGATGGCAGCACCGTCGGCACTGTAAAAAGTATCTCTGCACAGGTCAGCAAACTGACCTGTGTACTGGGGTACAACAAAAATATGGGGGGCGTTGATCTCTCTGATTAACTCCTCCAACCATACAGTGCTTTAAAAAAGGCCAAGGTGTGGTACAAAAAGCTGGCCGTGCACATCGTACAGATGGCAATGCTCAACGCTTTTCTGCTGTCAAGACATGCAGGTCACACTGATATGTTGACCTTCAGTTTCATTAGGTAGTTATTAAGGCCCTGATACTTGGCACTCAGGAAGGAGTAAGCCCCAGTACTTCCGTAACTGAAGGTGTTCGAATCATACCAGGTCAGTATTTCTTGGGGAAGGTCCCTCAAACTGGAAAAAAAGGTAAGTTGCAAAGAAAAGTGCCAGTGTGTTACAAAAGGGGAATACGCAAGGACATCATTTATCAATGCGACACCTGCCCCGAAAAACCTGGCCTGTGTTTGACAGAATGCTTCAAACTGTATCACACCTCCATGCACTACTAATTTACTTAAATTTACATAACAGGAAACAGTAGATTAGTTCCAAAAAGGGGGCACTTGTTGGGCACTGCCACTGTTTAGGCACATCTAGATAAGTTCCTTGAGTGTCTAGTTTCTAAAAAGGGGGCACTTGTTGGGCATTGCCACTGTTTAGGCACATCTAGATAAGTTCCTTGGGGTCTAGTTTCCAAAATGGGTTCACTTGTGGGGATTTCTAAATTTTTGGCACATCAGGGGCTCTGCAAACGGAACATGATGCCCAGAGACCATTCTATCAAAGTCTGAATTACGTCACTACTTCCCTTCCGAGCCCCGACATGTGCCCAAACAGTAGTTACTTAGGACAAATTGCACAATTTTTGGGGTCCAATTTCTCCTGTTACCCTTGAGAAAATAAGAAATTGGGGGCTAAAAAAATAATTTTTCTGGAAAAAAAATGTTTTTTTTTCTTGGTCGGGCACTATAAACTTTAGTGAAACACTTTGGGATTCAAAGTTCTTGTCATGGTTAGGACATGGTTAATGTCCTGTTCTCTCATGGTTTTGCTGGCCTCTCTTTTGATCTGAGAGGGGTATTTATGCTAACTACAGACTACGATTCTGTTCTAGTCTGTGTGCCTGACCCCTGGAGTGTGTGCCCGGTTTGCAATCATTTTCCTTGCTCTCCGTGCATTACTCTGTTTGTTTATTATTATAGTGCTTTGGAACAAAGCACTATACTGTTATTCCATCGTGGATAACTTCTTCTTATTATAGTGCTTTGGAACAAAGCACTATACTGTTATTCCACCGTGGTAAACTTCTTATTATAGTGCTTTGGAACAAAGCACTATACTGTTATTCCACCGTGGTAAACTTCTTATTATAGTGCTTTGGAACAAAGCACTATACTGTTATTCCACCGTGGTAAACTTCTTATTATAGTGCTTTGGAACAAAGCACTATACTGTTATTCCACCGTGGTAAACTTCTTCTTATTCTTATTATTCAGTCCGCACGTAATGCGGCCCGAACCGCTAAACTCACAGACTCCAGTGAGGTGTCATTTCGAAGCCAGCGTCCCCAAGAGGTGTGCTAAGTATTTTTCGTGCCGATCGGATTTGTAGTTTTTGCGCAATTTGTGTTTGAAAAAAGTCTTTCAATGCGTTTCAATGGAGAAATTTTCCTATACGTTTATAATGGGCTGGTTTCTGAGGCAATTTCTAAAAATAACTGCCACCTGGCTGATTAGCTCATTGATATGCGCAGTCAGACACAGTTACTATGCCAACGCCTATGAAATCTACATCAGCTCACCAGGTCACAAGTTTTGTCAGATAATATCAGCTCTTAAAGTGACAGTACAGCACAATTCCAAACCACTATCTGTAGTCTTATAATTATTAGATGGTGGCCCGATTCTAACTCATCGGGTATTCTAGAATATGCATGTCCACGTAGTATATTGCACAGCCACGCAGTATACAGTGCAGAGCCGCGCAGTACACAGCGCAGAGCCGCGCAGTACACAGCGCAGAGACGCGCAGTACACAGCGCAGAGCCGCGCAGTACACAGCGCAGAGCCGCGCAGTACACAGCGCAGAGCCATGCAGTACACAGCGCAGAGCCGCACAGTATAAAGAGCAGAGCCCCGCAGTACACAGCGCAGAGCCGCGCAGTACACAGCGCAGAGCCGCGCAGTACACAGCGCAGAGCCATGCAGTACACAGCGCAAAGCCGCGCAGTATAAAGCGCAGAGCCGCGCAGTACACAGCGCAGAGCCGCGCAGTACACAGCGCAGAGCCACGCAGTATAAAGCGGAGAGCCGCGCAGTACACAGCGCAGAGCCGAGCAGTACACAGCGCAGAGCCGCGCAGTAGACAGCGCAGAGCCGTGCAGTACAGAGCGCAGAGCCGCACAGTATAAAGCGCAGAGCCGCGCAGTATACCGCGCAGAGCCGCGCAGTACACAGCGCAGAGCCGTGCAGTACACAGCGCAGAGCCGCGCAGTATAAAGCGCAGAGCCGTGCAGTACACAGCGCAGAGCCGCACAGTACACAGCGCAGAGCCGCGCAGTACACAGCGCAAAGCCGCGCAGTATAAAGCGCAGAGCCGCGCAGTACACAGCGCAGAGCCGCGCAGTACACAGCGCAGAGCCGCGCAGTACACAGCGCAGAGCCGCGCAGTACACAGCGCAGAGCCGCGCAGTACACAGCGGAGAGCCGCGCAGTACACAGCGCAGAGCCGAGCAGTACACAGCGCAGAGCCGCGCAGTACACAGCGCAGAGCCGCGCAGTACACAGCGCAGAGCCGCGCAGTATACAGCGCAGAGCCGCGCAGTACACAGCGCAGAGCCGCGCAGTACACAGCGCAGAGCCGCGCAGTACACAGTGCAGAGCCGCACAGTACACAGCACAGAGCCGCGCAGTACACAGCGCAGAGCCACCCAGTATATAGCGCAGAGCCACGCAGTACGCAGCGTAGAGCCAAGCAGTATGCAGCGCAGAGCCGCGCAGTATACAGCGCTGAGCCGCGTAGTATACAGCGCAGAGCCCCGCAGTATACAGTGCAGAGCCCCGCAGTATACAGCGCAGAGCCGTGCAGTACACAGTGCAGAGCCGCGCAGTACACAGCGCAGAGCCGCGCAGTATACAGCACAGACACGCGCAGTACACAGCACGGACACGCGCAGTACACAGCGCAGAGCCGCGCAGTACACAGCGCAGAGCCGCGTAGTATACAGCGAAGAGCCACGCAGTATATAGCGCAGAGCCGCGCAATACAAAGCGCAGAGCTGCGCAGTATACAGCGCAGAGCCGCGCAGTATACAGCGCAGAGCCGCGCAGTATACAGCGCAGAACGCGCAGTACACAGCGCAGAGCCGCGCAGTACACAGCGCAGAGCCGCGCAGTACACAGCGCAGAGCCGCGCAGTACACAGCGCAGAGCCGCGCAGTACACAGCGCAGAGCCACGCTGTATACAGCGCAGAGCCGCGTAGTATACAGCGCAGAGCCGCGTAGTATACAGCGCAGAGCCACACAGTATACAGCACAGAGCCACGCAGTATACAGCGCAGAGCCACGTAGTTATACTGCCCAGTCACGTAGTATATTGTCCAGTCACATAGTATACTGCATATCCCTGTTAAAAAAAAAAAAGAATTAAAATAAAAAAGTTACATACTCACCTCCTGGAGCGGCCGGTATCTGATGGTTGTTGCACCTCCTAGAGCGGCCGGTACACGATGCTTGTTGCACCTGGAGTGGCCGGTACCCGATGCTTGTTGCGCGCTCCGGTCCCAAGAGTGCATTGCGGTCTCACGAGATGATGACGTAGCGGTGTTGTGAGACAGAAAGACGGAAGTGCCCTTAGACAATTAGATAGTAGATTACCCCGCTCACCAATTCGGAACCCGAGAGGCCCGGCCCACCAAATCGGACCCCGAGGGGCCCGGACCACCAAATCGGACCCAGAGTGACCCCGCCCCCTAAATCAGACCCAGAGTGACCCCGCCCACCAAATCGGACCCAGAGTGGCTCCGCCCACCAAATCGGACCCAGAGTGACCCCTTCCACCAAATCAGACCCAGAGTGACCCCTTCCACCAAATCGGACCCAGAGTGACCCCTTCCACCAAATCGGGCCCAGAGTGACCCCGCCCACCAAATCGGACCCAGAGTGACCCCACCCACCAAATCGGACCCTGAGGTGCCCAGCCCACCAAATCAGACCCTGAGGTGCCCAGCCCACCAAATCGGACCGAGTGACCCCACCCACCAAATTGGTCCCTAAGGTGCCCCGCCCACCAAATCGGACCCAGAGTGGCTCCGCCCACCGAATCGGACCCAGAGTGGCCGCGCCCACAGAATCGGACCAAAAGTGACCCCGCCCACCGAATCGGACCTAGATTTACCCCGCCCACAAAATCAGACCCAGATTGACCCAACCCACCAAATCGGACCGCCTGAGGGGCACCCAAGTGTCAAAGTCTTGCAGGGGCAGCCCGGGCACCATTCCAAAGCACTATCTGTAGTTCCTTCAGGAAATACCCATCTAGTTCTTATTATTATTATTCAGTCCGCACGTAATGCGGCCCGAATCGCTAAACTCACAGACTCCAGTGAGGTGTCATTTCGAAGCCAGCGTTCCTGAGAGGTGTGCTAAGTATTTTTCGTGTCGATCGGATTTGTAGTTTGGGCGCAATTTGCTTTTGAAAAAAGTGTCTCAATACATTTCAATAGGGAAATTTTCCAATACGTTTATAATGGGCCTGATTTCTGAGGCAATTTCTAAAAATAACTGCCACCTGGCTGATTACCTCATTGATATGTGCAGTGAGACCCAGTTACTATGCCAACGCCTATAAACTCTACCAGCCCACCAGGTCACAAGTTTTGTCAGATAATATCAGCTCTTAAAGTGACAGTACAGCACAATTACAAAGCACTATCTGTAGTCTTATCATTAGTGCCCCGCTCACCAAATCGGACCCAGCCCACCAAATCGGACGAGAGTGCCCCCGCTTGCCAAATCGGACCCAGAGTGCCCCCGCCCGCCAAATCGGACCCAGAGTGGCGCAGCCCGTCAAGTCGGACCCAGAGTGGCGCCGCCCGCCAAATCGGACCCAGAGTGGCGCCGCCCGCCAAATCGGACCCAGAGTGGCGCCGCCCGCCAAATCGGACCCAGAGTGGCGCCGCCCGCCAAATCGGACCCAGAGTGGCGCCGCCCGCCAAATCGGACCCAGAGTGGCGCCGCCCGCCAAATCGGACCCAGAGTGGCGCCGCCCGCCAAATCGGACCCAGAGTGGCGCCGCCCGCCAAATCGGACCCAGAGTTGCGCCGCCCGCCAAATGGGACCCAGAGAGGCGCCGCCCGCCAAATCGGACCCAGAGTGGCGCCGCCCGCAAAATCGGACCCAGAGTGGCGCCACCCGCCAAATCGGACCCAGAGTGACCCGGGCCGCCAAATCGGACCCAGAGTGACCCGGGCCGCCAAATCGGACCCAGAGTGACCCGGGCCGCCAAATCGGACCCAGAGTGGCGCCGCCCGTCAAGTCGGACCCAGAGTGGCGCCGCCCGCCAAATCGGACCCAGAGTGGCGCCGCCCGCCAAATCGGACCCAGAGTGGCGCCGCCCGCCAAATCGGACCCAGAGTGGCGCCGCCCGCCAAATCGGACCCAGAGTGGCGCCGCCCGCCAAATCGGACCCAGAGTTGCGCCGCCTGCCAAATCGGACCCAGAGAGGCGCCGCCCGCCAAATCGGACCCAGAGTGGCGCCGCCCGCAAAATCGGACCCAGAGTGGCGCCGCCCGCCAAATCGGACCCAGGTGACCCGGGCCGCCAAATCGGACCCAGAGTGACCCGGGCCGCCAAATCGGACCCAGAGTGACCCGGCCCGCCAAATCGGACCCAGAGTGACCCGGCCCGCCAAATCGGACCCAGAGTGACCCGGCCCACCAAATCGGACCCAGAGTGGCGCCGCCCACCAAGTCGGACCCAGAGTGGCGCCGCCCGCCAAGTCGGACCCAGAGTGGCGCCGCCCGCCAAGTCGGACCCAGAGTGGCGCCGCCCGCCAAGTCGGACCCAGAGTGGCGCCGCCCGTCAAATCGGACCCAGAGTGGAGCCGCCCGTCAAATCGGACCCAGAGTGACCCGGGCCACCAAATCGGACCCAGAGTGACCCGGGCCACCAAATTGGACCCAGAGTGACCCGGGCCACCAAATCGGACCCAGAGTGACCCGGGCCATCAAATCGGACCCAGAGTGACCCGGGCCACCAAATCGGACCCAGAGTGACCCGGGCCACCAAATCGGACCCAGAGTGACCCGGGCCACCAAATCGGACCCAGAGTGACCCGGGCCACCAAATCGGACCCAGAGTGACCCGGGCCACCAAATCGGACCCAGAGTGACCCGGGCCACCAAATCGGACCCAGAGTGACCCGGGCCACCAAATCGGACCCAGAGTGACCCGGGCCACCAAATCGGACCCAGAGTGACCCGGGCCATCAAATCGGACCCAGAGTGACCCGGGCCACCAAATCGGACCCAGAGTGACCCGGGCCACCAAATCGGACCCAGAGTGACCCGGGCCACCAAATCGGACCCAGAGTGACCCGGGCCACCAAATCGGACCCAGAGTGACCCGGGCCACCAAATCGGACCCAGAGTGACCCGGGCCACCAAATCGGACCCAGAATGACCCGGGCCACCAAATCGGACCCAGAGTGACCCGGGCCACCAAATCGGACCCAGAGTGACCCGGTCCACCAAATCGGACCCAGAGTGACCCGGGCCACCAAATCGGCCCCAGAGTGACCCAGGCCACCAAATCGGGCCCAGAGTGACCCGGGCCACCAAATCGGGCCCAGATTGACCCGGGCCACCAAATCGGGCCCAGAGTGACCCGGGTTGACCAAATCGGGCCCAGAGTGACCCCGGCCACAAAATCGGGCCCAGAGTGACCCGGGCCACCAAATCGGACCAAGAGTGACCCGGGCCACCAAATGGGACCCAGAGTGACCCGGGCCACCAAATGGGACCCAGAGTGACCCGGCCCACCAAATGGGACCCAGAGTGACCCGGCCCACAAAATCGGACCCAGAGTGACCCGGCCCACCAAGCCTCAACCCTGAGGGGCTACAACTACCAAACCAGCGCCTGAGGGGCACCCAAGTGTGAAAGTCTTGCAGGGGCAGCCCGGGCACCATTCCAAAGCACTATCTGTAGTTCCTTCAGGAAATACCCATTTAGTTCTTCTTATTATTATTCAGTCCGCACGTAATGCAGCCCGAACCGCTTCACTCACAGACTCCAGTGAGGTGTCATTTCGAAGCCAGCGTCCCCAAGAGGTGTGCTAAGTATTTTTCGTGTCGATCGCATTTCTAGTTTTGGCACAATTTGCGTTTGAAAATGTTTTTTCCCCTCATTGTAATGCATTTCAATAGGGAAATTTTCCCATAGGTTATAATGGCCGAGTTTCTGAGGCAATTTGAAATGTACCTGCCACTTGCCACCTGGCTGATTAGCTCATTGATATGCGCAGTCAGGCCCAGTTACTATGCCAACGCCTGCGAACTGTACATGACCACACCAGCACAGTTTTGCCAGATAATATCAGCTCTTAAAGTGATAGCACAGCACAATTTCAAAGCACTATCTGTAGTCCTATTATAATTATTGCCCCGCTCACCAAATCGGACCCAGAGTGGCGCCGCCCGCCAAATCGGACCCAGAGTGGCGCCGCCCGCCAAATCGGACCCAGAGTGGCGCCGCCCGCCAAATCGGACCCAGAGTGACCCGGGCCACCAAATCGGACCCAGAGTGACCCGGGCCACCAAATCGGACCCAGAGTGACCCGGGCCACCAAATCGGACCCAGAGTGACCCGGGCCACCAAATCGGACCCAGAGTGACCCGGGCCACCAAATCGGACCCAGAGTGACCCGGGCCATCAAATCGGACCCAGAGTGACCCGGGCCACCAAATCGGACCCAGAGTGACCCGGGCCACCAAATCGGACCCAGAGTGACCCGGGCCACCAAATCGGACCCAGAGTGACCCGGGCCACCAAATCGGACCCAGAGTGACCCGGGCCACCAAATCGGACCCAGAGTGACCCGGGCCACCAAATCGGACCCAGAGTGACCCGGGCCACCAAATCGGACCCAGAATGACCCGGGCCACCAAATCGGACCCAGAGTGACCCGGGCCACCAAATCGGACCCAGAGTGACCCGGTCCACCAAATCGGACCCAGAGTGACCCGGGCCACCAAATCGGCCCCAGAGTGACCCAGGCCACCAAATCGGGCCCAGAGTGACCCGGGCCACCAAATCGGGCCCAGATTGACCCGGGCCACCAAATCGGGCCCAGAGTGACCCGGGTTGACCAAATCGGGCCCAGAGTGACCCCGGCCACAAAATCGGGCCCAGAGTGACCCGGGCCACCAAATCGGACCAAGAGTGACCCGGGCCACCAAATGGGACCCAGAGTGACCCGGGCCACCAAATGGGACCCAGAGTGACCCGGCCCACCAAATGGGACCCAGAGTGACCCGGCCCACAAAATCGGACCCAGAGTGACCCGGCCCACCAAGCCTCAACCCTGAGGGGCTACAACTACCAAACCAGCGCCTGAGGGGCACCCAAGTGTGAAAGTCTTGCAGGGGCAGCCCGGGCACCATTCCAAAGCACTATCTGTAGTTCCTTCAGGAAATACCCATCTAGTTCTTCTTCTTATTATTCAGTCCGCACGTAATGCAGCCCGAACCGCTTCACTCACAGACTCCAGTGAGGTGTCATTTCGAAGCCAGCGTCCCCAAGAGGTGTGCTAAGTATTTTTCGTGTCGATCGCATTTCTAGTTTTGGCACAATTTGCGTTTGAAAATGTTTTTTCCCCTCATTGTAATGCATTTCAATAGGGAAATTTTCCCATAGGTTATAATGGCCGAGTTTCTGAGGCAATTTGAAATGTACCTGCCACTTGCCACCTGGCTGATTAGCTCATTGATATGCGCAGTCAGGCCCAGTTACTATGCCAACGCCTGCGAACTGTACATGACCACACCAGCACAGTTTTGCCAGATAATATCAGCTCTTAAAGTGATAGCACAGCACAATTTCAAAGCACTATCTGTAGTCTTATTATAATTATTGCCCCGCTCACCAAATCGGACCCAGAGTGGCGCCGCCCGCCAAATCGGACCCAGAGTGGCGCCGCCCGCCAAATCGGACCCAGAGTGGCGCCGCCCGCCAAATCGGACCCAGAGTGGCGCCGCCCGCCAAATCGGACCCGGAGTGGCGTTGCCCGCCAAAATCGGACCCGGAGTGGCGCCGCCCGCCAAATCGGACCCGGAGTGGCGTCTCCCGCCAAATCGGACCCGGAGTGGCGCCGCCCGCCAAATCGGACCCGGAGTGGCGCCGCCCGCCAAATCGGACCCGGAGTGGCGCCGCCCGCCAAATCGGACCCGGAGTAGCGCCGCCCACCAAATTGGACCCGGAGTGGCGTCGCCCGCCAAATCGGACCCGGAGTGGCGCCGCCCGCCAAATCGGACCCGGAGTGGCGCCGCCCGCCAAATCGGACCCGGAGTGACCCGGGCCACCAACTCGGACCCGGAGTGACCCGGGCCACCAACTCGGACCCGGAGTGACCCGGGCCACCAAACCAGACCCAGAGTGACCCGGGCCACCAAATCGGGCCCAGAGTGACCCGGGCCACCAAACCGGACCCAGAGTGACCCGGCCCGCCAAACCGGACCCAGAGTGACCCAGCCCGCCAAACCGGACCCAGAGTGACCCGGCCCGCCAAACCGGACCCAGAGTGACCCGGCCCGCCAAACCGGACCCAGAGTGACCCGGCCCGCCAAACCGGACCCAGAGTGACCCGGCCCGATAAAACAGACCCAGAGTGACCCGGCCCGCCAAACCGGACCCAGAGTGACCCGGCCCGCCAAACCGGACCCAGAGTGACCCGGCCCGCCAAACCGGGCCCAGAGTGACCCGGGCCGCCAAACCGGGCCCAGAGTGACCCGGCCCGCCAAACCGGGCCCAGAGTGACCCGGGCCGCCAAACCGGGCCCAGAGTGACCCGGGCCGCCAAACCGGGCCCAGAGTGACCCGGGCCGCCAAACCGGGCCCAGAGTGACCCGGGCCGCCAAACCGGGCCCAGAGTGACCCGGGCCGCCAAATCGGACCCAGAGTGACCCGGGCCACCAAATCGGACCCAGAGTGACCCGGGCCACCAAATCGGACCCAGAGTGACCCGGGCCACCAAATCGGACCCAGAGTGACCCGGGCCACCAAATCGGACCCAGAGTGACCCGGGCCACCAAATCGGACCCAGAGTGACCCGGGCCACCAAATCGGACCCAGAGTGACCCGGGCCACCAAATCGGACCCAGAGTGACCCGGGCCACCAAATCGGACCCAGAGTGACCCGGCCCGCCAAATCGGACCCAGAGTGACCCGGGCCACCAAATCGGACCCAGAGTGACCCGGGCCACCAAATCGGACCCAGAGTGACCCGGGCCACCAAATCGGACCCAGAGTGACCCGGGCCACCAAATCGGACCCAGAGTGACCCGGGCCACCAAATCGGCCCCAGAGTGACCCGGGCCACCAAATCGGCCCCAGAGTGACCAGGGCCACCAAATCGGGCCCAGAGTGACCCGGGCCACCAAATCGGGCCCAGAGTGACCCGGGCCACCAAATCGGGCCCAGAGTGACCCGGGCCACCAAATCGGGCCCAGAGTGACCCGGGCCTCCAAATGGGACCCAGAGTGACCCGGGCCACCAAATGGGACCCAGAGTGACCCGGGCCACCAAATGGGACCCAGAGTGACCCGGGCCACCAAATGGGACCCAGAGTGACCCGGCCCACCAAATGGGACCCAGAGTGACCCGGCCCACCAAATCGGCCCCAGAGTGACCCGGGCCACCAAATCGGGCCCAGAGTGACCCGGGCCACCAAATGGGACCCAGAGTGACCCGGGCCACCAAATCGGACCCAGAGTGACCCGGGCCGCCAAATCGGACCCAGAGTGACCCAGGCCGCCAAATCGGACCCAGAGTGGCGCCGCCCGCCAAATCGGACCCACAGTGGCGCCGCCCACCAAATTGGACCCAGAGTGGCGCCGCCCGCCAAATCGGACCCAGAGTGGCGCCGCCCGCCAAATCGGACCCAGAGTGGCGCCGCCCGCCAAATCGGACCCAGAGTGGCGCCGCCCGCCAAATCGGACCCAGAGTGGCGCCGCCCGCCAAATCGGACCCAGAGTGACCCGGGCCGCCAAATCGGACCCAGAGTGGCGCCTCCCGCCAAATCGGACCCAGAGTGGCGCCGCCCGCCAAATCGGACCCAGAGTGGCGCCGCCCGCCAAATCGGACCCAGAGTGACCCGGCCCGCCAAATCGGACCCAGAGTGACCCGGCCCGCCAAATCGGACCCAGAGTGACCCGGCCCGCCAAATCGGACCCAGAGTGACCCGGCCCGCCAAATCGGACCCAGAGTGACCCGGCCCGCCAAATCGGACCCAGAGTGACCCGGCCCGCCAAATCGGACCCAGAGTAACCCGGGCCACCAAATCGGACCCAGAGTGACCCGGCCCGCCAAATCGGACCCAGAGTGACCCGGGCCACCAAATCGGACCCAGAGTGACCCGGGCCACCAAATCGGACCCAGAGTGACCCGGGCCACCAAATCGGACCCAGAGTGACCCGGGCCACCAAATCGGACCCAGAGTGACCCGGGCCACCAAATCGGCCCCAGAGTGACCAGGGCCACCAAATCGGCCCCAGAGTGACCCGGGCCACCAAATCGGGCCCAGAGTGACCCGGGCCACCAAATCGGGCCCAGAGTGACCCGGGTTGACCAAATCGGGCCCAGAGTGACCCGGGCCACCAAATCGGGCCCAGAGTGACCCGGGCCACCAAATGGGACCCAGAGTGACCCGGGCCACCAAATGGGACCCAGAGTGACCCGGGCCACCAAATGGGACCCAGAGTGACCCGGGCCACCAAATGGGACCCAGAGTGACCCGGCCCACCAAATGGGACCCAGAGTGACCCGGCCCACCAAATGGGACCCAGAGTGACCCGGCCCACCAAATGGGACCCAGAGTGACCCGGCCCACCAAATCGGACCCAGGGTGACCCGGCCCACCAAATCGGACCCAGAGTGACCCGGCCCACCAAATCGGACCCAGAGTGACCCGGGCCACCAAATCGGACCCAGAGTGACCCGGGCCACCAAATCGGACCCAGAGTGACCCGGGCCACCAAATCGGACCCAGAGTGACCCGGGCCACCAAATCGGACCCAGAGTGACCCGGGCCACGAAATCGGACCCAGAGTGACCCGGCCCACCAAATCGGACCCAGAGTGACCCGGGCCACCAAATCGGACCCAGAGTGACCCGGGCCACCAAATCGGACCCAGAGTGACCCGGGCCACCAAGTCGGACCCAGAGTGACCCGGCCCACCAAATCGGACCCAGAGTGACCCGGCCCACCAAATCGGACCCAGAGTGACCCGGCCCACCAAATCGGACCCAGAGTGACCCGGCCCACCAAATCGGACCCAGAGTGACCCGGCCCACCAAATCGGACCCAGAGTGACCCGGCCCACAAAATCGAACCCAGAGTGACCCGGCCCACCAAATCGGACCCAGAGTGGCCTCAACCCTGAGGGGCTACAACTACCAAACCAGCGCCTGAGGGGCACCCAAGTGTGAAAGTCTTGCAGGGGCAGCCCGGGCACCATTCCAAAGCACTATCTGTAGTTCCTTCAGGAAATACCCATCTAGTTATTATTATTATTCAGTCCGCACGTAATGCGGCCCGAACCGCTGAACGCACAGACTCCAGTGAGGCGTCATTTCGAAGCCAGCGTCCCCAAGAGGTGTGCTAAGTATTTTTCGTGTCGATCGGATTTGTAGTTTTGGCGCAATTTGCGTTTGAAATTTTTTTTCCCCTCATTGCTCAATATATTTCAATAGGGAAATTTTCCCATACGTTTATATTGGGCCTGATTTCTAAAAATAACTGCCAACTGCCACCTGGCTGATTAGCTCATTGATATGCGCAGTCAGACCCAGTTACTATGCCAATGCCTACGAACTCTACATGACACCACCACAGATAATATCAGCTCTTAAAGTGACCCGCCCACCAAATTGGACCCTGAGGTGCGCAGCCCACCAAATCGGATCCCGAGTGGCCTCGCCCACCAAATCGGACCCCGAGTGGCCCCCCTCACCAAATCGGACCCCGAGTGGCCCCGCCCACCAAATCGGACCCAGAGTGACTCGGCCCACCAAATCGGACCCAGAGTGACCCGGCCCACCAAATCGGACCCAGAGTGGCCCGGCCCACCAAATCGGACCCAGAGTGGCCCGGCCCACCAAATCGGACCCAGAGTGGCCCGGCCCACCAAATCGGACCCAGAGTGGCCCGGCCCACCAAATCGGACCCAGAGTGGCCCGGCCCACCAAATCGGACCCAGAGTGGCCCGGCCCACCAAATCGGACCCAGAGTGGCCCGGCCCACCAAATCGGACCCAGAGTGACCCGGCCCACCAAATCGGACCCAGAGTGACCCGGCCCACCAAATCGGACCCAGAGTGACCCGGCCCACCAAATCAGATCCAGAGTAACCCGGCCCACCAAATCGGACCCAGAGTGACCCGGCCCACCAAATCGGACCCAGAGTGACCCGGCCCACCAAATCGGACCCAGAGTGACCCGGCCCACCAAATCGGACCCAGAGTGACCCGGCCCACCAGATTGGACCCAGAGTGACCCGGCCCACCAGATCGGACCCAGAGTGACCCGGCCCACCAGATCGGACCCAGAGTGACCCGGCCCACCAAATCGGACCCAGAGTGACCCGGCCCACCAAATCGGACCCAGAGTGACCCGGCCCACCAAATCGGACCCAGAGTGACCCGGCCCACCAAATCGGACCCAGAGTGACCCGGCCCACCAAATCGGACCCAGAGTGACCCGGCCCACCAAATCAGACCCAAAGTGACCCGGCCCACCAAATCGGACCCAGAGTGACCCGGCCCACCAAATCGGACCCAGAGTGACCCGGCCCACCAAATCGGACCCCGAGGGGCCCCGCCCAAAAAATCAGACCCCGAGGGGCCCCGCCACCAAATCGGACCCCGAGGTGCCCAGCACACCAAATCCTCAACCCTGAGGTGCTACAACTGCCAAATCAGTGCCTGAGGGGCACCCATGTGTGAAACTCTTGCAGGGGCAGCCCGGGCACCATTCCAAAGCACTATCTGTAGTTCCTTCAGAAAATACCCATCTAGTTATTATAGTGCTTTGGAACAAAGCACTATACTGTTATTCCATCGTGGATAACTTCTTCTTATTATAGTGCTTTGGAACAAAGCACTATACTGTTATTCCATCGTGGATAACTTCTTCTTATTCTTATTATTCTTATTATTATTCAGTCCGCACGTAATGCGGCCCGAACCGCTTCACTCACAGACTCCAGTGAGGTGTCATTTCGAAGCCAGCGTCCCCAAGAGGTGTGCTAAGTATTTTTCGTGTCGATCGGATTTGTAGTTTTGGCGCAATTTGCGTTTGAAAATGTTTTTTCCCCTCATTGTAATGCATTTCAATAGGGAAATTTTCCCATAGGTTATAAGGTTATAATGGCCGGGTTTCTGAGGCAATTTGAAATGTACCTGCCACCTGGCTGATTAGCTCATTGATATGTGCAGTCAGGCCCAGTTACTATGCCAACGCCTGCGAACTGTACATGACCCCAGCACAGTTTTGCCAGATAATATCAGCTCTTAAAGTGATAGCACAGCACAATTTCAAAGCACTATCTATAGTCTTATTATAATTATTGCCCCGCTCACCAAATCGGACCCAGAGTGGCGCCGCCCGCCAAATCGGACCCAGAGTGGCGCCGCCCGCCAAATCGGACCCAGAGTGGCGCCGCCCGCCAAATCGGACCCAGTGTGGCGCCGCCCGCCAAATCGGACCCAGAGTGGTGCCGCCCGCCAAATCGGACCCAGAGTGGCGCCGCCCCCCAAATCGGACCCAGAGTGGCGCCGCCCGCCAAATCGGACCCATTGTGGCGCCGCCCACCAAATCGGACCCCGAGGGGCCCCGCCTAAAAAATCGGACCCCGAGGGGCCCCGCCCAAAAAATCAGACCCCGAGGGGCCCCGCCCACCAAATCGGACCCCGAGGTGCGCAGCACACCAAATCCTCAACCCTGAGGTGCTACAACTGCCAAATCAGTGCCTGAGGGGCACCCATGTGTGAAACTCTTGCAGGGGCAGCCCGGGCACCATTCCAAAGCACTATCTGTAGTTCCTTCTGGAAATACCCATCTAGTTATTATAGTGCTTTGGAACAAAGCACTATACTGTTATTCCATCGTGGATAACTTCTTCTTATTCTTATTCTTATTATTATTCAGTCCGCACGTAATGCGGCCCGAACCGCTTCACTCACAGACTCCAGTGAGGTGTCATTTCGAAGCCAGCGTCCCCAAGAGGTGTGCTAAGTATTTTTCGTGTCGATCGGATTTGTAGTTTTGGCGCAATTTGCGTTTGAAAATGTTTTTTCCCCTCATTGTAATGCATTTCAATAGGGAAATTTTCCCATAGGTTATAATGGCCGGGTTTCTGAGGCAATTTGAAATGTACCTGCCACCTGGCTGATTAGCTCATTGATATGCGCAGTCAGGCCCAGTTACTATGCCAATGCCTGCGAACTGTACATGACCACACCAGCACAGTTTTGCCAGATAATATCAGCTCTTAAAGTGATAGCACAGCACAATTTCAAGGCACTATCTGTAGTCTTATTATAATTATTGCCCCGCTCACCAAATCGGACCCAGAGTGGCGCCGCCCGCCAAATCGGACCCAGTGTGGCGCCGCCCGCCAAATCGGACCCAGAGTGGCGCCGCCCGTCAAATCGGACCCAGAGTGGCGCCGCCCGCCAAATCGGACCCAGAGTGGCGCCGCCCGCCAAATCGGACCCAGAGTGGCGCCGCCCGCCAAATCGGACCCAGAGTGGCGCCGCCCACCAAATCGGACCCAGAGTGGCGCCGCCCACCAAATCGGACCCAGAGTGGCGCCGCCCGCCAAATCGGACCCAGAGTGGCGCCGCCTGCCAAATCGGACCCAGAGTGGCGCCGCCCGCCAAATCGGACCCAGAGTGGCGCCGCCCGCCAAATCGGACCCAGAGTGGCGCCGCCCGCCAAATCGGACCCAGTGTGGCGCCGCCCGCCAAATCGGACCCAGAGTGGCACCGCCCGCCAAATCGGACCCAGAGTGGCGCCGCCCGCCAAATCGGACCCAGAGTGGCGCCGCCCGCCAAATCGGACCCAGAGTGGCGCCGCCCCCCAAATCGGACCCAGAGTGGCGCCGCCCGCCAAATCGGTGACCCAGAGTGGCGCCGCCCGCCAAATCGGACCCAGAGTGGCGCCGCCCGCCAAATCGGACCCAGAGTGGCGCCGCCCCCCAAATCGGACCCAGAGTGGCGCCGCCCGCCAGAGTGGTGCCGCCCGCCAAATAGGACCCGGAGTGGCGCCGCCCGCCAAATCAGACCCGGAGTGGCGCCACTCACCAAATCGGACCCGGAGTGGCGCCGCCCGCCAAATCAGACCCGGAGTGGCGCCGCCTGCCAAATCGGACCCAGAGTGGCGCCGCCCGCCAAATCGGACCCAGAGTGGCTACAACTACCAAAACAGCGCCTGAGGGGCACCCAAGTGTGAAAGTCTTGCTGGGGCAACCCGGGCACCATTCCAAAGCACTATCTGTAGTTCCTTCAGGAAATACCCATCTAGTTTTGTATTACTGACCTCTGGCTTCACTTCTGACCATCCCCTGTCTCACCCCTTTGGTCCTTTGTGATCTCCTGGCTCCAATCTCAGCTGACTACGCTCTTGTGTTTATCTCTTCTCTGCACCCCGGAGTCTGGCTCTGCTCCTGACCAACTCCTACTCTGTCACATGGTTCAGCTCCTGGTTGCTACCTGGTTAGTTCCTGGCTCATTGCTCAGCTCCCTTGCTGCTGTGTGCAGCATTTCCCACAGCAGTATTACCCGGGAGCCGTGAGAGTTCTCACCATACATCTAGATAATTTCCTTTGAGGGTCTAGTTTCCAAAATGAGGTCAATTGTGGGGGGTTTCTACTGTTTAGGCACATCATGGGGCTCCCGCAGACCAATCCATCAAAGTCTGCATTCCAAAATGTCACTACTTCCCTTCTAAGCCTTGAATTGTGCTTAAACCGTAGTTTTCTCCCACATATTGGGTATCCGCGTACTTAGAACAAACTGGAGAACAACTTTTTTGGTCCAATTTCTCCTGTTACACTTGGGAAAATAAAAAATTGTGGGCTAAAAAAATCATTTTTGTAGATTTTTTTTTTTCACGGCCGGGCATTATAAACTTTAGTGAAACATTTGGGGGTTCAAAGTTCTCACCACACATTTAGATAACTTCCTTAGGGGGTTTAAATTCCAAAAAGGAGACATTTGTGGGGGGTTTCTACTGTTTAGGCACATCAGTGGCTCTCCAAACGCAACATGGCATCCGATCTCAATTCCAGCCAATTTTGGTTTGAAAAAGTCAAACGGCGCTCCTTCCCTTCCAAGCTCTGCCATGGGATTAGGGTTAGGGGTGTGTTGGGTTAGGGTTGGAGTTAGAATTTGGGGGTTTCCACTGTTTAGGCACATCAAGGGCTCTTCAAATGCAATATGGTGTACTATCTCAATTCCAGCCAATTCTACGATGAAAAAGTAAAACGGTGCTCCTTTCCTTCTGAGCTCAGCCCTGCACCTAAGCAGTGATTCTCCCCCACATGTCGGGTATCAGCATACTCAGGACAAATTTGACAACAAATTTTGGAGTCCAATTTCCCCTGTTACCCTTGGGAAAATAAAAAATTGAGGACTAAAATATCATATTTGTGAAAAAATGTTTTTTTTTTATTTTCACGAGTTATAAACTTTAGTGAAACACTTGGGGGTGCCAGGTGCTCACCACAGATGTAGATAAGTTTTTTGTGGGGTCTAGTTTCCAAAATGGGGTCACTTGTGGGGGTTTCCACTTTTTAGGCACATCAAGGGCTCTCCAAACAAGACATTGCATCCAATCTCAATTGCAGACAATTTTGGTTTGAAAAAGTCAAACGGTGATTCTTCCCTTCCGAGCTCTGCCATGCACCCAAACAGTTGTTCCCCCCAAGATATAGGGTATCAGCGCACTCAGGAGAAATTGCACAACAAATTTGTATGTCCATCTTCTCCTTTTATCCTTGAGAAAATAAAAAAAAATTGCTAAAATATAATTTTTGTGATTAAAAAGTTAAATGTTCATTTTTTCCTTCCACGTTGCTTCTGCTCCTGTGAAACACTTGAAGGGTTAATAAACTTCTTGAATGTGGTTTTAATCAGCTTGAGGGGTGCAGTTTTTAGAACCGTTTCACTTTTGGGTATTTTCTGCCATATAGATCCCTCAAAGTTACTTTAAATTTGTTGTAAAAATGAGAAATTGGTGGTCAAAATTTAATCCTTGTAACTTCCTAACAAAAAAAAAAGTTAGTTCAAAAATTGTGATGACAAAGTAGGAAATGTGGGAAATATTATTTATTAACAAATTATTAACTAATAGATGGTGGCCTGATTCTAACGCATCGAGTATTCTAGAATATGTATGTAGTTTACAGCCACGTAGTATATAGCACGGCCATGTAGTATATAGCACAGCCATGTAGTATATTGCCCAGCCACATAATATATAGCACAGACACGTAGTATATTGCCCAGCCACGTAGTATATTGCCCAGCTACATGGTATATTGCACAGCCACGTATTATATTGCCCAGCCACGTAGTATATTGCCCAGCCACGTATATAGCACAGCCACGTAGTATACAGCACAGTGACATATATAACACTGCCCATGCAGTATATAACACAGGCCACGTAGTATAGAGCACAGCAAGGTAGTATATTGCCCAGCTGCGTAATACATACCACAGCCAGGCAGTATATAGCACAGACACGTAGTATATTGCCCAGTCAAGTAATATATACCACAGCCACGTAGTGTATTGCCCAGCCACATAGTATATAGCACAGACACGCAGTATATTGCCCAGCCACGTAGTATATTACCCAGCCAAGTATATAGCACAGCCACGTAGTATATAGCACAGTGACGTAGTATATAACACTGCCCATGCGGTATATAACACAGGCCACGTAGTATAGAGCACAGGATTGTAGTATATTGCCGTCCCAGGCTCTGTAGGTACATGGTCTCACCAGGTTCTTCCCAGAATTCTCCACTCACAGGAGCTTCCAGCACCAACCATCCAGGTCCTCAGTCTCTCCACATGCTCTTCAGGAAGTCTCCACTTTCCGGAGCTTCCAACACAGACCTGACCTCTTTCATGACCTACAACACAGACCATTCAGGTCCTAACACTCTGAACCATGTGACCATACCATGGTCACATTATGTACCTGTAACCCCTCCCCTGAATGGGAGATATGTGTGGTTGGCCAGACCCGCCCAGCTCTCTGACCATCCCTGAAAGCCTCCCTTTACAACTATACAAATACTTGTGGGACTACAGGTCCCAGAACAACATTACTTCAGGCTTACAGCGCAGACTCCCTCTGCGACACATACTGGCCATTTACAATCATGCCGGATACAGTTATCATTATCACCATTACAGATACGCCTCCATGTGTATCCTGAGGAGCACATACAGTGCCCTCTGGTTGTAACATGGGTCACTGCACCACATACCCTCTCCCTCTGTTTAAACTTGCGGGGTTGAACACTTGACATAAACCAGGGGTCCCGAGACCAGGTACCCATGTCACCTTGCCCCACAAGTCGTGAGGACCTTCTCAGTCGGTTTTGGGAGTCATTCAGCATTACACATTTGTTAGGCCTCCCCCGTCCCCAGCGGCGGGTATGTCGGAACCCCGGGGACACAATTACAACGGTGGGCCCTGTCGGTAGGGACTGGGGGAATGGGCACCTCCTGCAATGGCCTGCAGATGTGCCCTGATCTTGCTACCGTCCCTATATGGGTTCTTTCAACCCGTCGCTGACCAGGATACCTAGTCCCTCACTTGCCCTGCACCTATCCCTAAGTAGGGAACTGGCAGGTGAGAGCACTGGTCCCACTGCTGCACTAATACAACACGGGGTAAGGAAATACAGACAAGGTAAAGGAAAACAACACTTAGCTTAATGCTGCAAGGCACAGCACAGCAGGAAGAAACACCAGACTCAATGAACACAGCAGTAGAACAACAGTTCCCAGCAAGCTCCTACTCCCAGCTTGGTCGCTGAAGAATGAACTAACACCGACAGTCAGCTCATGAACCAGGTGACCTCTTAAAGGATGGAGGGAGTGGTCACCACAAACATCAGCTGATTCAGCAGCAATGCAATTACACCAGCGGCCACCGGGGGGGGAAACCGCATTAACCCCCGATGACCAGAAAGGAAAAAAAGGTCTTAAACTGAGGCAAACCAGATCTGCCACAAATCCAAAATTGGATCATGACAGTACCCCCCTTTCAATGAGGGGCCTCTGGACCCTCAACACTGGACCTCACCAGTAAACAACCTACAGTGAGAATGTCTCGATTCACCAGAGTTCACCTCCTCAGTCACCTGACCCTCAGGTTTACGGTGGACACAGCACGATGGAGATGACAACGTAGGCGGCACAAGTCTCCAGAGCGCCGACCTGTGGAATGAGTTGTGTATGGGCATTACTGAGGGTAACTCCAACTGGTAAGTCTTCGGTCTGACAATGGCTGACACCCGATATGGCCCGATTACCCTTGAACTCCAGATTCCAGTTCCACACTTCCACCTGATATTTTTGGTGGACATCCACATGTAATCATTTGCACACGTCCGGACCTGAACGTTTATTTTCACGCATGCGTCTGCCACAAGATGGTGAACTCTTTACAGAACCGACAACAGAGGTGTCCCCCTGTGTCGCCAAACTCACTTCCCCACTATGCATCGAGGGAACCACCACCCTCATCTGACCCTCCTCTTAAGAGGTCTCCGAGATACCGAGTTAGAATGTAGTGAGGGTAGAGTCTTGCCCCTACTCCCTTCAAGCACCTCTACTGCCCCCACTGGAGAAGAAGGGGTAGGTTGTAGAAGGATGGCAGAGATCGTAGTTCCCAGGCAGCAGTCCTCACACGACTGACCCCAGCTGACTACTTTTCTGGACCCCCAGTCATTGACCGGGTTGTGTCTTTTCAACCAAAAGAGACCTAAGACCATGGGAGTTGGTATGCCCTCCAAGACGTAGCATGACAGGGACTCTTCATGACAAGCCCCTATACGCAGATGTATATTGTCTACGACTTGGGTAATGCTCCCCTGGCTGACTGGGGAAGAGTCAATGGCCTGGATGCTTAGGGGTCTAGCTAGCGACCTACTCATCAGGCCATAGGTCTGGACAAAATGAGCATCCACAAAATTGACTCCTGCTCCACTGTCCACAAGCACCGGAACATTCTCAGTTACCCCAACAACCACCTCAGCAGGTAAGGTACACTGAGACAAGAAAATTGGGGAAATATACACTCCCTGGTCGCTTCCTTCCACATAACCAGGGGGACATGGCTTTTTAGATGGAACAGGAATTTTGGCGCGAGCTGGGCAGACATTGATAAAATGACCAGTCTGCCCACAGTAAAAACATGCCCCCACACCATGGCGAACCCCAGACAACCCCGTTTGGGAACCAACTCCTCCCACCTGCATGGGTTCATCTGCCTAGTCAGATGTGTCCTCCTCCCTAGCACAGACTACAGGGGGCACATTTGGTGTATACCTCTCCCTCAAGCGTCTATCCACCCGGATGGCAAGGGACATGGTGGCCTCCAACGACTTGGGGGCGGCGTACTGTACCAGAGTATCTTGCAACCTAGGGGACAGACCCTGCACAAAATGGTTCCTAAGGGCCGGGTCATTCCACTGTGTGTCAGTGGCCCACCTCCTGAACTCTGAACAGTAGTCCTCCGCTGGCCGGCCCCCCCTGCTTGATCTTACGGAGTCGGGATTCCGCCAAGGAAATGCCGTCCGGGTCACCATATACCAGCACTGCAAAAAACTCATCCACTGACCGTAGAGATGGTGAAGCAGTCGGCAGGGAGAAGGCCCAAGATTGGGGATCACCTTTAAGAAGGGAAATGATGATTCCCACCCGTTGTTCCTCACTCCCTGATGAACAAGGGCGGAGCCTGAAGTATAACTTGCAGGCCTCCTTAAAAACCAAAAATTTATCTCTCCCTCCAGAAAACCTGTCAGATATCTTGGGTTCTGGTAGAGCCTGTACCTGAGTCAAGGCCCAGAACCCCAACAACTGCTGCAGCTGCTGCACCACCTCACTACGCAGATCCTTGAGCTCAGTGGTGAGAGTCTGGAGCAGTGGGGCAAAGGCCTGCATTTGAGCCATGGCTCACCAGAAAAATGTGACGGTCGGTGTTAATGTCACGGAGTGACTGACCCGGTATAAAACGACCCAACCGTAGGTCTGTCACGAACAGCACAACACACAAGGGAACACCGGGGACACAATTACAATGGTGGGCCCTGTCGGTAGGGACTGGGGGAATGGGTACCTCCTGCACTGGCCTGCAGATGTGCCCTGATCTTGCTACCGTCCCTATACGGGTTCTTTCAACCCATCGCCGACCAGGATACTTGCCCTGCACCTATCCCTAAGTAGGGAACTGGCAGGTGAGAGCACTGGGCCCACCGCTGCACTAATACAACACGGGGTAAGGAAATACAGACAAGGCAAAGGAACTACATACGCTACTTACCTGGTAGCAGTGTTTTTTCAGGAGCCATGACAGCACAACGAGAGAGGGGATCCCCCCTTCAGGGACAGGAAACCTCAGACATAAAAAGGGCGGCACCTCATTCCCCCGCCAGTTGGTTTGCAGAGTATGAAAGGACCTTCTAGGTTAGTAGCACATAAACAATATTAAAATATGGTACAATTCACCCCGTGAATAAATTTAGGAATTTCACTAAAGGAAGTGTCGATCCCAATAAGTATAGAGGGTAGGGAATATAAAGGTGCTGTCATGGCTCCTGAAAAAACACTGCTACCAGGTAAGTAGTGTATGTATTTATTCAGTCGCCATGACAGCACAACGAGAGACTTTCAGAGAAGTGAAAAGTGACTAGGGAGGGACTACTGCCTCCAGCACCCTTCTCCCAAACGTGAGGTCGGAGGAGCCACCTAGATCTAATCTATAGTGCTTAAGAAAGGTAGATGGAGAAGACCATGTGGCCGCCTTACAAATGTCTTCAATCGACACCTCTGCTCTCTCAGCCCAGGATGTGGCTACCGCACAAGTGGAGTGAGCCTTTATACCTTCTGGAATTTCCACGCCACCTGCGGTATAAGCGAGAGATATCGCCTCCCTAATCCATCTGGCTAGTGTATTTTTTGATACCCTAAGCCCTTTCCTAACTCCCTGGTAGGATAAAAATAAGGAGTGATCTTTTTTCCAGGTGTCCGTTACTGAAATGTATTTGAGAAGACACCTTCGTACGTCCAAACAATGAAATCTATGTTCCTTATCATTAGAGGGATTAGAACAGAAAGAAGGTAGGACCACCTCTTGGGATCTATGAAATTTTGAAGCAACTTTTGGAAGATACAGGGGGTCAGGTCTCATAACTAGGGTTGAGCGAAACGGGTCGGCAATTTTCAGAAGTCGCCGACTTTTGGCAAAGTCGGGTTTCATGAAACCCGACCCCTGTGTGGGGTCGGCCATGAAGTCGGCGATCTTCTGAATCTGGAATCGGAATTCCGATACCGATTCCCGATATGTTTAAGATATCGGGAATTGGTATCGGAATTCAGATTTAAGTGTAAAATAAAGAATTAAAATAAAAAATATCGCTATACTTACCCTCTGACGGGCACTGGTACTAACCGGGAACCTTCCTTCCTTAGAATCAGCCTTCCAGGACCCTGCGGTGACGTCACGGTGACGTCGCGGCTTGTGATTGTTCGCGCGGCCGCCCATGTGACCGCTCGCGCGACCAATCACAAGCCGTGACGTCACCGTGACGTCACCGAAGGTCCTGGAAGGGCTGATTCTTAGAAAGGAAGGCTGCCAGAACGAAGCCGAGGGTGAGTATATTCCTATTAGTTATATACTCACCCTCGGACACGCCCTGCTTCTTTCCGGCAGCCTTCCTTCCTAAGAATCAGCCCTTCCAGGACCTTCGGTGACGTCACGGTGACGTCGTGGCTTGTGATTGGTCGCGCGAGCGGTCACATGGGCGGCCGCGCGACCAATCACAAGCCGTGACGTCACCGTGACGTCACCGCAGGGTCCTGGAAGGCTGATTCTAAGGAAGGAAGGTTCCCGGTTAGTACCAGGGCCCGTCAGAGCGTAAGTATAGCGATATTTTTTATTTTAATTCTTTATTTTACACTTAAATATGGATCCCAGGGCCTGAAGGAGAGTTTCCGCTCCTTCAGACCCTGGGAACCATTGGAAACCCAATGCACTGCATTGGGTTTCGTGTTTCGGCCGACCCCGACCCCGACTTTTTTATAGGATCGGCCGATTTCACTCGACCCGACTTTTGAAAAAGTCGGGTTTCGTGAAACCCGACCCGATCCTATAAAAGTAAAGGTCGCTCAACCCTACTCATAACCACTCTATCTTCCCTAAACTGCATATATGGAGGTTGTCTAGACAAAGCTTGCAGATCACTAACCCTTCTCGCGGATGTGAGGGCAACTAAGAGGGCCGTTTTGATCGACAGAATTTTGATTGGGACAGTATCAATAAGCTCGAACGGGGCTTGTGTCAGAGCTGAGAGCACAAGATTTAGGTCCCATGGGACTATTTTTTGTTTAATAACCGGCCTGGATCTGGTAACCGCCTTGAAGAATCTAGATATCCAGTGATTACTGGCTAAGTTAGAATTATATAGCGCCCCCAGGGCTGAAACCTGAACTCTGAGGGTACTGGTGGCTAAGCCCATCTCTAGGCCCTTTTCGTAATATCAGGTCTTTGATCAATTTGTACCCCTGAACTCGATAGGAATCTTCTCCAAACCCTGACATAGATGTTTGTCGTGGAGGATTTCCTACTCTTAAGTAGTGTATTTATAAGATTTTGAGAAAATCCCTTCCCTTTTAGAAGTGACCTCTCAAATTCCACGCTGTTAGGTGTAAGTTGGTTACTCGTGGATGCAGGACTGGATCCTGGGAGAGGAGGTCTGGTATTTCTGGGAGGATCCATGGTTGGGAAATGGACATGTTTCTTAGCCATGGGAACCACAACCTTCTGGGCCAGAACGGGGCTATCAGTATCACTCGGGCCCTGTCTTCCCGAATTTTCCTCAGAACTATAGGAATTAGATTTAGAGGGGGAAAGGCATAGGTGAGACTGAAGTTCCAGGAAACTGAGAGAGCGTCGACTGCATACGGGTTGTCCCTCGGCCTTAGAGAACAGAATTGATGTAGTTTTCTGTTTCCTCGACTGGCAAAGAGATCTATTTCTGGACATCCCCACAAATGTACGATCTGATTGAAGACAGTCGGTTTTAGAAACCAGTCCCCTTGTTTGAGTTCGTTGCGGCTTAAATAATCGGCCATGGTATTTAGTTTTCCCTTTATACGAAGAGCCGTAAGGGAGAGTAGGTGATTTTCGGCCATCTGAAAAATACGATTCGCAACATCCATTAACGATCTAGACCGCGTACCCCCTTGGTGGTTAATATAGGCAACGGTCACCTGGTTGTCAGAGAGTAGTCTGACATGTCTACCCTTTAGAGGTATAAGGAAACCATTTAAAGTACGTTCTACCGCCAATAATTCCTTTAGATTGGAGGATGTGTTTCGTTCCGACTGGGACCACAAACCCTGAATGCAATTATCTTCCCAGTGAGCCCCCCAACCCGTGGGGCTAGCATCAGTTGTTATTACTAGCGTTATTCGATTTGACCAGGGTACCCCTCTACGAAGATTCGGAATGTGCGTCCACCAAATTAGTGAATTAGTGGTCTCAATAGATAGTGAAAATTTGTTATCGAGGTTAGCGTCCAGCCGACGAAAATTATGTAAAATATCCCACTGCAGAGACCTAGAGTGAAACTGCGCCCAGAGCACTGCCGGAAAACAAGAAGTAAGAGAACCCAAAAGTGACATTGCTCCTCTTAAGGAGACTACGGGATTATTAATCGCTCTGGTGACCAGCCGGTGAATACTGTCCACCTTTGAATCCGGCAGGCGGCATTCCTGCTGACCCGAATCTATAATAAGACCCAAAAACTCCTGTGATGTTAAGGGCTGAAGACGCGATTTCTTGAGATTAATAATCCATCCTAAGCTATGTAATGCTGCTATCACCTTTTCCAACTGGTCTTTACAGTGTGACTCTGAACGTCCCACAATCAATAAATCATCTAGGTAGGGAATTATTAGTACGTTTTGTTCGTGAAGGTGTGCCATAACCTCTACCATGATCTTAGTGAAAACCCGGGGTGCAACTGCAACACCAAAGGGGAGTGCCCGATATTGAAAGTGTTCTACTGTGCCGGTAAGAGAAACCGCCACCCTGAGAAAGCGCTGATGATTTACATGTATTGGGACATGGTAATAGGCGTCTTTCAGATCTAAGACGACCATGAAGCAATTGTGAAAAAGAAGTTTTATTGCTGTTTTCACAGATTCCATTTTAAAGGATGGGATCAGCAAGAATTCATTCAGGCCTTTAAGATTGATGATGGTACGATATGACCCATCAGGCATTTTTATCAGGAATAAAGGGGAATAGAACCCCTTACCTCGTTCTTCCGTGGGTACTTTAATCAGAACCCCCTTTTGTTGGAGATCTTGGACCTCTGACTGCAATGGCAATTGTTCTGCGGGAGAAGAACGGATAGGAGTTAATTTAAATTTGTCCTGAGGTATATGATGGAAGTGGAACTTTAGACCCTCTTTAATGATACTGAGAATCCATGGACTATTGGTAATCTTCAACCAGGCTGTGTAGAAGGCCAAAAGCCTACCGCCCACCTGGTCCGCCAGTCATTGAGGTTTTTTAGAGTCTCGAGAGGAGTTAAACATAAATCCTCTACCTCTTCGTCTGCTGCTGTTATATCTGGACGAATCTCTATTTGGATCTCTATCGGATCTTCGGCGATAAGACCCTCCTCTGTAGTAATCTCGCCTATAAAAGGGTCTTCTCAATAGAAGGAACCGTTTTTTACTGTCACCTGCCTTTTCAAGCAGCTTATCTAGCACTGGACCAAACAAATGAACCCCTTCACAGGGGATGCCACATAACTTTGATCTGGCCTGCAAATCTCCTGGCCAACATTTTATCCAAAGTGCTCTGCGGGCTGCGTTGGATAAGGCCGAGGATCTTGCGGCCAGCCTGACAGAATCCGCTGACGCATCAGAAAGGAAGGCTGCAGCATCTTGAATTACAGACATAGAGGATAGGATTTCACTTCTAGGAACTTTATCCTTAAGTTGGTCTTCCAGGTGGCCTAGCCACACCATCAATGACCGGACTGTGCAAGTGGCCGCAATCGCTGGTCTCAGGGATCCCGCAGATGTCTCCCAAGCCCCTTTAAGGAACACATCAGCTTTTCTATCAAGCGGGTCCTTTAGGTTACCTAAATCCTCAAATGGGAGAGAAGACTTCTTGCACGCTTTGGCCACTGTTGCATCCAGTTTCGGGACCTTGTCCACAGAAGATGAAGCCTCTTCCTCGAAAGGATACCTCCTTTTGAAAGCAGGTGGAAGTGAACCCTTCCTTTCGGGCTTTTTCCATTCTTTCGTAATCAGCGACTTGATTTTTTCTACTACTGTCTATGCCCTTGAACATGATGTCCTGAATGGAACATTCTGACTGGGTCTCTTCAATCCCCATGGTGTTGTTGACAGCCTTCACTAGGTGATTAACCCTATCCATTGACAGACAGGCTCGGCTGGACTCCATATCCTCTGAGGATGATGATGACGGAAGAGAATCCGAGCTCACACCGCCCGACTCTGAATCCACATCTGATGCCAGGGATAAAATTTCCTTCCTCTTTTTGGAAACTGTTTTCTGAGACCTGGACTTCATGGAATCTCTGACCTCCTGTCTAACCATGTCCCTAAGAGTAGACGTTAGGTCAGGGGCCTCCTCCTCGATTAAACGCTGTATGCAGGATCTGCACAGCTTCTTTTTATGCCCATCTGGAAGTGGCTCTGTACACATGGCACACTCCCTATGCTTGGACTTGGAGGCACATTTTCTCCCCTAATAAGGAGAGAGGGAATACAAGGAGGGACAGCAATCAGGAGGCATACTTACCCATGCCTGCAGTGAATGGTACCGTGATCGGGGGGTCCTTCTTAGCCGGAGATTCCTTACGGCCTGAGGACTTGGTTGATTTCTGAGCCGCTCTAGCTCCACCAGCGCGACTACTGCCACTAGACCGCCGCTGGGAGCTGACCTGAGGCTCTTCTAATTCTTGCAGTTGCTGCTGCTGCTGCTGCTGCGAAGCTCCCTCTGGCGAATCCATTACACTAAAGGATCAGGAGCAGCCAGCAGCCGACATGAGCTTCCTTTAAATATACCCCCATGGTACCACCCCCGGATGGGGGGACAGCAGGAACTCCAGGTGGTGCGATTCGTACCCAAAGCTGATAGGGCACGCTCCCCAGGGTCGCGCCCCCACCCCCTGCCGAGATCCAGCACTACCGGACAACAGGGCGCCGCCATTGATCGGGACGGCGCTACTGCGCATGTCCTGCCGCGTCATCAAGCCGCGCCGTCAGCCGCAACATCCGGAAACGTCACTTCCGGTCGTGACCACAGCAATGCCGGCCGACACGCGCAGGGAGACGCCAGCACCGCCCGGAGCAATCAGCGCGCCCGCCTGGGCGCAGCGCACAGACCCCCAGAGGCACCGGCAGACACGACCCCACAAAGCAAGCCCCGAATACTCACCAGGTACGCGCGGCCCACAATAGAAGTCAGCCATTACCAGAGGCCGCTTCTCACTGCTGTCACCGACACAGACAGTACCCCTGCCGTGTGGTGCTTCCACAATCTGACCAGGCCGAGGTAGGGGACCCCCGCTACCTGCGTCTGTCTGTCAGAAGTGGGACATCTTCTTAAATCTTCAACCCTCTTCATAGGGTCTGCCTGAAGAGGTTCCCCTGTCAGGGACAGGAAACCAACTGGCGGGGGAGTGAGGTGCCGCCCTTTTTATGTCTGAGGTTTCCTGTCCCTGAAGGGCGGATCCCCTCTCTCGTTGTGCTGTTATGGCGACTGAATAAAACAACACTTAGCTTAACGCTGCAAGGCACAGCACAGCAGGAAGAAACACCAGACTCACTGGACACAGCAGTAGAACAACAGTTCCCAGCAAGCTCCTACTCCCAGCTTGGTCGCTGAAGAATGAACTAACACCGACAGTCAGCTGATGAATCAGGTGAGCTCTTAAAGGATGGAGGGAGTGGTCACCACAAACATCAGCTGACCCAGCAGCAATGCAATAACACCAGCGGCCACCGGGGGGGGGGACCGCATTTACCCCCGATGACCAGAAAGGAAAAAAGGTCTTAAGCTGAGGCAAACCAGATCTGCCACAAATCCAAAATTGGATCGTGACATTTACACTCTTTCAGACCCCTGATCAGGATGGGCATTGGCAGCTTCACCTCGTTACTACTCTGGCACCGCCGCTGTAAGTCTGTGTCCACCATCTCCATCTCTTGCAGAAGACCTCCTAAAGCTTCTCTGTGCACCTCAATATCTTCCCTCAAAGTCTTATTCACACTTTGCCACGTTGACAGGTAAGATTCCTCCATCTATCCGCCCCCGCTCCAGTAAGTTCCCTCCCCTGTCATCATGTACAAAAATAGATTTGTTTGTCCAGGTGGTGACGGAGGACCTTGGTAAAATCTGTAATTTATTTTCCCGGGACAACTTATCTAGGGCTGAAAGGGAAAGGCTACAATTACTTAAAAATCTTCCTGCTGTGGTCAAAGCCAGCAGATAAAGGTGGTAACGTCGTCCTGTGGCCCGTGGATATGTATGAGAGAGAGGCATTTAGGCAACTGGACAATAATATCTGTTATAAAAAATTAACCTATAATCCTCTCTCCACTTTTTCCGTACAACTTGAATCCATTATCCAACGGGCTTTACGGGACGACGTTATCACCAAGGATTTGGCAACAGCCCTAATAGTAAAAGAACCTACAATACCAACATTATATTTGCTTCCCAAAATTCACAAGGGCCTCCAGTCTCCACCTGGCAGACCTATTATATCCGGGAGGGGGAACTTGCTGGAGAATGTCAACAGATGGATAGACTTCCACCTCCAGCCACTGGTAACCAGCCTTCCATCGTTCCTTAAGGATACGGGGGATCTTCTGCGCAGGGTCGACGGATTGTGTTTGGAGGGTGGTTCTCTATTGGTTTCAGCAGACGTTGAGTCTCTCTACACCAACATTAGACACAGAGATGGCCTTAGTGCCGTTAGATTTTTTCTTGAAACATCGTCACTTTCTATGGGTATGAGAGCGCTTCTGCTGGAACTTCTAGAGTTCACCCTCACCCATAATTTTTTTACATTCAAGGGGTCCTTCTTCTCACAGCTCCAGGGGACCGCCATGGGGGCCGCCTTTGCGCCTGCCTATGCCGGTCTCTTTCTGGGGCTGTGGGAGAGGGACATCCTCCTGTCAGATGAACAGGGATCAATTGACCGTGTCCCATTATGGACATGGTATATTGATGATATCTTCTTCATCTGGCAGGGCACATCCATCGACCTTGGGCGGTTTATGTCTCTCCTGAATAGCAACGATCTAAATATTCATCTTACTTTCTGTTCTGACACTGAATCTATTGATTTTTTGGATGTAACGATTAAGAGGGACCCTTCGGGTACTTTGAATACTGATATTTTCCGCAAAAAGACATCTACTAACACTCTGTTGCATGCTACCTCGGGGCATCCAAGACATATGATTGGATCTATCCCAGTGGGGCAGTTCCTTCGTCTTAGACGGATCTGCTCCATATATATATATATATATATATATATATATATATATATATATATATATATATATATATATATATATATATATAGTGGGAGGTCTATTAAAAGAGCATATTTAAGAGCAAAACATACCCCACGTATGAGTTTAATTTATGGGACCCCGGATAATACTAGAGGTGATGGTAGCGATAAAACAAGGTTTATCACCACCTTTAGTTCAAAATCAGGTCAGGTGCATCAGATACTAGAAAAAGCATGGCCCATCTTGATGGTGGATTCCACCATCAAGAAATTTCTTCCGGATCGGCCGTCTGTGACATTCAGGCGTGCCAAAAACCTCAGGGACCATTTGGTCCATAGTCACCATGTTAATCAACATCCCTCGACCTTCTTGGATAGATTTGTACCTGGTCCTGGGTGTAGTCCGTGTGGCCGTTGTGTTGCCTGCCCAAACGTAGATAGATGTAGTTATTTTTCCAACTCTAAGGGCACTAGGCTATTTTCTATTAGACAACATATTACATGTACCACACGGTATGTTGTCTATTATGCCACATGTCCCTGCGGACTTATTTATGTAGGCCTTACCACCCGCCAGCTTAAGGTCCGCATTAGGGAGCACGTTCTGGGGATACAGGCGGCCGCCGGTCACACGGATGGATCTATGCTAAAAACTTTACTCAGGCATTTTAGGGAGTTCCGTGGATCTAATGCAGAACTTCTGAGGGTCAGGGGGATAGAGGCCCTTAAGATCAATATTAGGGGTGGCCAACTATCTAAGAGGCTAGGTAAACATGAAACACAATGGATATGGCGTCTTCAGACTGTCCAGCCTGATGGTTTGAATGAAAATTTGTCTTTTGCCCCGTTTTTGTAATCCGCTGTTTGCTGCTATCCTATTCTCTGTACGTATGTCCGCATATAATTCTTTTATTTGATTTTAATGGGTTTTTATATTTTTCTAGTGTTTTTAGCACGTTTAGGTGGGTGAATGGTTATGACACGAAGGGAAGTCATGAAATTCTACGGACCATCGTCAGGATCTCCAGAAGACGACATTGGCTTTTCTGAAGACGGCATACAAGTTACATAGGACGTGCCCAGATCTGATTGATCATCTTGTGTATTGTGTATTTTAAACATCATTCCTGTGTGCTATATATATATGCTTATTGCTATTTGGTTATATATATATAATGCTTGAAATCTTGATACATTTATAATGATGGGCCTATGTATGCGCATTACAGTTATACACTTTTGATACTGTGATTTGTGGGTATATAACGATGTGGGGGGGGTGTTTGTACTGTATATACAATCGGATGGTTATCTATTTAGAATTATTGGTAGTTGCATAATATTTTGATATTTGTAACCGTAATATTCTAGACGCACCCTTTGTAGAGATGCTGCTTGAGTATGCATTTATTGCTTATATCCATGAATATGCTCTGCAATATGTGATATGCTGTTTGTATACATACATATATATATATATATATATATATATATATATATATATATATATATATATATATATATATTTGTATCTGCTATGTCGCGGTCTTCTTCTTTATATTTATATGGTTCCCTTGTAATCACTTGTTTATTATATTTTATTATTTTTGTTTGTTTTGTATTTTTGGTTTCATATATTGGGATAATTGTGTGTTAGTATTTTTTATATGATCTGTATATATCTGTGAGCATTGGCTTTAATTATTGCCACTTTATTTCTTGTCATGATAATACCGTCGTGGTGTATATATTTGTACACCTTTAGAGGTATGGTCGTTTGTATATGCATTCATTTGCACACTGTTAGTCCCTAATATCATGGCTGCGCGACAGTATGTAAGCTGGCTACAATAAAATGGCCGCACGGGATGATCTGCGCATGCCGGTTCTCTAGTTTTTTTCTGCTATACCCTCCATGACCACTTCCGGTTTCGGCTATTGCGGTGTCGTCTCCACTGGATTGCATAGGCCCATGTATTTCCGGCGCTGCGCGACCGCATACACAGCTGACTGCGGTTTAGGACATATTGGAGGGTAGGTGCAATTATCTTTTGGCCCCACCTGTATATATAGTTTGACCCGGGATCACACCAGTACACCCCTTGAGGAAGGCAGTAGCCGAAACGCGCGTCGGGGTTGGACGGATGCGCGGTATCTATACACTGTGGTCATTATTTTCTTTGGTATGTATATCCCCTACATCTCTGTTTTATATGGTGATATGATCAGGTTGACTAAATAGTGAATGATGATATCTATCTATTGATGTGCACTTTATATGGTCTCTGGTTGTATATATACTTGTTTGTCATGTGATATGCATACTGATATCCGCCTCCGTCCTGTGCTTATGTGCTGAGGGTGACATGGCGGAGTATCCCTATCTGCTGTTTTTATACCTGTCATCTAATATATAATTGCCTAGAATACTACTTCCTGCAATTTGTGCCAACTTCCGTGGCTTTGTCCGGAGCTATTGTCCGGAGCTATTGTCCGGAGCTATTGTCCGGAGCTAATGTCCGGAGATAAGTGACGTCACCAGTGTCCTACACCCAGGCAGAGCACAGTGGCCCCAGGCAGAGCACAGGGACCCCAGGCAGAACATGGGGCCCCAGGCAGAGCACAGGGGCCCCAGGCAGAGCACAGGGGCCCCAGGCAGCATATGGGGCCCCAGGCAGAGCACAGGGGCCCCAGGCAGCATATGGGGCCCCAGGCAGAGCACAGTGGCCCCAGGCAGAGCACACACCAAATCGGAGGCCGAGGGTCCACACCATCCAAATCGGAGGCCGAGGGGCCCCGTCCACCAAATCGGAGGCCGACGGGCCCCACCCACCAAAGCGGAGGCCGAGGGTCCCCGCCCACCAAATCGGAGGCCGAGGGTCCCCGCCCACCAAATTGGAGGCCGAGGGGCCCCACCAACCAAATCGGAGGCCGAGGAGCCCCGCCCACCAAATCGAAGGTCGAGGGGCCCCGCCCACGAAAGCGGAGGCCGAGGGTCCCCGCACACCAAATCGGAGGCAGAGGGACCCCGCACACCAAATCGGAGGCCGAGGGGGCCCGCCCACCAAAGCGGAGGCCGAGGGTCCCCGACCACCAAATCGGAGGCCGAGGGTCCCTGCCCACCAAATCGGAGGCCGAGGGTCCCCGCCCACCAAATCGAAGGCCGAGGGTCCCCGCCCACCAAATCGGAGGCCGAGAGTCCCTGCCCACCAAATATGAGGCCGAGGGGCCCCGCCAACCAAATCGGAGGCCGAGGGGCTTCGCCAACCAAATCGGAGGCCGAGGAGCCCCGCCCACCAAATCGAAGGCCGAGCGGCCCCGCCCACCAAAGCGGAGGCCGAGGGGCCTGGCCCCGCCCACCAAAGCGGAGGCCGAGGGGCCCCGCCCACCACATCGGAGGCCGAGGGTCCCCACCCACCAAATCGGAGGCCGAGGGTCCCCGCCCACCAAATCGGAGGCCGAGGGTCCCCGCCCACCAAATCGGAGGCCAAGGGTCCCCGCCCACCAAATCGGAGGCCGAGGGGCCCCACCAACCAAATCGGAGGCCGAGTGGCCCCGCCCACCAAATCGGAGGCCGAGGGTCCCCGCCCACCAAATCGGAGGCCGAGGGGCCCCGCCAACCAAATCGGAGGCCGAGGGGCCCCGCCCACCAAATCGGAGGCCGAGGGTCCCCGCTCACCAAATCGGAGACCGAGAGTCCCCGCCCACCAAATCGGAGGATAAGGGGCCCCGCCAACCAAATCGGAGGCCGAGGGGCCCCGCCAAACAAATCGGAGGCCGAGGAGCCCCGCCCAACAAATCGAAGGCCGAGCTGCCCCACCCACCAAAGAAGAGGCCGAGGGGCCCGGCCCCGCCCACCAAAGCGGAGGCCGAGGGGCCCCGACCACCACATCGGAGGCCGAGGGGCCCCGCCCACCAAATCGGAGGCCGAGGGGCCCCGCCCACCAAATCGGAGGCCGAGGGTCCCCGCCAACCAAATAGGAGGCCGAGGGTCCCCGCCCACCAAATTGGAGGCCGAGGGTCCCCGCCCACCAAATCAGAGGCCAAGGGTCCCCGCCTACCAAATCGGAGGCCGAGGGGCCCCGCCCACCAAATCGGAGGCCGAGGGTCCCCGCCCACCAAATCGGAGGCCGAGGGTCCCCGCCCACCAAATCGGAGGCCGAGGGGCCCCGCCCACCAAATCGGAGGCCGGGGGTCCCCTCCCACCAAATCGGAGGCTGAGGGGCCCCGCCCACCACATCGGAGGCCGATGGGCCCCGCCCACCAAATCGGAGGCCGAGGGTCCCCGCCCACCAAATCGGAGGCCGAGGGTCCCCGCCCACCAAATCGGAGGCCGAGGGTCCCCGCCCACCAAATCGGAGGCCGAGGGTCCCCGCCCACCAAATCAGAGGCTGAGGGGCACCGCCCACCAAATCGAAGGCCGAGGGGCCCCGCCCACCAAAGCGGAGGCCGAGGGTCCCCGCACACCAAATCTGAGGCAGAGGGACCCCGCCCACCAAATCGGAGGCCGAGGGGCCCCGCCCACCAAAGCGGAGGCCGAGGGTCCCCGACCACCAAATCGGAGGTCGAGAGTCCCCGCCCACCAAATCGGAGGCCGAGGAGCCCCGCCCACCAAATCGAAGGCCGAGCGGCCCCGCCCACCAAAGCGGAGGCCGAGGGGCCCCGCCCACCACATCGGAGGCCGAGGGGCCCCGCCCACCAAATCGGAGGCCGAGGGTCCCCACCCACCAAATCGGAGGCCGAGGGTCCCCACCCACCAAATCGGAGGCCGAGGGTCCCCGCCCACCAAATTGGAGGCCGAGGGTCCCCGCCCACCAAATCGGAGGCCGAGGGTCCCTGCCCACCAAATCGGAGGCCGAGGGGCCCTGCCAACCAAATCGGAGGCCGAGGGGCCCCGCCCACCAAACCGCAGGCTGAGGGGCCCCGCCCACCAAATCGGAGGCCGAGGGTCCCCGCCCACCAAATCGGAGGATAAGGGGCCCCGCCCACCAAATCGGAGGCCGAGGGGCCCCACCAACCAAATCGGAGGCCGAGGAGCCCCGCCCACCAAATCGAAGGCCGAGCGGCCCCGCCCACCAAAGCGGAGGCAGAGGGACCCCGCCCACCAAATCAGAGGCCGTGGGGCCCCGCCAACCAAAGCGGAGGCCGAGGGTCCCCGCCCACCAAATCGGAGGCCGAGGGTCCCCGCCCACCAAATC
Organism: Ranitomeya variabilis; assembly: GCF_051348905.1. Lineage (NCBI taxonomy): Eukaryota > Metazoa > Chordata > Amphibia > Anura > Dendrobatidae > Ranitomeya > Ranitomeya variabilis. The sequence continues at coordinate 235,525,959 of NC_135237.1, forward strand.
AGAGGCTGAGGGGCACCGCCCACCAAATCAAAGGCCGAGGGGCCCCGCCCACCAAAGCGGAGGCCGAGGGTCCCCGCACACCAAATCTGAGGCAGAGGGACCCCGCCCACCAAATCGGAGGCCGAGGGGCCCCGACCACCAAAGCGGAGGCCGAGGGTCCCCGACCACCAAATCGGAGGCCGAGGGGCCCCACCAACCAAATCGGAGGCCGAGAAGCCCCGCCCACCAAAAGTAAGTGCGGCCCCAAAAGTAAGTGCGCCCCCGGGTGCAAAAGTAAGTGCGCCCCCGGGTGCAAAAGTAAGTGCGCCCCCGGGTGCAAAAGTAAGTGCGCCCCCGGGTGCAAAAGTAAGTGCGCCCCCGGGTGCAAAAGTAAGTGCGCCCCCGGGTGCAAAAGTAAGTGCGCCCCCGGGTGCAAAAGTAAGTTCGCCTCCGGGTGCAAAAGTAAGTGCGCCCCCGGGTGCAAAAGTAAGCGCGCCCCCGGCCCCGGGTGCAAAAGTAAGCGCGCCCCCCAGTCCCGTGTGTGAAAAGTGCTGCTGTAAAGCTGGTAGCGCTGTTCAAGCACCATGTATTTCCTTCAGGAAATGCCCATCTAATATATAATTGCCTAGAATACTACTTCCTGCAATTTGTGCCAACTTCCGTGGCTTTGTCCGGAGCTAATGTCCGGAGATAATGTCCGGAGCTAATGTCCGGAGATAATGTCCGGAGATAATGTCCGGAGATAATGTCCGGAGATAAGTGACGTCACCAGTGTCCTACACCCAGGCAGAGCACAGGGGCCCCAGGCAGCATATGGGGCCCCAGGCAGAGCACAGTGGCCCCAGGCAGAGCACAGGGGCCCCAGGCAGCATATGGGGCCCCAGGCAGAGCACAGTGGTCCCAGGCAGAGCACAGGGGCCCCAGGCAGCCTATGGGGCCCCAGGCAGAGCACAGTGGCCCCAGGCAGAGCACAGGGGCCCCAGGCAGCATATGGGGCCCCAGGCAGAGCACAGGGGCCCCAGGCAGCATATGGGGCCCCAGGCAGAGCACAGTGGCCCCAGGCAGAGCACAGGGGCCCCAGGCAGAACATAGGGCCCCAGGCAGAGCACAGGGGCCCCAGGCAGAGCACAGGGGCCCCAGGCAGCATATGGGGCCCCAGGCAGAGCACAGGGGCCCCAGGCAGAGCACAGGGGCCCCAGGCAGCATATGGGGCCCCAGGCAGAGCACAGTGGCGCCAGGCAGAGCACAGGGGCCCCAGGCAGCATATGGGGCCCAAGGCAGAGCACAGGGGCCCCAGGCAGCATATGGGGCCCCAGGCAGAGCACAGTGGCCCCAGGCAGCATATGGGGCCCCAGGCAGAGCACAGTGGCCCCAGGCAGAGCACAGGGGCCCCAGGCAGCTTATGGGGCCCCAGGCAGAGCACAGTGGCCCCAGGCAGAACTTGGGGCCCCAGGCAGAGCACAGTGGTTCCAGGCAGAGCACAGGGGCCCCAGGCAGAACATGGGGCCCCAGGCAGAACATGGGGCCCCAGGCAGAACATGGGGCCCCAGGCAGAGCACAGGGGCCCCAGGCAGAGCACAGGGGCCCCAGGCAGCATATGGGGCCCCAGGCAGAGCACAGTGGCCCCAGGCAGAGCACAGTGGCCCCAGGCAGCATATGGGGCCCCAGGCAGAGCACAGTGGTCCCAGGCAGAGCACAGGGGCCCCAGGCAGCCTATGGGGCCCCAGGCAGAGCACAGTGGCCCCAGGCAGAACATGGGGCCCCAGGCAGAGCACAGGGGCCCCAGGCAAAGCACAGGGGCCCCAGGCAGCATATGGGGCCCCAGGCAGAGCACAGTGGTCCCAGGTAGAGCACAGGGGCCCCAGGCAGCCTATGGGGCCCCAGGCAGAGCACAGGGGCCCCAGGCAGCATATGGGGCCCCAGGCAGAGCACAGGGGCCCCAGGCAGCATATGGGGACCCAGGCAGAGCACAGTGGCCCCAGGCAGAGCACAGGGACCCAGGCAGAGCACAGTGGCCCCAGGCAGAGCACAGGGGCCGCAGGCAGAACATGGGGCCCCAGGCAGAGCACAGGGGCCCCAGGCAGCATATGGGGCCCCAGGCAGAGCACAGCGATATTTTGGACCACTGTGCGGTGTTTCAGACCCCCTGTGTGATGTCTGGGGCCCTGTTCTTAAGTATATTAAAGATTAAAGTAACGTATATTAAAGTATATTATAGATCAAATTTGACACGTTTATGAGCACCATTGAGTGATATACTCAAGAATGACATAATTTTTCAACATTTTATGGTTTCAAACTGTAAACGCTCAGAGTTTTTTTTACTTCAACCAGAAAACCTTAACGGTTCATAAAAAACTTGACTGTTCAGGATATGATAAAAGTCATAGTATTCTGAATCTTTAACTTATAAAGATACCTTTACATGGGGTGATTATTGGTTCCAGAGAGGCTTTCGGCCGATAATCGTACACATGGCTGGTGACAGGACAATACAATATAAACTGTTGTGAAATTGGATTCTGGGCTCCCCCGGTGGCCACTTGTGGAATTGAACTTGTGTTCATCATCCCCTCTGTTCACCTGCTCCTATCAGGATGTGGGAGTCGCTATATAACCTTGCTCCTCTGTCAGTTTCATGCCGGTCAACAATGTAATCAGAAGCCTTCTGTGCTTGTTCCTGCTACTAGACAACCCCCAGCTAAGTTGGACTTTTGTCCTTGTGTGTTTTTGCATTTTGTTCCTGTTCACAGCTGCTGTTTCGTTACTGTGTCTGGAAAGCTCTTGTGATCGGAAATTGCCACTCTGGTGTTATGAGTTAATGCTAGAGTCTTAAAGTAATTTCTGGATGGTGTTTTGATAGGGTTTTCTGCTGACCATGAAAGTGCCCTTTCTGTCTTCCTGCTATCTAGTAAGCGGACCTCGATTTTGCTAAACCTATTTTCATACTACGTTTGTCATTTCATCTAAAATCACCGCCAATATATGTGGGGGCCTCTGTCTGCCTTTTGGGAAAATTTCTCTAGAGGTGAGCCAGGACTGTCTTTTCCTCTGCTAGGATTAGGTAGTTCTCCGGCTGGCGCTGGGCATCTAGGGATAAAAAAACGTAGGCATGCTACCCGGCCACTTCTAGTTGTGCGGCAGGTTTAGTTCATGGTCAGTATAGTTTCCATCTTCCAAGAGCTAGTTCTCATATATGCTGGGCTATGTTCTCTCGCCATTGAGAATCACGACAGTTTGACCGGCCCAAAAAAGGGTTAAATTACTGGCTGAGAAAGGAGAGAAAAAAGAAGTCTGCTACAATTTTTTTTTTTTTTTTCCTCTAGTTCTTAATTGAATCACTTGCTAGTCTGCCTATACTGCAGCCTTCCTCTCTTTCTCTCCTTCTAATCCTTGAATGGCTCTGTGTTCACCTGTTTCAAATGGATCTTCAGAGTGTAGCTACAGGTTTGAATAATCTCGCCACAAAGGTACAAAATTTGCAAGATTTTGTTGTTCATGCACCTATGTCTGAGCCTAGAATTCCTTTGCCTGAGTTCTTCTCGGGGAATAGATCTCACTTTCAAAATTTTAAAAATAATTGCAAATTGTTTTTGTCCCTGAAGTCTCGCTCTGCCGGAGACCCTGCACAGCAGGTCAGGATTGTAATTTCCTTGCTCCGGGGCGACCCTCAAGACTGGGCTTTTGCATTGGCACCAGGGGATCCTGCGTTACTCAATGTGGATGCGTTTTTTCTGGCCTTGGGGTTGCTTTATGAGGAACCTCATTTAGAGCTTCAGGCGGAAAAGGCCTTGATGTCCTTGTCTCAGGGGCAAGATGAAGCTGAAATATACTGCCAAAAATTCCGCAAATGGTCTGTGCTTACTCAGTGGAATGAGTGCGCCCTGGCGGCGATTTTCAGAGAAGGTCTCTCTGATGCCATTAAGGATGTTATGGTGGGGTTCCCTGTGCCTGCAAGTCTGAATGAGTCCATGACGATGGCTATTCAGATCGATAGGCGTCTGCGGGAGCGCAAACCTGTGCACCATTTGGCAGTGTCTACTGAGAAAACGCCAGAAAATATGCAATGTGATAGAATTCTGTCCAGAAGCGAGCGGCAGAATTTTAGACGAAAAAATGGGTTGTGCTTCTATTGTGGTGATTCAACTCATGTTATATCAGCATGCTTTAAGCGTACTAAGAAGCCTGACAAGTCTGTTTCAATTAGCACTTTACAGTCTAAGTTTATTCTATCTGTGACCCTGATTTGTTCTTTGTCATCTATTACCGCGGACGCCTATGTCGACTCTGGCGCTGCTTTGAGTCTTATGGATTGGTCCTTTGCCAAACGCTGTGGGTATGATTTGGAGCCATTGGAGGCTCCGATACCTCTGAAAGGGATTGACTCCACCCCATTGGCTAGTAATAAACCACAATACTGGACACAAGTGACTATGCGTGTTAATCCGGATCACCAGGAGGTTATTCGCTTTCTGGTGCTGTATAATCTACATGATGTTTTGGTGCTGGGATTGCCATGGCTGCAATCTCATAACCCAGTCCTCGACTGGAGAGCTATGTCTGTGTTAAGCTGGGGATGTAAAGGAACTCATGGGGACGTACCTTTGGTTTCCATTTCATCATCTATTCCCTCTGAGATTCCTGAATTCTTGTCTGACTTTCGTGACGTTTTTGAAGAACCCAAGGTTGGTTCACTACCTCCGCACCGGGAGTGCGATTGTGCCATAGACTTGATCCCGGGTAGTAAATACCCTAAGGGGCGTTTATTTAATCTGTCTGTGCCTGAACACGCTGCTATGCGAGAATATATAAAGGAGTCCTTGGAAAAGGGACATATTCGTCCTTCGTCATCTCCCTTAGGAGCCGGTTTTTTCTTTGTGTCTAAGAAAGACGGCTCTTTGAGGCCGTGTATTGATTATCGACTTTTGAATAAAATCACGGTTAAATATCAATATCCGTTACCACTGCTTACTGATTTGTTTGCTCGTATAAAGGGGGCCAAGTGGTTCTCTAAGATTGATCTCCGTGGGGCGTATAATTTGGTGCGAATCAAGCAGGGGGATGAGTGGAAAACCGCATTTAATACGCCCGAGGGCCATTTTGAGTATTTGGTGATGCCTTTTGGTCTTTCAAATGCCCCTTCAGTCTTCCAGTCCTTTATGCATGACATTTTCCGCGATTATTTGGATAAATTTATGATTGTGTATCTGGATGATATTCTGATTTTTTCGGATGACTGGGACTCTCATGTCCAGCAGGTCAGGAGGGTTTTTCAGGTTTTGCGGTCTAATTCCTTGTGTGTGAAGGGTTCTAAGTGTGTTTTTGGGGTTCAGAAGATTTCCTTCTTGGGATACATTTTTTCCCCCTCTTCCATCGAGATGGATCCTGTCAAGGTTCAGGCTATTGGTGATTGGACGCAACCCTCTTCTCTTAAGAGTCTTCAGAAATTTTTGGGCTTTGCTAACTTTTATCGTCGATTTATTGCTGGTTTTTCTGATGTTGTAAAACCATTGACTGATTTGACTAAGAAGGGTGCTGATGTTGCTGATTGGTCCCCTGATGCTGTGGAGGCCTTTCGGGAGCTCAAGCGCCGCTTTTCTTCCGCCCCAGTGTTGCGTCAGCCTGATGTTGCTCTTCCTTTTCAGGTTGAGGTCGACGCTTCTGAAATCGGAGCTGGGGCGGTGTTGTCGCAGAGAAGTTCCGACTGCTCCGTGATGAGACCTTGTGCTTTTTTTTCCCGTAAATTTTCGCCCGCCGAGCGGAATTATGATATTGGGAATCGGGAGCTTTTGGCCATGAAGTGGGCTTTTGAGGAGTGGCGTCACTGGCTTGAGGGGGCCAGACATCAGGTGGTGGTATTGACTGACCACAAAAATTTAATTTACCTTGAGTCTGCCAGGCGCCTGAATCCTAGACAGGCGCGCTGGTCGTTGTTTTTCTCTCGGTTTAATTTTGTGGTGTCTTACCTACCGGGTTCTAAGAATGTTAAGGCGGATGCCCTTTCTAGGAGTTTTGAGCCTGACTCCCCTGGTAATTCTGAGCCCACAGGTATCCTTAAAGATGGAGTGATATTGTCTGCCGTTTCTCCAGACCTGCGGCGGGCCTTGCAGGAGTTTCAGGCGGATAGACCTGATCGTTGCCCACCTGGTAGACTGTTTGTTCCTGATGATTGGACCAGTAGAGTCATCTCTGAGGTTCATTCTTCTGCGTTGGCAGGTCATCCTGGAATCTTTGGTACCAGGGATTTGGTGGCAAGGTCCTTCTGGTGGCCTTCCCTGTCACGAGATGTGCAAGGCTTTGTGCAGTCTTGTGACGTTTGTGCTCGGGCCAAGCCTTGTTGCTCTCGGGCTAGTGGATTGTTGTTACCCTTGCCTATCCCGAAGAGGCCTTGGACGCACATCTCGATGGATTTTATTTCGGATCTCCCTGTTTCTCAGAAGATGTCTGTCATCTGGGTGGTGTGTGACCGTTTCTCTAAGATGGTCCATCTGGTTCCCTTGCCTAAGTTGCCTTCTTCTTCCGAGTTGGTTCCTCTGTTTTTTCAAAATGTTGTTCGTTTGCATGGTATTCCGGAGAATATCGTTTCTGACAGAGGGACCCAATTCGTGTCTAGATTTTGGCGGGCATTCTGTGCTAGGATGGGCATAGATTTGTCTTTTTCGTCTGCTTTCCATCCTCAGACTAATGGCCAGACCGAGCGGACTAATCAGACCTTGGAGACATATTTGAGGTGTTTTGTGTCTGCGGATCAGGATGATTGGGTTGCTTTTTTGCCTTTGGCGGAGTTCGCCCTCAATAATCGGGCCAGCTCTGCCACCTTGGTGTCCCCGTTTTTCTGTAATTCGGGGTTTCATCCTCGATTTTCCTCCGGTCAAGTGGAATCTTCGGATTGTCCTGGAGTGGATGCTGTGGTGGAGAGGTTGCATCAGATTTGGGGGCAGGTGGTGGACAATTTGAAGTTGTCCCAGGAGAAGACTCAGCTTTTTGCCAACCGCCGTCGTCGTGTTGGTCCTCGGCTTTGTGTTGGGGACTTGGTGTGGTTGTCTTCTCGTTTTGTCCCTATGAGGGTTTCTTCTCCTAAATTTAAGCCTCGGTTCATCGGCCCGTACAAGATATTGGAGATTCTTAACCCTGTGTCCTTCCGTTTGGACCTCCCTGCATCCTTTTCGATTCATAATGTTTTTCATCGGTCATTGTTGCGCAGGTATGAGGTACCGGCTGTGCCTTCCGTTGAGCCTCCTGCTCCGGTGTTGGTTGAGGGTGAGTTGGAGTACGTTGTGGAAAAGATCTTAGACTCTCGTGTTTCCAGACGGAAACTCCAGTATCTGGTCAAATGGAAGGGATACGGTCAGGAGGATAATTCTTGGGTCACTGCCTCTGATGTTCATGCCTCCGATCTTGTCCGTGCTTTTCATAGGGCTCATCCTGATCGCCCTGGTGGTTCTGGTGAGGGTTCGGTGCCCCCTCCTTGAGGGGGGGGTACTGTTGTGAAATTGGATTCTGGGCTCCCCCGGTGGCCACTTGTGGAATTGAACTTGTGTTCATCATCCCCTCTGTTCACCTGCTCCTATCAGGATGTGGGAGTCGCTATATAACCTTGCTCCTCTGTCAGTTTCATGCCGGTCAACAATGTAATCAGAAGCCTTCTGTGCTTGTTCCTGCTACTAGACAACCCCCAGCTAAGTTGGACTTTTGTCCTTGTGTGTTTTTGCATTTTGTTCCTGTTCACAGCTGCTGTTTCGTTACTGTGTCTGGAAAGCTCTTGTGATCGGAAATTGCCACTCTGGTGTTATGAGTTAATGCTAGAGTCTTAAAGTAATTTCTGGATGGTGTTTTGATAGGGTTTTCTGCTGACCATGAAAGTGCCCTTTCTGTCTTCCTGCTATCTAGTAAGCGGACCTCGATTTTGCTAAACCTATTTTCATACTACGTTTGTCATTTCATCTAAAATCACCGCCAATATATGTGGGGGCCTCTGTCTGCCTTTTGGGAAAATTTCTCTAGAGGTGAGCCAGGACTGTCTTTTCCTCTGCTAGGATTAGGTAGTTCTCCGGCTGGCGCTGGGCATCTAGGGATAAAAAAACGTAGGCATGCTACCCGGCCACTTCTAGTTGTGCGGCAGGTTTAGTTCATGGTCAGTATAGTTTCCATCTTCCAAGAGCTAGTTCTCATATATGCTGGGCTATGTTCTCTCGCCATTGAGAATCACGACAATAAACGTTCAAAGGTAAACACTGATAACATTAAAATCTAATATATAATTGCCTAGAATACTACTTCCGGCAATTTGTGCCAACTTCCGTGGCTTTGTCCGGAGATAATGTCCGGAGATAAGTGACGTCACCAGCGTCCTACACCCGCTCAGGGTGGACAAAGATATATGCCTTCGTGGTGCGCGGCACTTTTCTGATTGGTTGCCGCCTGCCGCGAGCGACCAATCAGAAATGTGCCGTACTGTCAAGAATTGTCAAGAGCTGGTGAGTGCAGCCATTTTTTGTTCTTTCTTACTATTATTTATTAATTGTATTATTCTTACATTTGAATAAATAAAGTATATATGGATTCTAGACTCCCGATTCTTTAGAATCGGGCTGCCATCTAGTGTTTAATAAAGATTTTTGTAATTTATATCTATTTGGACATATGACTGCGTTTTTTCTAAGTGGGCTGTTCTAGGTGACCTTTGAGCTACATACATAGTTACATAGTTACATAGTTATTAAGGTTGAAGGAAGACTGTAAGTCCATCTAGTTCAACCCATAACCTAACCTAACATGCCCTAACATGTTGATCCAGGGGAAGGCAAAAAAAACCCATGTGGCAAAGAGTAACTCCACCATGGGGAAAAAAATTCCTTCCCGACTCCACATACGGCAATCAGACTAGTTCCCTGGATCAACGCCTTATCAAGGAATCTAGTGTATATACCCTGTAACATTATACTTTTCCAGAAAGGTATCCAGTCCCCTCTTAAATTTAATTAATGAATCACTCATTACAACATCATACGGCAGAGAGTTCCATAGTCTCACTGCTCTTACAGTAAAGAATCCGCGTCTGTTATTATGCTTAAACCTTCTTTCCTCCAGATGTAGAGGATGCCCCCTTGTCCCTGTCTCAGGTCTATGATTAAAAAGATCATCAGAAAGGTCTTTGTACTGTCCCCTCATATATTTATACATTAAAATAAGATTACCCCTTAGTCTTCGTTTTTCCAAACTAAATAGCCCCAAGTGTAATAACCTATCTTGGTATTGCAGACCCCCCAGTCCTCTAATAACCTTGGTCGCTCTTCTCTGCACCCGCTCCAGTTCAGCTATGTCTTTCTTATACACCGGAGACCAGAACTGTGCACAGTATTCTAAGTGTGGTCGCACTAGTGACTTGTATAGAGGTAAAATTATTTTCTCCTCATGAGCACCTATGCCTCTTTTAATACATCCCATTATTTTATTTGCCTTTGTAGCAGCTGCCTGACACTGGCCACTGAATATGAGTTTGTCATCCACCCATACACCCAGGTCTTTTTCATTGACGGTTTTGCCCAGAGTTTTAGAATTAAGCACATAGTTATACATCTTATTACTTCTACCCAAGTGCATGACCTTACATTTATCCCCATTAAAGCTCATTTGCCATTTATCAGCCCAAGCTTCTAGTTTACATAAATCATCCTGTAATATAAAATTGTCCTCCCCTGTATTGATTACCCTGCAGAGTTTAGTGTCATCTGCAAATATTGAAATTCTACTCTGAATGCCCCCTACAAGGTCATTAATAAATATGTTAAAAAGAAGAGGGCCCAATACTGACCCCTGTGGTACCCCACTGCTAACCGTGACCCAGTCCGAGTGTGCTCCATTAATAACCACCCTTTGTTTCCTATCCCTGAGCCAGCTCTCAACCCACTTACACATATTTTCCCCTATCCCCTTTACTCTCATTTTATGTAACAACCTTTTGTGTGGCACCGTATCAAAAGCTTTGGAAAAGTCCATATATACTACGTCCACTGGGTTCCCTTGGTCCAGTCCGGAACTTACCTCTTCATAGAAGCTGATCAAATTAGTCTGACATGAACGGTCCCTAGTAAACCCGTGCTGATACTGGGTCATGAGGTTATTCCTCTTCAGATACTCCAGCATAGCATCCCTTAGAATGCCCTCCAGGATTTTACCCACAGTAGAGGTTAAGCTTACTGGCCTATAATTACCGAGTTCAGTTTTTGCCCCTTTTTTGAATATTGGCACCACATTTGCTATACGCCAGTCCTGTGGTACAGACCCTGTTATTATGGAGTCTTTAAAGATTAAAAATAATGGTCTATCAATGACTGTACTTAGTTCCTGCAGTACTCGGGGGTGTATCCCATCCGGGCCCGGAGATTTGTCAATTTTAGTTATTTTTAGACGCCGCTGTACTTCCTGCTGGGTTAAGCAGGTGACATTTAATGGGGAATTTTTATCACTAGTCATTTTGTCTGCCATGGGATTTTCTTTTGTAAATACTGATGAAAAAAAGTCATTTAGCATATTGGCTTTTTCCTCATCCTCATCCACCATTTCACCCAGACTATTTTTAAGGGGGCCAACACTGTCATTTTTTAGTTTCTTACTATTTATATAGTTAAAGAATATTTTGGGATTGTTTTTACTCTCTCTGGCAATGAGTCTCTCTGTCTCAATCTTTGCTGCCTTGATTTGCTTTTTACAGAATTTATTTAATTTTCTGTATTTATTTAATGCCTCCTCACTACCTACTTCCTTTAATTCTCTAAATGCTTTCTTTTTGTCCCTTATTGCGCCCCTTACAGCTCTATTTAGCCATATTGGTTTCCTCCTATTTCTAGTATGTTTATTCCCATACGGTATATACTGTGCACAGGTCCTATCCAGGATGCTAATAAATGTCTCCCATTTTCATTGTGTATTTTTGTGTCTCAGGATATCGTCCCAGTTAATTGCACCAAGATCCTCTCTCATCCGTTGGAAATTTGCCCTCCTGAAGTTTAGTGTCCTTGTCACCCCCCTACTACCCATCTTATTAAAGGTTACATGAAAACTTATTATTTTGTGATCACTATTCCCCAAGTGACCCCCAACCCTTATATTTGATATGCGGTCTGGCCTGTTGGTTAATATTAGGTCTAGCAGTGCCCCCCTCCTTGTTGGGTCCTGAACCAGTTGTGAAAGGTAATTGTCTCTCATAGTTGTCAAAAACCGATTACCTTTGCTGGAACTGCAGGTTTCTGTTCCCCAATCTATTTCAGGGTAGTTGAAGTCCCCCATAATAATGACTTCTCCTTGAGTCGCAGCTTCATCTATTTGCTTTACGAGGATATTCTCCATTGCTTCCATTAGTTTTGGAGATTTATAACAAACCCCTATCAGTAATTTATTATTTTTTCCCCCTCCCCTTATCTCCACCCACAGGGACTCTACATTTTCATTAAATTCACCTATATTATCACGCAGGATGGGTTTTAAGGAAGATTTTACATATAGACACACCCCTCCCCCTCGCTTATCTGTACGGTCATTTCTGAACAGGCTATAGCCCTGCAAGTTAACAGCCCAGTCATGGCTCTCATGTGCCCAGCTCAGAGACTTCTTTCTCCAGCTCATCCACCCTGTGCTCAGCCGCTTGTCTCAGATGTCTTAACTCGGCCTGTAAATCTGAAACTTTTTGTTTCTCATAAGACAACTTAATGCTGAGATCCTGACACACCTGATCTAACGGTGCAGAGTTGGTAGCTTCTGCAGCGCCCCCACTGCCGCAGGGCCGAGGGGTACCGGGTACTGGGCCTCTGAGTATCTGCTCTGGGGTTGTCACGGTGGCTAGACCCGGCCCGTGACCCTGCTGAGGGGCGTACAGTAGTAGATGTGGATAGTGGTGGTGGTGCGGTGCAGTAAATAACGAGGACACCAGGTTGCAGTCTCTTTACCTCTTTACTGAAGGTCTCTGGGTCCTCAGTCCGGGATACGGTTCACCAGGCTGCGCAAGTCCGGCCGGTCCGATGGCACCTCCAGAGTTCTCTTTGCAGGTGGAAATCTGTGCCTTCCTGCTAGCGCTATGTGTTGTGGTCCTTCCCTGCTGTGCTTACGGAAAGTCCCCACAACTGTTGTGTCTGTTTCTTAAGTTCCCTCACAACTCGATTAGATGATGTTCTGCTAAGCTTCCGTCCCTCCCTGATGTTATGGTTAGGACGGCACCCGTATGACGGGTAGGCTCGGAGCTCTTCCGGGACCCTAGAGTCGCCCCTCTCCACAAGTTGCCCCCTATGTCTTCGTAGGTGATTTAGGTGAGACAGCCCTCCTATGACTGACTGTCCTGCCATTGGTTTGAAGTATTGCTTGAAGCTAGATTTATAAATACTTCCTCGGCGTTCCGGCCGCCGGTTGTGCGCCTCAGTAGGATGTTGCCTCGGTCTCACAGCACGACTCCTACTGGTATTCTCCTTGTCGCTTTGATCTCGTTTCTCACTCAGCACAATCTATCTCGCTTCTAATCCTTCCTTGGGCACCGCCGCTATGCTGAGCAGGCACGGTCCCGTGACGTTCTCTCAAGTTGCCAGGCCTCTGTCAGGATCCCACCCCTGACAGGGGCCCTACCGAATCTTCCCCCACAACACCCTCTGCCACAAGGTGTTGCCTGGTTCCAACCCAGTCAGCTTTCTCCCTAACTTCCTGCCTGACCCCCAGTTTTACCAGTATGTGAGGAGTGGCCTAATGAATAGAACCCTTAGCTCCCCCTGGAGGCCCGGCTGTGAAATGTATTGGTGTCTGTGATACCTGGTCAGATGAACTCCTTCAGTGCCATCAGACGTACCATAGCCCCCCTTAGTGGCGGGGCCACAGTACTGCAATGACCAGGACTCTGGGGCGCTGCACTCCCCCCCGGTTAAATCCAGTACTCCGGGACTGGGAAGAAAACAACAATACATGTCAGCAAAAAGACATACAATTTTTGTGAGTGCAATAACAATAAGCATATTTGAACAGAGCTTCCCTTTATGGGAGGTGAGGACACTTGAACGTTACAAACATGGTTAAATACTTTTAAATAACTTTACTATAAATAACTTTTCTTACCCAACCGGGTATTCTACTTAGTGCGAATTTCTGAACAATAATTTAACATTGCCCTTAAGGATTTACACTCGGAATCCACTAAAGACCTTCTTATAACACATTATAAGGCTTGAGCAACTGTGCTACATTCTCCTACTTTTATTTCTGCAGGGCCGCCTGTCCTAACTGCTCCAGGCCTGCTGCCTCTCCTTTCTTTTACAGGACCGCTCCTTTCTGCCCGAGCCTACTGTCCTTCCACTACTATACACAGTATTAAAATCTGTCAACAGCTCGCGAATGAGAGGGCGAAGGTGTCAAGTATGGAAGCCACCAACTCCGCACAGTTGGATCAGGTGTGTCACCTGGAGTCTGAGCTCTAGTCAAGGCTCAGCTTGGAGAGAAGGAAGCGCAGAAGGTCCAGAATCTCACCAATAAGTTGTCTTATGAGAAACAAAAAGTTTCAGATTTACAGGCCGAGTTAAGGCATCTGAGACAAGTGGCTGAGCACAGGGTAGATGAGCTGGAGAAGGAAGTCTCTGGCTAGAGGGGGAATTATGATGGGACTGATAGACCCGGGGAGTAGAATGTCTTTGCTGAAGATCCCTCCTGAATGTTCTGTGTTGCCTGGAATGGGGTTGAGAGTGAATGGCTCCATTGGGGACGTTAAAGGTCCACGTATTACAAAGTGGGGGTAGTTCCGGACTTACTGTACACTATGGCAATAGGGCGGGACTTGGAAACCCTGTGGGACTGATGGATAAAAGGAAAAGTGTCTGTGGAATTAATATGTATGAGAATTAATACAGAGAATGTGCCACCTAGAGTTGACAGTCCTAAGTTAGGCATGACAAATGGAAATGGTGGACGCGGCCAAACTTAGTTACATGATGGTGTTGGCCATACCAGAACGTATGACCGGACGAAAGTGAGGGCCTGGCCAACTCTGGAACTTAGAGGTGACCAAAGGTGTAACCGTTGAAGATGAGGAAGCTCCAGGATTGGGGTCCAACACCATTAGAAATGGGAACCGCTGGTTACAGGATGACCGATCAGGTGGTGGTGACTCCCATTCAGATGGGTGACCAAAGCGGAAAAGTGTGCAGAAAAGCTGACTCAGGTACAAGTGGCAAGTCTTCCTCTCATCGCCGGAGATATAAAAGAGGCAAAGGGCTGAACAAATTGCACCCTCTGAGAATATTGATAAAGAGAGTTCAACTGCTGTCACCCGACAACTAGAGGAGGTCTGTCAACAGCTGGCGAATGAGAGGGTGAAGGTGTCAAGTATGGAAGTGCAGCGCCCCAGAGTCCTGGTCGTTGCAGTACTGTGGCCCCGCCACTAAGGGGGGCTATGGTACGTCTGATGGCACTGAAGGAGTTCATCTGACCAGGTATCACAGACACCAATACATTTAACAGCCGGGCCTCTAGGGGGAGCTAAGGGTTCTATTCATTAGGCCACTCCTCACATACTGGTAAAACTGGGGGTCAGGCAGGAAGTTAGGGAGAAAGCTGACTGGGTTGGAACCAGGCAACACCTTGTGGCAGAGGGTGTTGTGGGGGAAGATTCGGTAGAGCCCCTGTCAGGGGTGGGATCCTGACAGACGCCTGGCAACTTGAGAGAACGTCATGGGACCGTGCCTGCTCAGCATAGCGGCGGTGCCCAAGGAAGGATTAGAAGCGAGATAGATTGTGCTGAGTGAGAAACGAGATCAAAGCGACAAGGAGAATACCAGTAGGAGTCGTGCTGTGAGACCGAGGCAACATCCTACTGAGGCGCACAACCGGCGGCCGGAACGCCGAGGAAGTATTTATAAATCTAGCTTCAAGCAATACTTCAAACCAACGGCAGGACAGTCAGTCATAGGCGGGCTGTCTCACCTAAATCACCTACGAAGACATAGGGGGCAACTTGTGGAAAGGGGCGACTCTAGGGTCCCGGAAGAGCTCCGAGCCTACCCGTCATACGGGTGCCGTCCTAACCATAACGTCAGGGAGGGACGGAAGATTAGCAGAACATCATCTAATCGAGTTGTGAGGGAACTTAAGAAACAGACACAACAGTTGTGGGGACTTTCCGTAAGCACAGCAGGGAAGGACCACAACACATAGCGCTAGCAGGAAGGCACAGATTTCCACCTGCAAAGAGAACTCTGGAGGTGCCATCGGACTGGCCGGACTTGCGCAGCCTGGTGAACCGTATCCCGGACTGAGGACCCAGAAACCTTCAGTAAAGAGGTAAAGAGACTGCAACCTGGTGTCCTCATTATTTACTGCACCGCACCACCACCACTATCCACATCTACTACTGTACGCCCCTCAGCAGGGTCACAGGCCGGGTCTAGCCACCATGACAACCCCAGAGCAGATACTCAGAGGCCCAGTACCGGGTACCCCTCGGCCCTGCGGCAGTGGGGGCGCTGCAACTTGGCGTCACGAACAGGATCTACTTAAGCCTGAAGAATCGGGTCATGTGTGCCTTGGAACTGTGATTTACTGTGCTTGGACTGTACTTTATTGCAAAGACTGTGTGTTGCCACTTGCCGCCAGAAGTTCCCGCCAAAACCGCCGCCATTACAGTGCTAAGGAGAGTGCAGGAGAAGAAGAAGGGCGTGGAGTGGGCGTAGACAAGCTGGAGAGCGCGAAAGACAATGGCCGCCCAGTCTAAGTATTACTGTGCTGTGAGGACGTGTTCGTCAGCAGCCGAGATCTGCCTCCTGATCCTCAATGGGGGGCGGAGACAACGAAAGCGAAACCGCCCATGAAGGAGAGAGCGGGAAAAGGACCAGGAAGAAGAAGTCAACGACATGGAGGACGCCATGGCCAGCCGCCTGGAGCCGGAGCGTGGGGTCGGAGCCGAGGACTCCCCCAGCTACCCGGAGAGGCACCGCAGCCAGAGCTCCGCAGCTGACGCTGACCTCCTGCATATCGGAGCGGACGAGCTGACCCACCAACTCCTGCAGACGCAGCTGAGCACTGAGGCCGGGTGGAAGAAGACCATCATCGGGAGCCTCACCAGACATCTGTCGGCAGCCTCGTCTGGTCGGAGCAAGAAAGAAGTTCCAGCGCTCCGAAGCCAGAAAGCAAGGCCCTGCCGGAAAGCGAGATGCTGCAAGCAGAGATGACAACGTCGCAGCACGAGGCCCTGCAGCCAGCGTTCCAGACCCCAGCGGAGGCAGAGCAGACCAGCACCGGAGGGACCACGTCTGAAGCAGGTATGAAAGACGACCCTGCCCTGACAACCGATATCACTCCGGTGACTGCTAGTGCCACAGCTGCTGACTCCGTTCCAGTGACTGATCTTGCAGCAGCCGCTACCTCTGCTGCAGCAAATGCCCCTACTCAAGCTGCGCAGACCTCCATCGCTGCGCCCGGTTTAACCGTACATGCAAGACAGATTAACGGCGTTTGCCCAGCACTGGGTGTAACCCTGGACCTCACCTTTCCCAGGCCAAGAAGGGTTAAGTGCCAGGTGCAGCCCTGGAAGCCGTTCAACTTAGGGTTGAGCGACTTTCATTTTTTTAAGATCGAGTAGGGTTTTGGGAAACCCGATTTTGTCCAGAGTCGAGTCGAGTGCAGTCGGCCGATTATCGCTAAAAGTCGGGGATCGACCGAAACACGAAACCCAATGCAAGTCAATGGGGAAGCATAGTCGGCAGTGAGTGGAGGCCAGGAAAACACCTACAGTGCCCATTTTAATGCCAAAAACATCCATTCTTGTTTCTGAAGCTTGCCAATCTTAATTAACTGTATAATAATAGTTGGGCATAGGGAATTGGGGGAAAGTTGTGGGGGGAGTAGGGCTGGCTCAAGTTTTTCGTGGGCCCAGGAAATGCGGACTACGTCACGGCGGTGTTGCAGGGAAAGGTAAGTATTTAAAAGTTGCAAGTGCTGTGATCCTGAGCAAGCAGGGGGGGCCCACTCGTTCGCATTGCCACTGGCACAGGGCCCCTCAAAGTACGGCGGTGTGTTTGCATGGCGGGGGCGCCTCCCACCAGCAGCGACACTTTTGCGTACTCTGAGGGGCCCTGTGCCAGTGACGTCGCCAACGAGTATGCCCCCCCACCTGATGAAGGAACCTGCACTTTCATCTGCACCTTCCTCTTTGTCCCTGTGTAAGGTGGTATAACATGCGGGAAGGGGAACCTTACTTTCAGCAGGGACAGATTCTGGCTGTGTAGAGTACAAGGGGAATGTAGTGGTCTAGGTCAATGTACCAGCAGACTCATTTAGCAGTGGCTGGGCAATGGGCAGGATGAGGAGGAAACAGATATAGGGCCAAAGAATAAAGTAGGCTACATGCAGTTCAAAATTGGTAACAGGACTAAACAGGCGGCATTGCTTTGTTCAGTGGAGTAGCAAACCCAAGAGCAGCAGACACTGTTTCAAGGGCCTAACCACACTAGTAGGCCAAATGCAGTTTAATATCTGATAGTATAGGGCGAAAGCCAGAATGTGGAAGCTCAGCTTTGTTCAGTTGAGGACAACACCAGGGAGGGGCACACAGACAGACACCTTTAGTAGGCCGGAAAAGCCTATTGCATTTTTTAAAATGGTAATTTGGAGCAGAAGGTTGAAGCTCAGCTTTATTTAGTTGAGGGCAACACCAGGGAGGGGCAGAAGCCGTTAGTAGACCCTAACCACCATTTTTTTTTTTTTAAACCACTTAATGAGAGCCGGAAGGTTGAAGCTCAGCTTTATTTAGTTGAGGACAACACCAGGGAGGGGCAGAAGCCGTTAGTAGGCCCTAACCACCATTTTTTTTTTTAAAACCACTTAATGAGAGCCGGAAGGTTGAAGCTCAGCTTTATTTAGTTGAGGACAACACCAGGGAGGGGCAGAAGCCGTTAGTAGGCCCTAACCACCATTTTTTTTTTTAAAACCACTTAATGAGAGCCGGAAGGTTGAAGCTCAGCTTTATTTAGTTGAGGACAACACCAGGCAGGGGCACACAGACAGACACCTTTAGTAGGCCGGAAAAGCCTATTGGTTTTTTTATAAAATGGTAATTTGGAGCAGAAGGTTGAAGCTCAGCTTTATTTAGTTGAGGACAACACCAGGGAGGGGCAGAAGCCGTTAGTAGGCCCTAACCACCATTTTTTTTTTTAAAACCACTTAATGAGAGCCGGAAGGTTGAAGCTCAGCTTTATTTAGTTGAGGACAACACCAGGCAGGGGCACACAGACAGACACCTTTAGTAGGCCGGAAAAGCCTATTGCATTTTTCAAAATGGTAATTTGGAGCAGAAGGTTGAAGCTCAGCTTTATTTAGTTGAGGGCAACACCAGGCAGGGGCACACAGACAGACACCTTTAGTAGGCCGGAAAAGCCTATTGCATTTTTTAAAATGGTAATTTGGAGCAGAAGGTTGAAGCTCAGCTTTATTTAGTTGAGGGCAACACCAGGGAGGGGCAGAAGCCGTTAGTAGGCCCTAACCACCATTTTTTTTTTTTAAAACCACTTAATGAGAGCCGGAAGGTTGAAGCTCAGCTTTATTTAGTTGAGGACAACACCAGGGAGGGGCAGAAGCCGTTAGTAGGCCCTAACCACCATTTTTTTTTTTAAAACCACTTAATGAGAGCCGGAAGGTTGAAGCTCAGCTTTATTTAGTTGAGGACAACACCAGGCAGGGGCACACAGACAGACACCTTTAGTAGGCCGGAAAAGCCTATTGGTTTTTTTATAAAATGGTAATTTGGAGCAGAAGGTTGAAGCTCAGCTTTATTTAGTTGAGGGCAACACCAGGCAGGGGCACACAGACAGACACCTTTAGTAGGCCGGAAAAGCCTATTGCATTTTTTAAAATGGTAATTTGGAGCAGAAGGTTGAAGCTCAGCTTTATTTAGTTGAGGACAACACCAGGGAGGGGCAGAAGCCGTTAGTAGGCCCTAACCACCATTTTTTTTTTTAAAACCACTTAATGAGAGCCGGAAGGTTGAAGCTCAGCTTTATTTAGTTGAGGACAACACCAGGCAGGGGCACACAGACAGACACCTTTAGTAGGCCGGAAAAGCCTATTGCATTTTTTAAAATGGTAATTTGGAGCAGAAGGTTGAAGCTCAGCTTTATTTAGTTCAGGGCAACACCAGGGAGGGGCAGAAGCCGTTAGTAGGCCCTAACCACCATTTTTTTTTTTTAAAACCACTTAATGAGAGCCGGAAGGTTGAAGCTCAGCTTTATTTAGTTGAGGACAACACCAGGCAGGGGCACACAGACAGACACCTTTAGTAGGCCGGAAAAGCGTATTGGTTTTTTTATAAAATGGTAATTTGGAGCAGAAGGTTGAAGCTCAGCTTTATTTAGTTGAGGACAACACCAGGCAGGGGCACACAGACAGACACCTTTAGTAGGCCGGAAAAGCCTATTGGTTTTTTTATAAAATGGTAATTTGGAGCAGAAGGTTGAAGCTCAGCTTTATTTAGTTGAGGGCAACACCAGGCAGGGGCACACAGACAGACACCTTTAGTAGGCCGGAAAAGCCTATTGCATTTTTTAAAATGGTAATTTGGAGCAGAAGGTTGAAGCTCAGCTTTATTTAGTTGAGGACAACACCAGGGAGGGGCAGAAGCCGTTAGTAGGCCCTAACCACCATTTTTTTTTTTAAAACCACTTAATGAGAGCCGGAAGGTTGAAGCTCAGCTTTATTTAGTTGAGGACAACACCAGGCAGGGGCACACAGACAGACACCTTTAGTAGGCCGGAAAAGCCTATTGCATTTTTTAAAATGGTAATTTGGAGCAGAAGGTTGAAGCTCAGCTTTATTTAGTTGAGGGCAACACCAGGCAGGGGCACACAGACAGACACCTTTAGTAGGCCGGAAAAGCCTATTGGTTTTTTTAAAATGGTAATTTGGAGCAGAAGGTTGAAGCTCAGCTTTATTTAGTTGAGGACAACACCAGGGAGGGGCAGAAGCCGTTAGTAGGCCCTAACCACCATTTTTTTTTTTAAAACCACTTAATGAGAGCCGGAAGGTTGAAGCTCAGCTTTATTTAGTTGAGGACAACACCAGGCAGGGGCACACAGACAGACACCTTTAGTAGGCCGGAAAAGCCTATTGCATTTTTTAAAATGGTAATTTGGAGCAGAAGGTTGAAGCTCAGCTTTTTTTAGTTGAGGACAACACCAGGGAGGGGCAGAAGCCGTTAGTAGGCCCTAACCACCATTTTTTTTTTTAAAACCACTTAATGAGAGCCGGAAGGTTGAAGCTCAGCTTTATTTAGTTGAGGGCAACACCAGGCAGGGGCAGAAGCCGTTAGTAGGCCCTAACCAAAGTTGAAGGCCAAATGCAGTTTAATTTCTGATACTATAGGCCGAAAGCCAGAAGGTGGAAGCTCCGATTTAGACAGTGGAGGACAATTTGAATTAGGGACTGCAGACAGACTTAGTAGGCTGTCCCCTGTGGACCATGCATCCACCACATTAACCCATTGCGCCGTAATGGACACGTAATCTTCCGTGGCCATGCCTACAGGTCCATGCGTCTGTTGTCAGGTGCACCTTTGTACTCACAGATTGCCAGAGTGCATGGACAATGCGGTCTTCTACATGCTGGTGGAGGGTTGGAATGGCTTTTCTCGCAAAAGAAGTGTCGACTGGTTAGCTTGTAGCGTGGTACAGCGTAGTCCATCATGGCCTTATTAATAGTAAATAAAATATATAACTAGGCTCTATGAACTTTTAAATAGGTTCCAGGGGTACACGGGCAGCATTGGTGTGGTCAGTGGAGGAGTATTGCAAGTAGGGGCTGCAGACAGGCTATCAAAGGCCTAAAATAACAAACAGTAGGCAGTCATGGCAGTTTTACATCGGTTACATGGATACACAGGCAGGCACTCCAGGCAGCATTGTGGTCAGTGGAGGAGTATTGCAAGTAGGGGCCGCAGACAGGCTATCAAAGGCCTAAAATAACAAACAATAGGCTCATTGCAGTTTTACAGCGGTTACATGGATAGACGGGCAGGCAGCTTGGTGGTGAGTGGAGGAGTATTTAAAGTAGGGACCGCAGACAGGCTATCAAAGGCCTAACATAACAAACAATAGGCTCATGGCAGTTTTACAGCGGTTACATGGATACACGGGCAGGCAGCTTGGTGGTCAGTGGAGGAGTATTTAAAGTAGGGACCGCAGACAGGCTTCAAAGGCCTAACATAAGAAAATGGGCTGGCTGTAGGCACTTTATAATTGGTTCCAGGGGTACACGGGCAGCAGTGGTCTGGCCAGTGGAGGACTAGTGGAAGGAGGGACCGCAGACAGGCTTCAAAGGCCTAACATAAAAAAATGGGCTGGCTGTAGGCACTTTATAATTGGTTCCAGGGGTACACGGGCAGCAGTGGTCTGGTCAGTGGAGGACTAGTGGAAGGAGGGACCGCAGACAGGCTTGAAAGGCCTAAAATAACAAACAATAGGCTCATGGCAGTTTTACAGCGGTTACATGGATACACGGGCAGGCAGCTTGGTGGTGAGTGGAGGAGTATTTAAAGTAGGGACCGCAGACAGGCTATCAAAGGCCTAACATAACAAACAATAGGCTCATGGCAGTTTTACAGCGGTTACATGGATACACGGGCAGGCAGCTTGGTGGTCAGTGGAGGAGTATTTAAAGTAGGGACCGCAGACAGGCTTCAAAGGCCTAACATAAGAAAATGGGCTGGCTGTAGGCACTTTATAATTGGTTCCAGGGGTACACGGGCAGCAGTGGTCTGGTCAGTGGAGGACTAGTGGAAGGAGGGACCGCAGACAGGCTTCAAAGGCCTAAAATAACAAACAATAGGCTCATGGCAGTTTTACAGCGGTTACATGGATACACGGGCAGGCAGCTTGGTGGTCAGTGGAGGAGTATTTAAAGTAGGGACCGCAGACAGGCTATCAAAGGCCTAAAATAACAAACAATAGGCTTATGGCAGTTTTACAGCGGTTACATGGATACACGGGCAGGCAGCTTGGTGGTCAGTGGAGGAGTATTTAAAGTAGGGACCGCAGACAGGCTATCAAAGGCCTAAAATAACAAACAATAGGCTCATGGCAGCTTTACAGCGGTTACATGGATACACAGGCAGCTTGGTGGTGAGTGGAGGATTAGTGCAAGGAGTGTCTGTCCCAGTACTCCCAAAATATAAATAGATGTTAATGTCTCGCAAAACAACCAAAACAAAAAAAAAGTGGCATACTTAGGTACAGGGGTGGGCTCATCTACTGAGTTTCTGACATAGTAATTTGGCAGTAACTATTTAATGGTGCCAATATAGGACACAGACACAGACTACTTTAAGTTGCATCATAGATGTCTACAAATTTGTATTGTCAGTGCCAGACATTGAATGATGTCAGCGAATAGACTAAAGATTGGTGGAGCTGTGCGACATAATTTTGGACGTGGTAGAGCACATTTTGAGCTGGGGTAGGGGGGAACTCTCTTGAGGCCGGCGGGACCGCCCCAGGGCCCCTCATGTTACAACGGTGTGTCTGACGTTGGGTGCGCACCACCACCGCCAGAGACACTACATTGTACTATGAGGGACCCAGTAGCAATGCCGTCAACCAAAAGCGAGCACACTCACCTCTTCAGACAAACAGCAGTCTCACGGGTGCTTGCGCCAAGTCGCGATACCACGGCCCCGTGTGGGGAGTTTTGCCATTTAGGGAGGTGTAAACATGTCGTATGCTGTACAATCAGCTGCAGCAAATTAGACATTAGAAAAGTAATTCACAGGCAAGAGCTTTTCATAGGAAAGCTAGGTGTCGGCCGGGCAAGGTGGGGCAAAAGATTTCGAAATCCAGTTGTGGTTCATTTTAATGAATGTTAGATCGTCAACATTTTGGGTAGCCAGACGAGTCCTTTTTTCGGTTAATATTGAACCTGCAGCACTGAATACTCTTTCTGATAGGACACTTGCTGCCGGGCAAGCAAGCTCCTGCAATGCATATTCTGCCAATTCTGGCCAGGTGTCTAATTTGGAGGCCCAGTAATCAAATGGGAATGACGGTTGAGGGAGAACATCGATAAGGGATGAAAAATAGTTAGTAACCATACTGGACAAATGTTGTCTCCTGTCACTTTCAATTGATGCAGCAGTACCTGTCCTGTCTGCGGTCATAGCAAAATCACTCCACAACCTGGTCAGAAAACCCCTCTGTCCAACGCCACTTCTGATGTGTGCACCCCTAACACTCCTAGTCTGCTGCCCCCTGGAGCTCGTGTGAGAACGATCACGTGCGCTGTGTGCTGGGAATGCCTGAAGCAAACGGTCAACAAGAGTTGATTGTTTGGTTGCTAATATTAGTTCCAAGTTCTCATGTGGCATAATATTTTGCAATTTGCCTTTATAGCGTGGATCAAGGAGGCAGGCCAACCAGTAATCGTCATCGTTCATCATTTTCGTAATGCGTGTGTCCCTTTTTAGGATACGTAAGGCATAATCCGCCATGTGGGCCAAAGTTCCAGTTGTCAAATCTCCGGTTGTGATTGGTTGAGGGGCAGTTGCAGGCAAATTTACGTCACTTGTGTCCCTCAAAAAACCAGAACCCGGCCGTGACACGCAACCAATTTCCTGTGCCCCCGGGAAAGGTTCGGCATTAAAAATATACTCATCCCCATCATCCTCCTCGTCCTCCACCTCCTCTTCGCCCGCTACCTCGTCCTGTACACTGCCCTGACCAGACAATGGCTGACTGTCATCAAGGCTTTCCTCTTCCTCTGGTGCAGACGCCTGCTCCTTTATGTGCGTCAAACTTTGCATCAGCAGACGCATTAGGGGGATGCTCATGCTTATTACGGCGTTGTCTGCACTAACCAGCCGTGTGCATTCCTCAAAACACTGAAGGACTTGACACATGTCTTGTATCTTAGACCACTGCACACCTGACAACTCCATGTCTGCCATCCTACTGCCTGCCCGTGTATCCTCCCACAAATAAATAACAGCACGCCTCTGTTCGCACAGTCTCTGAAGCATGTGCAGTGTTGAGTTCCACCTTGTTGCAACGTCTATGATTAGGCGATGCTGGGGAAGGTTCAAAGACCGCTGATAGGTCTGCATACGGCTGGCGTGTACAGGCGAACGTCGGATATGTGAGCAAAGTGCACGCACTTTGAGGAGCAGGTCGGAGAACCCAGGATAAGTTTTCAATAAGCACTGCACCACCAGGTTTAAGGTGTGAGCCAGGCAAGGAATGTGTTTCAGTTGGGAAAGGGAGATGGCAGCCATGAAATTCCTTCCGTTATCACTCACTACCTTGCCTGCCTCAAGATCTACTGTGCCCAGCCACGACTGTGTTTCTTGTTGCAAGAACTCGGACAGAACTTCCGCGGTGTGTCTGTTGTCGCCCAAGCACTTCATAGCCAATACAGCCTGCTGACGCTTGGCAGTAGCTGGCCCATAATGGGACAACTGGTGTGCAACAGTGTCATCTGCCGATGGAGTGGTTGGCAGACTGCGTTCTGTGGAAGAGCTGTAGCTTCTGCAGGAGGACGAGGAGGAGGAGGAGGAGGGGGTGCGAACGCCTACAGCCAACTGTTTCCTAGACCGTGGGCTAGGCACAACTGTCCCTAAATTGATGTCGCCTGTGGACCCTGCATCCACCACATTCACCCAGTGTGCCGTGATGGACACATAACGTCCCTGGCCATGCCTACTGGTCCATGCATCTGTAGTCAGGTGCACCTTTGTACTCACAGATTGCCTGAGTGCATGGACGATGCGCTGTTTAACATGCTGGTGCAGGGCTGGGATGGCTTTTCTGGAAAAAAAGTGTCGACTGGGTAGCTCGTATCGTGGTTCAGCGTACTCCATCAGGGCTTTGAAAGCTTCGCTTTCAACTAACCGGTAGGGCATCATCTCTAACGAGATTAGTCTAGCTATGTGGGCGTTAAAACACTGTGTACGCGGATGCGAGGATAAGTACTTCCTTTTTCTAACCAGAGTCTCATGTAGGGTGAGCTGGACTGGAGAGCTGGAGATCGTGGAACTTTCGGGTGTGCCGGTGTACATGGCAGACTGAGAGACGGTTGGAGACGGTATTGTTTCCGCCGGTGCCCTAGATGCAATATTTCCTCCTACAAAACTGGTGATTCCCTGACCCTGACTGCTTTTGGCTGGCAAAGAAACCTGCACAGATACTGCCGGTGGTGCGGAAAATGGTGGCCTTACAGTGACGGAAGGGATGTTGCGTTGCTGACTAGCTTCATTGGCCGAGGGTGCTACAACCTTGAGGGACGTTTGGTAGTTAGTCCAGGCTTGAAAATGCATGGTGGTTAAGTGTCTATGCATGCAACTAGTATTTAGACTTTTCAGATTCTGACCTCTGCTTAAGCTAGTTGAACATTTTTGACAGATGACTTTGCGCTGATCAGTTGGATGTTGTTTAAAAAAATGCCAGACTGCACTCTTCCTAGACTCGGATCCCTTTTCAGGGATTGCAGACTGAGCTTTAACCGGATGGCAACGCTGTGCTCCAACAGGTTTTGGCTTTGACACGCGTTTTGGGCCAGATACGGGCCCGGCAGATGGAACCTGTTGCGATGTTGATGCCTGCTGCGGCCCCTCCTCCACCTCCGCTTCTGAACTACTGCCGCCTGCACCCTGTTCCCCCAATGGCTGCCAATCGGGGTCAATAACTGGGTCATCTATTACCTCCTCTTCGAGCTCGTGTGCAACTTCGTCTGTGTCACTGTGTCGGTCGGTGGTATAGCGTTCGTGGCGGGGCAACATAGTCTCATCAGGGTCTGATTGTGGATCTGTACCCTGAGAGGGCAATGTGGTGGTCTGAGTCAAAGGAGCAGCATAGTACTCTGGCTGTGGCTGTGCATCAGTGCACTCCATGTCAGAATATACTTGTAATGGGCATGGCCTGTTAAATGTTTCACTTTCTAAGCCAGGGACGGTATGTGTAAAGAGCTCCATGGAGTGACCCGTTGTGTCGCCTGCTGCATCCTTCTCTCTTGTTGTAGTTTTTGCTGAGGAGGACAAGGAAGCGACTTGTCCCTGACCGTGAACATCCACAAGCGACGCGCTGCTTTTACATTTACCAGTTTCGGAAGAGGAGGCAAAAGAGCTAGAGGCTGAGTCTGCAATGTAAGCCAAAACTTGCTGTTGCTGCTCCGCCTTTAAAAGCGGTTTTCCTACTCCCAGAAAAGAGAGCGTTCGAGGCCTTGTGTAGCCTGACGACGAAACTGGCTCCACAGCTCCAGACTTAGGTGGAATATTTTTATCCCCACGACCACCTGATGCTCCACTACCACTACCATCATTACCAGCTGACAATGAACGCCCACGACGACCTCTTGCACCAGACTTCCTCATTGTTTTAAAATCTTAACCAAAGTAACTTTATTTGTTGCTGTCAAACAACTTACACGGTGAGCTATAACTTCAGTATGATTTCAATATCCCTTAACAGGTTGGTGAGACCACAAGGAAAATCAGGCACAATGTTACACACTCTGTTTTCTGTGGCACAAAATCACAGAGATGACACACACGCAGGACTGTCACTCAAGCACTAATGTCAATATTAATCTCCCACCTAATTTATTTTTTTTTTTCTCAGGGAGACTTTAGAAACCAAATAATATTAAAAAAAAAAAAAAAAAAAAAAGGCTTTCTATGGCCCACTGAATGAGAGAGAGAGGTGGCACACCCAGGAGTCAAGACTGGCACACAAGCTGAAAGGGCAATATTACTCTCCCACTGTTTTTTTAGGTTTTTTTTTTTTTTCAGGGAGACTTTAGAAACCAAATAATATTAAAAAAACCAAAAAAAAAATAGCCTTTCTATGGCCCACTGAATGAGAGAGAGAGGTGGCACACCCAGGAGTCAAGACTGGCACACAAGCTGAAAGGGCAATATTACTCTCCCACTGTTTTTTTATGTATTTTTTGTTTTTTAAGGGAGACTTTAGAAACCCAATAATATTTAAAAAAAAAAATAAATAGGCTTTCTATGGCCCACTGAATGAGAGGGAGAGAGGTGGCACACCCAGGAGTCAAGACTGGCACACAAGCTGAAAGGGCAATATTACTCTCCCACTGTTTTTTTATGTATTTTTTGTTTTTTAAGGGAGACTTTAGAAACCCAATAATATTTAAAAAAATAAATAAATAGGCTTTCTATGGCCCACTGAATGAGAGGGAGAGAGGTGGCACACCCAGGAGTCAAGACTGGCACACAAGCTGAAAGGGCAATATTACTCTCCCACTGTTTTTTTATGTATTTTTTGTTTTTTAAGGGAGACTTTAGAAACCCAATAATATTTAAAAAAAAAAAAAAATAGGCTTTCTATGGCCCACTGAATGAGAGGGAGAGAGGTGGCACACCCAGGAGTCAAGACTGGCACACAAGCTGAAAGGGCAATATTACTCTCCCACTGTTTTTTTAGGTTTTTTTTTTTTTTCAGGGAGACTTTAGAAACCAAATAATATTAAAAAAAACAAAAAAAAAATAGCCTTTCTATGGCCCACTGAATGAGAGAGAGAGGTGGCACACCCAGGAGTCAAGACTGGCACACAAGCTGAAAGGGCAATATTACTCTCCCACTGTTTTTTTATGTATTTTTTGTTTTTTAAGGGAGACTTTAGAAACCCAATAATATTTAAAAAAATAAATAAATAGGCTTTCTATGGCCCACTGAATGAGAGGGAGAGAGGTGGCACACCCAGGAGTCAAGACTGGCACACAAGCTGAAAGGGCAATATTACTCTCCCACTGTTTTTTGTATGTTTTTTTTTTTTTTTCAGGGAGACTTTAGAAACCAAATAATATTAAAAAAACCAAAAAAAAAATAGCCTTTCTATGGCCCACTGAATGAGAGAGAGAGGTGGCACACCCAGGAGTCAAGACTGGCACACAAGCTGAAAGGGCAATATTACTCTCCCACTGTTTTTTTATGTATTTTTTGTTTTTTAAGGGAGACTTTAGAAACCCAATAATATTTAAAAAAATAAATAAATAGGCTTTCTATGGCCCACTGAATGAGAGGGAGAGAGGTGGCACACCCAGGAGTCAAGCCTGGCACACAAGCTGAAAGGGCAATATTACTCTCCCACTGTTTTTTTATGTTTTTTTTTTTTTTTAAGGGAGACTTTAGAAACCCAATAATATTTAAAAAAAATAAATAAATAGGCTTTCTATGGCCCACTGAATGAGAGGGAGAGAGGTGGCACACCCAGGAGTCAAGACTGGCACACAAGCTGAAAGGGCAATATTACTCTCCCACTGTTTTTTTAGTTTTTTTTTTTTTTTTCAGGGAGACTTTAGAAACCAAATAATATTAAAAAAAATAAAAAATAAAAATAGGCTTTCTATAGCCCACTGAATGAGAGATAGCACACACAGCAGTGGCACACAAGCCCTGACTGAGGCCAATATTTTTCTCCCACTGATTGATGTAGTGTTTTTGTGTTGAGGTAGATTTTAGAACACAAATCAAGGAAAAAAAAAAAATGCTTTCTATGGCCCACTGAATGAGAGAGAGAGGTGGCACACCCAGGAGTCAAGACTGACACACAAGCTGAAAGGGCAATATTACTCTCCCACTGTTTTTTTAGGTTTTTTTTTTTTTTTCAGGGAGACTTTAGAAACCAAATAATATTAAAAAAACCAAAAAAAAAATAGCCTTTCTATGGCCCACTGAATGAGAGAGAGAGGTGGCACACCCAGGAGTCAAGACTGGCACACAAGCTGAAAGGGCAATATTACTCTCCCACTGTTTTTTTATGTATTTTTTGTTTTTTAAGGGAGACTTTAGAAACCCAATAATATTTAAAAAAATAAATAAATAGGCTTTCTATGGCCCACTGAATGAGAGGGAGAGAGGTGGCACACCCAGGAGTCAAGACTGGCACACAAGCTGAAAGGGCAATATTACTCTCCCACTGTTTTTTTATGTATTTTTTGTTTTTTAAGGGAGACTTTAGAAACCCAATAATATTTAAAAAAAAAAAATAAATAGGCTTTCTATGGCCCACTGAATGAGAGGGAGAGAGGTGGCACACCCAGGAGTCAAGACTGGCACACAAGCTGAAAGGGCAATATTACTCTCCCACTGTTTTTTTTATGTATTTTTTGTTTTTTAAGGGAGACTTTAGAAACCCAATAATATTTAAAAAAATAAATAAATAGGCTTTCTATGGCCCACTGAATGAGAGGGAGAGAGGTGGCACACCCAGGAGTCAAGACTGGCACACAAGCTGAAAGGGCAATATTACTCTCCCACTGTTTTTTTAGGTTTTTTTTTTTTTTTCAGGGAGACTTTAGAAACCAAATAATATTAAAAAAAACAAAAAAAAAATAGCCTTTCTATGGCCCACTGAATGAGAGAGAGAGGTGGCACACCCAGGAGTCAAGACTGGCACACAAGCTGAAAGGGCAATATTACTCTCCCACTGTTTTTTTATGTATTTTTTGTTTTTTAAGGGAGACTTTAGAAACCCAATAATATTTAAAAAAATAAATAAATAGGCTTTCTATGGCCCACTGAATGAGAGGGAGAGAGGTGGCACACCCAGGAGTCAAGACTGGCACACAAGCTGAAAGGGCAATATTACTCTCCCACTGTTTTTTTATGTATTTTTTGTTTTTTAAGGGAGACTTTAGAAACCCAATAATATTAAAAAAAAAAAATAAATAGGCTTTCTATGGCCCACTGAATGAGAGGGAGAGAGGTGGCACACCCAGGAGTCAAGCCTGGCACACAAGCTGAAAGGGCAATATTACTCTCCCACTGTTTTTTTATGTATTTTTTGTTTTTTAAGGGAGACTTTAGAAACCCAATAATATTAAAAAAAAAAAATAAATAGGCTTTCTATGGCCCACTGAATGAGAGGGAGAGAGGTGGCACACCCAGGAGTCAAGACTGGCACACAAGCTGAAAGGGCAATATTACTCTCCCACTGTTTTTTTAGGTTTTTTTTTTTTTTTCAGGGAGACTTTAGAAACCAAATAATATTAAAAAAAAAAAAAAATAGGCTTGCTATAGCCCACTGAATGAGAGATAGCACACACAGCAGTGGCACACAAGCCCTGACTGAGGCCAATATTTTTCTCCCACTGATTGATGTAGTGTTTTTGTGTTGAGGTAGAATTTAGAACACAAATCACGGAAAAAATAAATAGGCTTTCTATGGCCCACTCAGTGAGAGATGGCACACACAGGGATGGCACTGTAGCAGAAATGCCAATCTTAATCTCCCACAAAAAAAACAAAAAAAAAAAAAAAACTGTCCTACAATTACTATCTCCCTGCAGTAATGTAAGCCAGGTATGGCAGGCAGCAATAGGAGTGGACTGATGCACAAATTAAATAAAAAGTGTGGACAAACAAAAAAGATAGCTGTGCAGAAAGGAAGGAACAAGAGGATATGTGCTTTGAAAAAAGCAGTTGGTTTCCACAGTGGCGTACACACAGCAATACAGCTATCACGGAGCCTTCTAGGGCAGCCCAATGAGCTACAGCGCTGAGGGGAAAAAAAAAAATAGCTTCCACTGTTCCTGCACACCGAAGGTGGTGTTGGACAGTGGAAATCGCTGCAGCACAAGCGGTTTGGTGGTTAGTGGACCCTGCCTAACGCCAGGGCCGGTTTTAGACAAAGTGGGGCCCTAGGCAAAAGTTTAAAATGAGGCCCCCAATGCTCACATACATATTGCACCATGACGCTCAAACATTTTGGTTGCATTTACATGCGTTGAGTTCAGACCGTTCGATGCGTGCGATTGACAACATTGAAGTCGTTTGGCTCTTGTTTCTCGGCCTCTTTACATCGTCTGAGGACGAATCGAATGATGGGGACAGAACGCTAGTAGATCAATCTGTCCCCATATAGTATCATGCTATAAGCAGCAGGGCTGTGTGTGTGTGTGTGTGTGTGTGTGTGTGTGTGTGTGTGTGTGTGTGTGTGTATGTATGTGTATATATATATATATATATATATATATATATATATATGTATATATATATATATATATATATATATATATATATATATATATATATATATATATATATATATATATATATATATGTATATATATATATATATATATATATATATATATATATACACTCACCGGCCACTTTATTAGGTACACCTGTCCAACTTCTTGTTAACACTTAATTTCTAATCAGCCAATCACATGGCGGCAACTCAGTGCATTTAGGCATGTAGACATGGTCAAGACAATCTCCTGCAGTTCAAACCGAGCATCAGTATGGGGAAGAAAGGTGATTTGAGTGCCTTTGAACGTGGCATGGTTGTTGGTGCCAGAAGGGCTGGTCTGAGTATTTCAGAAGCTGCTGATCTACTGGGATTTTCACGCACAACCATCTCTAGGGTTTACAGAGAATGGTCCGAAAAAGAAAAAAAATCCAGTGAGCGGCAGTTCTGTGGGCGGAAATGCCTTGTTGATGCCAGAGGTCAGAGGAGAATGGGCAGACTGGTTCGAGCTGATAGAAAGGCAACAGTGACTCAAATCGCCACCCGTTACAACCAAGGTAGGCCTAAGAGCATCTCTGAACGCACAGTGCGTCGAACTTTGAGGCAGATGGGCTACAGCAGCAGAAGACCACACCGGGTACCACTCCTTTCAGCTAAGAACAGGAAACTGAGGCTACAATTTGTACAAGCTCATCGAAATTGGACAGTAGAAGATTGGAAAAACGTTGCTTGGTCTGATGAGTCTCGATTTCTGCTGCGACATTCGGATGGTAGGGTCAGAATTTGGCGTAAACATGCCACGAAGAATTGAGGCAGTTCTGAAGGCAAAAGGGGGTCCAACCCGTTACTAGCATGGTGTACCTAATAAAGTGGCCGGTGAGTGTATATGTATGTATATATGTATATATGTATATATGTATATATGTATATATGTATATATGTATACACTCTAGTCTGTTCAACCATTATTTTAAAATGTGCATGGAACACACACACACACACTATCACTGTATGTTTATATAGAATAATGCAAAAAATTATATATATATATATATATACACACACACACACAATTAAACACACACGCACATGACACATGCTTATACACACACTTATACACACATTCATACATGTACATGGCACACACTTATATACACACACATATATATGGCATGCACTCAGTGGCGTAACTACAAAGTTATGGGCCCCGGTGCGAACTTCCAAATGGGGCCCCCCACCCCGCCCCGGGTCCCCCCGCCTCAACCCGCCCCCCCCCACCTTCCCCTAGATACGCCTTGGACTGTCGCAGGAATCTCCTGCACTGCAACATGGTGTTGGGTGCCAGCACAGCCCGCACAGTGGTATATCCAGCACAGTGGTATATCCAGCACAGCCCGCACAGTGGTATATCCAGCACAGCCTGCACAGTGGTATATCCAGCACAGCCCGCATAGTGGTATATCCAGCACAGCCCGCACAGTGGTATATCCAGCACAGCCTGCACAGTGGTATATCCAGCACAGCCTGCACAGTGGTATATCCAGCACAGCCTGCACAGTGGTATATCCAGCACAGCCCGTACAGTGGTATATCCATCACAGGGATATATACAGCAGAGCCCGCACAGGGATATATACAGCAGAGCCCGCACAGGGATATATACAGCAGAGCCCGCACAGGGATATATACAGCAGAGCCCGCACAGGGATATATACAGCAGAGCCCGCACAGGGATATATACAGCAGAGCCCGCACAGGGATATATACAGCAGAGCCCGCACAGGGATATATACAGCAGAGCCCGCACAGGGATATATACAGCAGAGCCCGCACAGGGATATATACAGCAGAGCCCGCACAGGGATATATACAGCAGAGCCCGCACAGGGATATATACAGCAGAGCCCGCACAGGGATATATACAGCAGAGCCCGCACAGGGATATATACAGCAGAGCCCGCACAGGGGTATATAGAGCAGAGCCCGCACAGGGGTATATAGAGCAGAGCCCGCACAGGGGTATATAGAGCAGAGCCCGCACAGGGGTATATAGAGCAGAGCCCGCACAGGGGTATATAGAGCAGAGCCCGCACAGGGGTATATAGAGCACAGCCCGCACAGGGGTATATACAGCAGAGCCCGCACAGGGGTATATACAGCAGAGCCCGCACAGGGATATATACAGCAGAGCCCGCACAGGGATATATACAGCAGAGCCCGCACAGGGATATATACAGCAGAGCCCGCACATCTCATCTCCCCCCCCCCCCCCGATAATGGCCCCACAGTCCAGTTAAAAAGAAAAAAAAAAAAACTCTCCTCACCTTTCCTTTTGCCTGCGCTGCTCCCGGCGGCTGCAGTCTGCCCAGGACACTGCAGGTGCGCGATGATATGACGTCATCGCGCACCCGCAGTGTACTGTCAGAGGCAGAGCGGGGAATGATGGGAGAGGGAGCGTCAGGTGACGCTCTCTCCTCCATCATTGCATTCAACTATATCGGTGTCATAGACGCCGGTATAGTTAAATGCGGCGGCGGCACTGGGGGGGGAACAGTGCAGCGGCCCACTACTGGCACCGGCTCTTCTGCCAGAAGTGCCCGATGGCCAGTCCGGCCCTGTACTGACCTGCCAACCCGGGGCCCCTGACCTGCGGGGCCCGGTCGCAATGGCGACCGCTGCGACTGCAGTAGTTACGCCCCTGCATGCACTTATACACAGACACATACATAGCATTCTTATACATACACACATACATAGCGTGTATGTGTATATATATATTACACACACATAAACACACGCATGGCACGCACTTATACACACATATATACATGGCACGCATTTATACAACACATACATGGCACGCATTTATACACACATACATACACATATATATACACATACATACACACACATTATATATATATATATATATATATATATATATATATATATATATATATATACACACACACGGCAAGCAAAGACACACTTATACACACACATACACGGCACACACATGCAGCACAACAAATGCTCATTTGATACATGTGATTCACATAAGCACACACTACTACACATGACACACGCTATACACACCACACACACACACACACCTTTATGCTGGAGGGAATGAGATGATGCACACTATCAGATGCAGCTCCTCCTGCTCCCAGCAGACACCTTCCTGCCCTCTCCTCTGCTGGGACTGCCGACAAGAGCAGGAGTTGCTGACAGCAGGACAGGAGCCATCATCACCAGGAGCAGCACACACACAGTGGGACGGTGCTCTTTACTTATCTGCCGGCTCAGGTTGTTACTGGTGCTGGGTCTCTCTCCCTTCCCCTCAGAGGCTCCGTTCAGCAGGACAGGGCGCTGGCCAATGAGCACTTCTATCACGCTGATGGGGGAGGTTCACTGGCCGCTGCTCCTGTGCTTCACTGCAGGCTCCTATTTTACTGCTACAAACATTCCCAGAGTACATGGCCTGTGGTGACATCACGGTCACATGGCAGGTCACCTGATCGTGATGTCACTACAGGTCCTTAACCAGTCTCTACTCGGAAGCTTCACTGATAATGCTATTATCAGTGAAGCTTCTGCTGTAGATGCTGGGGGCCCCCAAGGGAGTGGGGGCCCCAGGCAGCTGCCTAGTCTGCCTGGCCCTAACGCCGGCCCTGCCTAACGCTCTCCCTGCTTCTGACGAAGCGGCAGCAACCTGTCCCTAAGCTCAGATCAGCAGCAGTAAGATGGCGGTCGGCGGGAACGCCCCTTTATAGCCCCTGTGACGCCGCAGACAGCAAGCCAATCACTGCAATGCCCTTCTCTAAGATGGTGGGGACCAGGATCTATGTCATCACGCTGCCCACACTCTGCGTTCACCTTCATTGGCTGAGAAATGGCGCTTTTCGCGTCATTGAAACGCGACTTTGGCGCGAAAGTCGCGTACCGCATGGCCGACAAGCACAGGGGTCGGATCGGGTTTCATGAGACGCCGACTTAGCCAAAAGTCGGCGACTTTTGAAAATGATCGACCCGTTTCGCTCAACCCTAGTTCAACTAAACCTCGGAAACCTGAAACTGTACATAGTTAACTGTTTGTTTCCCTGCTTTTTGCTACTAATACCCGACCTGGGTTATTCTTAAAGGGATCCCTTAGTTTACCCGGGATCCCTGTTGCTTTTATTTTTGTTTTTATTTTCCTTTTGCTCCTTGTTTACCCAAGTTTACAAAGAACTGCTGGATCATGAACAATGCATGATACAAACTCCTTGTATATAGTTTGCACCTTCTTAAAGGTGCTCCCTACTGGGTTATCAAAGACATTTTGTGAAGAAACCGCTCCTGGAAACCGTCCAAGAGTTTCTGCGGAAAACGGACTTGCAACTTGAGAAGTTGCACTACCTCAAAGAGACTTGGTTCCCTCTTAAAGGGAATGTTGACTTGTCATACTTAACGCATAATGTTGCCTTAAACGAGTAATAATAATGTTTTGATATAGTGAGTTATATGTAGTCAGCTAGACAATTATAAGAAATGTTGATAATGTGCTCTGAAATAAAGTAATTATTGGAAAGGTGCAGTAGACCCGTAGGGGTAGACAAAGTCCTGCATAGGTGAAAGCTAGAAGAAAGATGCAGCAGACCCGTAGGGGTAGACATAGCGTCCTGCATACATGTCAGTAAGAAAGTAATGAAGGAAGTGTAATGCTTTATTTAATAGAAAATGTTTGATAATGTTGATAGAAGAATGAGGACAGAAAGTGAACCCGTAGGGGTTAGTTAGTGAGTCCTCCCAGGAGCCATATAGAGATGGCTCAGTGATCTTGAACTGATCAATGAAATGTAGCTCCCTGACACCAAAAGCACTCATGCAGCCCCACATAAGGACACTGCCACCACCATGTCTCCCTGTAGGCACCATGCATTTCTGAATGATTTTTTTATTTCATTAATTTAAACGTACACTGCTCTATTTTGAAAGCGAGCATGCTGCCATCAATCTGAACCCCTTGAAGATGTGTAGAAGTGCACTTTTTCAACATGGCAATGATCCAAAATATAGTGAAAGTGATTCAGTGGCCAAACATGTTTCCTGATCTGAACCCAACTGAGACTCTGATGGGAAATTCTGAAAACACAAGTTGAGCATTTCTCACCATCCGGTTTCTTGCTCTAATGGAGGTCATTCTTGAATAATGGAAAAATGTATATGTTACAAATAGACATGAGCGAACCTTTCAAGGTTCGGTTCGGTTAGGCTCGGTGAACATCCCAATGTTCTCCAATGTGTTCGATGAACAGTTCTACGAACATAATCAAGCCCCATTGAATTCAATGGGAGGCAAAATGAAACACATAGAAAATACATTCAGGGGGGCCCAAAAGCTGCCAAAACAGCTCAAATTATAGGCAGACATCAAGAAAAGTGGCATCAATTAACCCAGATAACAAATAGTAAAATTATTATTCATTATTGTAGCGCCATTCATTCATTGGCACTTTACATTTGAAAAGGGGTATACATAGATTGTAGGAGTGGTAGGAGTGTGAGAGTGTTAAAAGGGAGGCCACAGAGCAGGAGGTTGCACTAGTTGAGGCAGGAGATGATGAGGGCCTGTATTAGTGTTTTTGCTGATTCATGGTTGAGGAATGTGTAGATCCATGAAATATTTTAAAGTCAGTGTCGGCAGGAAGTGGAAAGGGCTTGGATCTCAGGTTTGAAGGGGAGATCAGAATCAAGCTTACAGGACTGGGGAGAGTGGACAGCCATTAACTTTTATGGATAGATCATTTGGGAGGGTTGAATTAAATGGTGATAAGATGATTAATAGGATTTTATCCATGTTAAATTTTAGAAATCTAACAGAGAAGAAAAATCAAATAACGGGCAAACATTGCATGATTGTGGTCAGTAAGGAGGTGATATCAAGACCAGAGAGGTACATCTGTGTATTATCAGTTGAAAGCCATGAGACTTAAGGTACCTTCACATGAAACGACGCTGCAGCGATAGCGACAACGATGCCGATCGCTGCAGCGTCGCTGTTTGATCGCTGGAGAGCTGTCACACAGACCGCTCTCCAGCGACCAACGATGCCGAGGTCCCCGGGTAACCAGGGAAAACATCGGGTTGCTAAGCGCAGGGCCGCGCTTAGTAACCCGATGTTTACCCTGGTTACCAGCGTAAAATGTAAAAAAAACAAACAGCACATACTTACATTCGCGTCCGCTTCCTGCACTGACTGACTGACTGAGCGCCGGCAGTAGCAGGGCACAGCGGTGACGTCACCGCTGTGCTGTGCTTTCACTTTCACTTTGCGGCACTCAGTCAGTGTGGGAAGCAGATGGCGGGGGATGCGAATGTAAGTATGTACTGTTTTTTTTTTTTTACATTTTACACTGGTAACCAGGGTAAACATCGGGTTACTAAGCGCGGCCCTGCGCTTAGTAACCCGATGTTTACCCTGGTTACCAGTGTAAAATATTGCTGGTATCGTTGCTTTTGCTGTCAAACACAACGATACATGGCGATCGGACGACCAAATAAAGTTCTGAACTTTATTCAGCGACCAGCGACATCACAGCAGGATCCTGATCGCTGCTGCGTGTCAAACTAAACGATATCGCTAGCCAGGACGCTGCAACGTCACGGATCACTAGCGATATCGTTACAAAGTCGTTTCGTGTGAAGGTACCTTTAATGAGCTGTCCAAGGCCAAAAGTCTAAATGGAGAAGATAAGATCTCCTAGAACTGAACCTTGGAGGACACAGAGATAGGGGGCAAGATGAGGAGGTGGTGTTTGAGTGGGAGACACTGAATGTCTGGTGTGTTAGGTATGAGGAGATGCAAGATAGGGCCAAGTCTGTGATGCCAAGAGATGATAGAGTCTGCAGTAAGGGTACCGTCACACAGTGCCATTTTGATCACTACGACGGCACGATCCGTGACGTCGCAGCGATCGTATGATTATCGCTCCAGCGTCGTAGACTGCGGTCACACGTTGCAATCACGGCGCTGGAGCGATGCCGAAGTCCCCGGGTAACCAGGGTAAACATCGGGTTACTAAGCGCAGGGCCGCGCTTAGTAACCCGATGTTTACCCTGGTTACCAGCGTAAACGTAAAAAAAACAAACACTACATACTCACATTCCGGTGTCTGTCCTCCGGCGTCTCAGCTTCTCTGCACTGTGTAAAGCACAGCGGCCGGAAAGCACAGCGGTGACGTCAGACGTCACCGCTGTGCTTGCTTTCTGGCTGGCCGGCGCTCACAGTGCAGAGAAGCTGAGACGCCGGAGGACGGACACCGGAATGTGAGTATGTACTGTTTGTTTTTTTTACGTTTACGCTGGTAACCACGGTAAACATCGGGTTACTAAGCGCGGCCCTGCGCTTAGTTACCCGATGTTTACCCTGGTTACAAGCGAACACATCGCTGGATCGCTGTCACACACAACGATCCAGCGATGTCAGAGGGAGATCCAGCGACGAAAGAAAGTTCCATACGATCTGCTACGACGTACGATTCTCAGCAGGGTCCCTGATCGCTGCTGCGTGTCAGACACTGCGATATCGTAACGATATCGCTAGAACGTCACGAATCGTACCGTCGTAGCGATCAAAATGGCACTGTGTGACGGTACCCTAAGAGGGAACGGTCCACTGTGTTAAAGGAAGATGACAGGTCATCCAAGAGTAGAACAAAGTAGTGTCAATTGGATGTGGAGGTGTCACAACTCAGCTGTCTGGTGACCCGGGAAAACAGGCTCCTTCCCTAGCGGGCACCCTAGCTCGCCCTATTCCCCAGGATACTTCTGCGGGTGAAGATGGCGGGGCCGCCACCCTCGCCTTATCTCCTGAATCAGCCCTCCGTCTATTCACTTCTCCCACCCAGAGAAGAGGGGCACTACTATGCAATGCAGTACACCAACCCAACAAACAAGGAAGCACAAACAAGGGTAAACTGAAATACCAAGCATACAAATATTCACTCACATAAAACAAAGGAATGCACCAGGGAGTGGACAATGGGGGAAAAAAGCAAAATAAGAGGAGGGACGGGAATTATCACACTTACAAACCATGCAACAGTTACAAATAACTCCTCCAGAACTCCTTCTCAAATAAACACATCTCCATCCAGCCATGCAGCAAAAGCTAGCTCTGACATGGGTTTGAATCAGGACCCAGATTGTAAAGGGTATGGGAGTGGCTAACTGAGCTCAGCTGAGAGCTCACACTCCCAGAGTTACCAACATGGCTGATTAACCCCTGTTCTGCCAAAAGAAATAAACGCCATTTAAAAAGGTGAATGCTTCTTTTCAGTGGAGAAGTAGGAGCAATCAGATGCTGCGGTCTTTTGGCTTCTCTTTTTGCTGCAACCCTGTGACAGGAGGTCCGTAGACATTGGTGACTTTAGTCAAGGCAATTTCAGTGGAATAGTGCTGTTGAAAGTCAGAATGTAAGCGATCAAAAAGGGAGCAAGAGGAGAGGTGGGATGGCAGTTCAAAATTGATGTATTGATACAGTAGTTTTGAGGTTTTGAGAAGTGATATGGGGAGAAAGCTATACACAAAGGATTGGTCAAGGGAGGGCTTTTAGAGGATGGGTGTGATCGAGGTATGTTTGAAGCATGAGAGGAAGACACCAGTTAGTGAAAGGTTAAAGAGGTGGGTTAAGGTTGGAATGTAGACTGTGGTAAGGTTTGAAATGAGGTGGGACATGATTGGGCAAGTTTACAGGTTGTGAGATGTGATTTGTGGAGTAAATAGTAGAGATGAGTGAACCTTTTAAGGATCAGTATGGTTCGATTTGCTGAACGTTTAGACATTCACCGAACAATTCGCCGAATGTAACTGAACCCTATTTAACCCCTTTCTGACCTCGAACGGGATAGTACGGCGGTGAGCCCGCATCAAAGCCGGGACATGTCAGCTGTTTTGAACAGCTGACATGTGCCCGCAATAGCGGCGAGTGGAATCGCGATTCACCCGTCGCTATTAACAAGTTAAATGCCATTGTCAAAGGCTGACAGCGGCATTTAACTAGCGCTTCCGGCCATCCGGCCAGAAATGCGCTCATCACTGACCCCCGTTCACGTGATCGGGGGTCAGCGATGCATTGGCATCACAACCAGAGGTCTCCTTGAGACCTTTATGGTTGTTGATGCTGGATTGCTATGAGCGCCACACTGTGATCAGCACTCATAGCAATGCTCTAATTCTGCTGCATAGAGGTGATCTGTGCATCACCTCTACAGTTATATGAAAAAGTTTGGGCACCCCTATTAATCTTAAGCTTAATGTTTTATAAAAATTGTTTTTTTTCAACATCTATTTCAGTTTCAGTTTCATATATCTAATAACTGTTCGACACAGTAATGTTTCTGCCTTGAAATGAGGTTTATTGTACTAACAGAAAATGTGCAATCTGCATTCAAACAAAATTTGACAGGTGCATAAGTATGGGAACCTCACCAGAAAAGTGACATTAATATTTAGTAGATCCTCCTTTTGCAAAAATAACAGCCTCTAGTCGCTTCCTGTAGCTTTTAAAGAGTTCCTGGATCCTGGATGAAGGTATTTTTGACCATTCCTCTTTACAAAACAATTCCAGTTCCCTTTTCTCTCTCCTGTCCTGGGACAGAACTTGCACAGTAGGCAGCTTGAGCTGTTTTCTTGGGGCCTTTGACACAGTGACTCCAAGCTCTAACTGCTGCTTTACCTCAGGTATGGTATGGGCAATATACTTATAGTCCTATGCCCTCCAGTTTTGCCATGGACTCTGTAGCTATCCACAACATCGGGCTCCCGCTGCCCGGTTTCTGTGCTCTGCCCCACAGGAGGCCCTATTGCAGCCTCCCTGAGCTCCTAGTCACTCCTCTCCCTTCACTCTCTGCTCCAGACTGAACTGAACTCCTCCCCCAGACCAGGATAGATATCAGGGAAGTTCCCCTAAAACAGGGTTTTGAGTTCCCCCTTCTGGCCTGAAGTTAGACTATGTTGTGTGTAAGATTTACCTGTCAAAGGGATCCCACTTGTCACCAGGCATGGCACTACCCTCCCCGAGAGGAAGCATCAATGTGGTACCCGAACTCCTGGGGTGCCACATTCCCACCCCCCGTTAAATCCAGTACTCCTTGACTGGGGAAAGGAAACAAACAACAGGTTAGAAATGTGCAAAAACATTTTGAAATACATTTGAACAGGTTAATAACTTTTTCTTCCCTTTCGGGAGGCACTTTTGGCTTGAACGTTGCAAATAAACATTTTATAAATGTACAACAGGTCTTATACCAGGGTGTCCTTGTTTATATAAAACAGTACCGATGCGAGGGACCCGTCATAAATCCTCAACGTAGGACTTGGGCAGGCTGCAAGGCATATCCAGAGCCGGTGTTTGCCACGTCAGATGGTTTTGACTTCAGGTCTGAAGAAACAAGGCCCTACCCATGTCGGCAAAGTGGGTAGAACCAGGGTGCACCTTGAGGGTGCCAACTATGTATAATGAAAGTTTTTGGGTAATTCACTGTCCATTTCCCCATTGTCCATTTTAACCTGTAACAAATATATACATAACACTTCAAACAGGAACACCAATTATTGAAATTTTTAGTCCCTGTAACGGGCTGGGATTTGACCCCTGGTGCTACGAGTAGACCTACGTAGTTCCTGGTCTAACAGGTTTGCGGTTGCTGTTGTGTACCCACTAGTGCCTGTACTACTTGTAGGCCTGCACTGCATAGGT
This sequence comes from Ranitomeya variabilis, assembly GCF_051348905.1. Classification (NCBI taxonomy): domain Eukaryota; kingdom Metazoa; phylum Chordata; class Amphibia; order Anura; family Dendrobatidae; genus Ranitomeya; species Ranitomeya variabilis. The sequence goes on from NC_135237.1 coordinate 235,567,675, forward strand.
AAACTAGGTAACTGTCTGCGACTTCTTAGATTCACCATAGGTCTGACAGATTCACCAATAGCAGAGGGTGGATCCTCTGGTTCCATTGCTGGGGTGACATTTGCTGCTTGAGCCCGCTGGTGTAAAGTCTCTTCTATCTCAGGATGGTTCTGAGTCACTTCTTCTGGTATTTCCAACTGGGGAAAAGTCAAGACAGGTATCACTATGGCTCGGTGTATTTGAGTCCAAGACTGGGGAAAATCTCCAAGAACAGTATGGATTTTCTTTTCTTTTTCTACTGTGGGTTGAGTAGTACTTGGATCTTTTTCTTTGTCTCTCAGTTTATCAGAGCATACTTTAAGATGATCCCTTGATATTGCAGTTGAAGTTTAAGACAGACTTTAGTATTGTCATAGTTTGATGGTAAGATGGTATATGGTTCTGCTTCCCACTGGTCATCGAGTTTGTGCATTCTCTTTTTACACTTTAGCACTTGTTCACCTGGTGACAAGGGAATTGCAGGGGCACATTGATTATAGTTCCTCTCTTGTTTTTGTCTTGCCTGGGACAAGCTTCTTTCTACACACTCTTGTACTTGGCGGTATTTCTGTTTTCACTCATTATCCCAATCTGCATCTGGTGAGGTTGTTTCTGGTGTGAGGACTAGGGTTGAGCGAAACAGATCGGACAAATTAAAAAATCGCCGACTTTCGGTAAAGTCGGGTTTCATGAAACCCGACCCGATCCTAGTGTGGGATCGTCCATGCGGTCGGCGATCTTCGTACCAAAGTCGCGTTTCGTATGACGCGTTCAGCACCATTTTTCAGCCAATGAAGGAGGACGCAGAGTGTGGGCAGCGTGATGAAATAGGTCTCGGTCCCCACCATCTTAGAGAAGGGCATAACAGTGATTGGCTTGCTTTCTGCGGCGTCACAGGGGCTATAAAGGGGCGTACACGCCGACCGCCATCTTACTTCTGCCAATGTTAGCATAGGGAGAGGTTGCTGCAGCTTCATCAGAAGAAGGGACATAGTTAGGGAGGGAAGATTAACCCCGAAACTGCTTGTGCTGTAGCGATTTCCACTGTCCAACACCACCTTTGTTTTGCAGGGACAGTGGAGGCTATATTTCTCTTCATCAGCTCTGTAGGTTATAAGGCTCCCTGATAGCTGCGTTGCTGTGTGTACGCTGCTGTGCAAACCAACTGCTTTTTTTAAAGCAAAAATCCTGTTGCTCCTTTCTTCACAGTTGTCTTGTTTATTTGTCCACACTTTTGTGTGCAGCAGTCCTTTTTATTGCTGTCATACTTGTCCTGAGATCATTGTAGGGAGATTGAAATAGTGCTACAGTCCTTGTATTTTTTCATATATCTTCCAGCCACTTTCTGCCACTTACATTGCGTTGTTTTATACACTGTGCCTGAGTTTGGGTTCAGTCCCCCCCCCAAAAAAGGGCGATTCAAATTCTCACAAAGTTGATATATTTCAGTCCTGTTAGTTTGTCGTATATCAGCCAGCCACTTTCTGCCACTTCCATTGTGTTGTTTTATACACTGTGCCTGAGTTTTGGTTAAGTCTCCAAAAAAAAAAGTGAGATTCAAATTCTCACAAAGTGGATATATTTCAGTCCTGTTAGTTTGTTGTATATCAGCCAGCCACTTGCTGTCGCTCACATTGCGGTGTATTTTACACTGGGCCTGAGTTTGGGTTCAGTCTCCCCCCAAAAAAATGGAGATTCAAATTCTCACAAAGTGGATATATTTAAGTCCTCTTAATTTGTCGTATATCAGCCAGCCACTTGCTGCCACTCACATTGCGTTGTTTTATACACTGTGCCTGAGTTTGGGTTCAGTCTCCCCCCAAAAAAAGGGAGATTTAAATTCTCAACAAGTTTATATACACCTTCTACCTTGTTTTACAGTACCATATAACGGTTGTTATTTTGGTTAGATTTTCCAAAAAATGAGGAAGTCTGGTGGAAGAGGCCGTGGGCGTAGGTTGCCAGCTAGTACTGATGGTGGTGGTGGTGTAGGTGCATCTGGTGGTAGTGGGAAAAGCACAATAGCACCTAAGGCTGGAGGTGTTGAGCCAGCGTCATTGTCTGGCTACACAAGGCCTCGAAGGCTCCCTTATCTGGGAGTAGGAAAACAGCTTTTAAAACCGGAGCAGCAGGAAAAAGTTTTGGCTTTCCTTGCTGACTCAGCCTTTAGCTCTTTCGCCTCCTCTTCAGAAAGTTCCAAATATAAAAGCAGCGAGTAGTCAGTGGATGCTCCCGGTCAGGAACAAGACGATTCCTTGTGTCCTTCACCCAAACCAAAAGTGAAGGATGCGCCAGGCGACACTACAGGTTACTCCATGGAGCTCTTTACACATACCGTGCCTGGGTTAGAAAGGGAAATTGTTAACTGCCCATTACAAGATGAATCGGACATGGAGTGCACTGATGCACAGCCACAGCTAGATTATTATGCTGTTCCATTGACTCAGATCACTACATTGCCCTCACAGTGTACTGAGCCAGAATCTGACCCTGATGAGACTATGGTGCCCCGTCCTGAACGCTATAGCACGTTACACGGTGACACAGAGGAAGGTGCACATGACATTGAATAGGAGGTGATAGATGACCCAGTTGTTGACCCAGATTGGCAGCCATTGGGGGAAGAGGGTGCCGCTACCAGTAGCTCAGAAGCGGAGGAGGATGATCCGCAGCAGCCATCTACATCGCAACAGCTGTCATCTGGCAGGCCCGTATCAGGCCAACAAGTAGCACAGCGTGCTATGCCTGAAAAGGTATTCCATAGTAGGAAGAGTGTAGTGTGGCAATTTTTAACCAAGATCCGAATGATCAGTGCAAAGTTATCTGCCTCTGTAAGAAATGCTCAAAGACCTTTAGCAGAGGGAAGAATCTTCAAAATTTAAATACAACGTGCATGCTTAGACATTTAACCAGCATGCACTTGCAAGCCTGGACTAACTACCAAATGTCCTGTACCGTTGGTGCACCTGCTCAGAATGAAGGTAGTCAGCAACGCTACATTGCTTCCCTCACTGTAAGCCCATCGGTTAGGACACCACCAGCAGCAAATGTGGAGGTATCGTCGCAAGGCCAAAGCAGTCGGGGAATAACAAGGTTCTTGGTAGGAAACACTGTATGTAGGCCAACATCAAGAATACCATCACCAACCCTCTCTAAATCCGCCATGTCCACCACCCCCACCTCTAGTTCCACCATATGCAGCTCTCTAGTCCAGCTCACCCTACAGGAGACTCTCGTTAGGAAAAGAAAGTACTCATCCTCTCATCCGCGTACACAGGGTTTGAACGCCCACATTGCTAGACTATTCACGTTAGAGATGATGCATTACCGGTTGGTTGAAAACGAAGCTTTCAAAGACCTGATAGCCTATGCAGTACCATGCTATGACCTACCCAGTCGGCACTTCTTTGCGAGAAAAGCCATCCCAGCCCTCCACCAGAATGTCAAAGACCGCATTGTCCATGCACTGAGGCAATCAGTCAGTGGAAAGGTGCACCTCACAACAGATGCATAGACCAGTAGGCATGGCCAGGGACGTTATGTGTCCATCATGGCGCACTGGGTTAATGTGGTGGATGCAGGGTCCACAGGGGACAGCCATAGTGGGACAGTTCTGCCTAGCCCACGGTCTAGGAAACAGTTGGCTGTAGGCGTTCGCCACCACTCCTCCTTCTCCAGCAGAAGCAAAAGCTCGTCCACAGAGCGCAGTAGCATGACCACTCCATCCGCAGCTGCCAGTGTTGCACACGAGGTGTCCCATTATCGAACAGCTAGTGGTAAGCGTCAGCAGGCTGTGTTACAAATTAAGTGTTTGGGTGACAACAGACACACCGCGGAAGTACTGGCTGAGTACTTGCAGCAGCAAACGCAGTCATGGCTGGGCAGTGTACATCTTGAGGCAGGCAAGGTAGTCAGTGATAACGGAAGAAATTTTATGGCTGCCATAGCCCTTTCAGAACTGAAACACACATACCTTGCCTGGCTCACACCTTGAACCTGGTGGTGCAGTGCTTCCTCAAAAATTATCTCCAGCCGCATGCTGAACCATCAGCGATCGCTGAATCTTCCCCAGCACCACCTAATAATCGACATTGCAACAAGGTGGAACTCCACACTGCACATGGTTCAGAGGCTGTTCAGACAGAGGCGTGCTGTAATTAATTTGTAGGAGGATACACATACACGGGCAGGCACTTGGATGGCAGACATGGAGTTGTCTGGTGTGCAGTGGTCGAAGCTACATGACCTCTGTCAAGTCTTTCAGTGTTTTGAGGAATGCACACGGCTGGTAAGTGCAGACGACGCCATCATAAGCATGAGCTAACGCACTAACGCATCTGCTGATGCAAAGTTTGACGCACATTAAGGAGCAGGCGTCTGCAGCCGAGGAGGAGGGAAGCCTTGATGACAGTCAGCCATTGTCTGCTCAGGGAACTCTCCTGGACGAGGTGGCGGATGAAGAGGAGGATGATGGGGATGAATATTTATGGGAGGAGGATGCTTCTCAGGGGGCAATAGAAACTGGTGGCGTTGCAAGGTCAGGTACAGGGTTTTTTGCGGGACACAAGTGATGTTGATTTGCAAGAAAGTGCTCCTCAACCCAGCACAAGCAGTGAATTGACACCTGGAACATTGGCCCACATGGCTGAGTATGCCTTGCGTATCCTAAAACGGGAACCCCGCATTATCAAAATGATGACCGATGACGATTACTGGTTGGCCTGCCTCCTGGATCCACGATATAAAGGAAAATTACAAAATATCATGCCACATGAGAACCTTGAGCAAATATTGGCTACCAAAGAAGCAACTCTTCTAGACCGTTTGGTTCAGGCATTCCCAGCACACAGCGGCGGTGATGGTTCTCACACGAGCCGTAGGGGGCAACATGGCAGAGGTGTTAGAGGTGCACAAATCCGAAGTGGCATTGGACAGAGGGGTTTTATGACCAGGTTGTGGAGTGATTTCACAATGACCGCTGACAAGACAGGTACTGCTGCATCGATTCAAAGTGACTGGAGACAGCATTTGTCCAGTATGGTTACGAACTACTTTTCCTCCCTTATCAATGTTCCTCCTCACAGGTCATTCCCCTTTGATTACTGGTAGTGTTGAGCGATACCTTTCGATATCGGAAAGTATCAGTATCGGATTGGATCGACCGATATTAAAAAAATATCGGCTATCGCCGATACCGATACCCGATACCAATGCAAGTCAATGGAACCAAAATATCGGAATTAAAAATAAACCCTTTCTTTCCTTGTAGGTTCATTCTACATGAAGGAAAACAACTAAGAATAATGTAGGATGTATTGGGGGAAGTGGCGGAGACATTAAAGGCATAGAGGTTTAGCCCAATCAAATAGAATAGCAGGAATTTATTTATTTTTTTTAAGACGTTCGGAGTTACAAAGATATTGACTATGTTAAGATTTTTTTTATTTTGTCAGATATTGATGTTTCACTACTTCCATGCCCTTCACCTTCTTTTTTACTTCTCTGACACTTTCTTCTTCATCATCCTCAGCAGCAGCATCTTTGACATCAACTTCTTCTTCACCTTTATTCATCTTCTTCTTCATCTTCTACCTCTTATTTTTTTTGTTACATTCTTTATATTCTTTTTATTAAACTATTATTCTTCTTCATATTCTACTTCTTCATCATATTCTTATTTGTGACAGGCATTCCTGTAGTTGTTATCTATAACAGTTTGAAGATTACACTTTCCGTTCTGCCTGTCACAAAAGAGTTACAACAGGATTTGTCCGCGTTCAGTTAGGCCTGCAGTAGCAGGTTTCTTCCAGGGGCACCACGAGGAGGAACAGACTCACCCCCATACATTGCTTAGTCTTCTTCTGCTTATAATTTAGATAATATCGTTTGCTCTGATGCTTAGTCTTGTGCTTAATGTTCTTCTGCTCTTTGTTCTGCAGCCTCTTGTTCTTCTGCTTCTCGGTCTTTCGGGTTGTCGTCTTTAGGGTCTTGAACTTGGAAATGTAGCAGAAGGTACAAGAAGGCTGAGAAAATGCCGATAACCAGCTAATGGAACTGGAACTCGGATGGCTACCCGAAGGTACAAGAGCCAATGGAACTACCGAGGACCAGCTGACGTTACTGGAACCCGGTTACTAAGCAGGAGGTACCCGTGCCAGAAAGCACTACCAAGGACCACCTGACGTTGGTGGAACTCGGATATCCAGAAGGAGGCACCTAAGCCAAAGGCTCTGCCCGGAACCAGCTGACGGAACGGGAACCAGGGGGACCTATTCAAGATTATCTTCCTAGAGCCCCAACTAGCGGTGTTGGAGCCAAGGGTCAGCAGGGGGAGCAGAGTGTAGGCCGAAGCCTGCACTGGAGGCAGCTTATTGTCTGTTGTGTCTGCGTGGCATTTGCAGGACACGTTGCCGGCTACACAGCAGGGGAACACCTGGCGTTACTGAACCCCACTGACACATTGGCAGGTGTTTTTCTCTGTGCAGCCAGCACTTCCGAGCACCAACTGGCGGTGTTAGAGCCCAGGGAATCAAGGAGGAGCAGAGGAGCAGAGTGTAGGCTGAAGCCTGCACTGGAGGCAGCTTAATATCTGTTGTTTCTGCATGGCGTTTGCAGGACACATTGCCGGCTACACAGCAGGGGAACAGCTGGCTTTGCTGATCCCCACTGACACAGTGGCAAGGCGAGTGTTTTTCTCTGTGCAGCCAGCACTTCCGAGCACCAACTGGCGGTGTTAGAGCCCAGGGAATCAAGGAGGAGCGGAGTGTAGGCCGAGGTCTAATTTGATAATTTGAGCAAGTTGAAAGGGAACCTTTAACCCCCCCAGGCATTTGTAGCTGAAAGAGCCATCTTGTACTGCACTAATGCTGCAAAAGGAAAAAGTGGCTCTTTTTATTATGTTCCTTGCAAACGCAGAACTAGACACTTATGAAATGTATCCCCTCACACCGTGAGACCGTCCCGGAGGTGGGACTTTCCTTTGTAATGGGACGCAGCACAGCCGTCATTCCTCCCCCCTTGGCGACGTGCGCCGCCTCCTCAGCGTTGTTTGATTCTGTCCCGGAGCCTGCGCTGTTATGTTATCCCTTGGCCATGCGCACTTAGCGCTGCCCGTCTTCTGACATCATTTGGTGTCAGGCTGGCTGCGCCTGTGCGGCCGCGCTGCCCGAGATCCCACATCGCAGTGTCGTCTAATGTAATCACACTGTGGGCCTGGGATCCATGGGCATGCGCAGTGCATATCTTCGCCTCTCACTCCCCTCCTTCCGGCTTCTTCAGACTGTGTGGCGTCACGGCCGTGGCATGCTATTAGGGATCAGCTGATGGCGCACAGTCTGAAGAAGGTGGAGGGAGATGAGTGAGAGCCTGAGGTGAAGATATGCACTGTGCATGCCCATGGATCCCAGGCCCGCAGTGTGATTAAATCAGAAGAGACTGCGAGGCGGAATCTCGGGCAGCGCGTCTGCACAGGCGCAGCCAGCCTGACACCAAATGATGTCAGAAGACGGGCAGCGCTAAGTGCGCATGGCCAAGGGATAACATAACAGCGCAGGCTCTGGGACAGATTCAAACAACGCTGAGGAGGCGGCCCACGGCGCCAAGGGGGTAGGAATGACGGCTGTGCTGCGTCCCATTACAAAGGAAAGTCCCACCTCCGGGACGGTCTCACCGTGTGAGGGTACACATTTTATAAGTGTTAAGTTCTGCATGTGCAAGGAGCTAAAGTAAAAGAGCTACCTTTTCCTTGTGCAGCATTACTGCTGCACAAGGTGGCTCTTTCAGTAACAAACGCCTAGGGGGGGACAGGTTCCCTTAAATTTCAGTAGTTGTGTCAGCGTGGCGGTCGCAGGACACATTGCCGGCTACACAGCTGGGGATCAGCTGACGTTACTGAAACCCAATAACACTGGGTCATGTGTTTTGACTGTGCAGCCTGCACTTCTGAGCATCAACTGGCGGTGTTGGAGCCCAAGGATTACAGTTCAGGTGGTAGAAACATGAAAGCAACTGGAGACCTGGATACTGTAGCCAACCAATTATTTAATCTGGAAGAGGCAAATTCCTGCGAGATCCAGGCCTTGTTCATTTTCAGAAAAGGAAGCCGGTCAACGTTATCGGAGGATAGTCGCATGTGACGGTCTGTTAGTACACCACCTGCGGCACTAAAGATGCCTTCCGATAATACACTAGCAGCAGGGCAAGCCAGCACCTCCAATGCATACTGGCTTAGCTCTGGCCATGTATCCAGCTTAGAGACCCAAAATTTGAAGGGGGAGGAGCCGTCTGGGAGTACAGTAAGAGGGCAAGACATGTAGTCTGTCACCATCTGATGGAAACGTTGCCTCCTGCTGACTGGAGCCGTCTGTGATGGTGTAGACATTTGTGGCGGGCACACAAAACTGTGCCACAGTTGGGCCATACTGGTCTTGCCTTGTGCTGAGGCACTGATTCTGCTCCCTCTTTGTGCAGAGCTTCCTCCACTGCCTCGATGCACTGAGCTGCTTTGTAATGAACTAGCAGCACTGCTTTCACTTGGACTGGAGAAGATGATGGAATTCACCAGTGTGTCTTGGTACTCCCGCATTTTACGCTCCCAGTTCAACGGTGTTATGAGGCTTTGTAAGTTGTCCCGGTAGCGAGGATCTAGGAGGGTGTACACCCAGTAATCAGCCGTGTTCAGAATGTGGGCGATGCGGCGGTCGTTTCTCAGGCACTGCAGCATGTAATCAGCCATGTGCTGCAGACTGCCAACTGGCCAAGAAACACTGTCCCCTGCTTGAGGCGTGATCTCTGCCTGCTCTGCATCACCCCACCCTCGCTCTACACACTGACTACTGGAGAATTGTGTAACTCCCTCCTCTGGGCCGCTGTCTTCCTCCTCCATTGACTCCTCCTCATCCTCTTCACACAGTGTCCCCTGCCTAGGCCTTTGTGAGGAACCACGTAGCGCTGACTGTCCAGAAGGTGATGGAATTGGTGACTCCTCATCCTCCACCTCTTCCACAACATCATCCCTTAGCGCTCGCAGTGTTTGTTGAAGCAGGCAGATAAGGGGGACAGTCATGCTGACTAGTGCAACATCTGCACTCGCCATCCGCGTGGAATCATCGAAGGAACGCAAAACCTGGCAGAGGTCCTTCATAGTGGCCCACTCAGTGGTTGTGAAGTCTGAACGGTGCGGAGTGCGACTTCTTTGCGCCTGATGCAGCTGGTACTCCATTACTGCTGACTGCTGCTGACACAACCGCTCCAACATATGTAACGTGGAATTCCACCTGGTAGGTAGGTCACATATGATGCGATGTTCCGGAAGGCGGAATCGGCGCTGCAGAGCTGCAATGCACGATCTTGCCATTCTGGAACGCCGCAAGTGAGCACACTCTAGGCGGACCTTGTGCAGCAGTGCATCATGATCCGGATAGTCCCTCAAAAACCTCTGCACAACCAAGTTGAGCACATGTGCCAGACATGGGATGTGAGTGAGGTTGCCTAGGGCCAGAGCTGCCAACAGATTTCGGCCATTGTCACACCCTACCATGCCTGGCTGGAGATTCGCTGGCACAAACCACACGTCGCTCTCCTGCTAGAAGGCATTCCAGAGCTCCTGCGCTGTGTGGCTTCGATTCCCCAAAGAAATTAATTTCAAGATGGCCTGTTGACGTTTGGCCACAGCTGTGCTCATGTCGGTCGTAACAGGTAAACGTTCACAGGTCCATGTGGAGGTGGATTGTGACGGCTCCTGCAGCAATGATTCTGAGGAACTTGTGTATGAGGAGGAGTCAATGCGGACAGACTGGATTCCTGCAATCCTTGGAGTTGGCAGAACACGTCCTGCGCCACTCGCACGATCTGTACCTGGCTCAACATTAACCCAATGGGCAGTGAGGGAAAGGTATTGCCCCTGTCCATGGTGACTGGTCCACACATCAGTGGTGAGGTGGACCTTGCTACTGACGCCGTTCAGTAGTGCGTGTTTTATGTGTCCCTCCACATGCTTGTGCAGGGCAGGGACGGCTTGCCTGCTGAAATAAAAGCGGCTGGGCACATTGTATTGTGGGACTGCCAATGCCATCAAGTTACGGAAGCTGTCAGTCTCCACCAGCCTGAATGACAGCATTTCAAGGGACAGTAGTTTTGCAATGCCAGCATTCAGAGCCTGTGCTCGGGGGTGGTTTGCCGAGAATGGCCGCCTTTTCTCCCCTGCCTGTGCTACCGATGGCTGTAGACTGGGCTGAGAGTGTGAGGATGACTGGGAACGTGGTGCTGCGGGTGGAATTACTGTGGGTCTCTGGACAACAGTGCCAGAGGTTCTTCCATGGCGATCCTGTGAGGAAGCCGAACCAGCTGTGTGTGAGCTGGAGGAAGAGGCAACAACACGAGCTGAAGAGGTGGTAGGTGCCGCAGTTGGTTGGCCTAGGTCTTCAGTGTGTTTTTGTAACTCCAACGTGTGCTTGGTCCACACATGTTTCCACATATTTGTGGTATTGAGGATGCTGACATTTTCCCTCTTTTGACTTTCTGATGACACACCTTGCATTTGACAAAGCAAATGTCATCTGCAACTGTGTCAAAAAAGGACCAGGCACTGCAAGTATTGGGAGCGCCCGTTTTGGCTTTTGGAAGAGGCATGCTCCTAACGGGTGCCGAAGTGGAGGCTACAGGAACCGCAGTCTTCCCCCTCCCTCTCCCTCTTTGGCCCATTCGGGGAATCTCTTCCTCAGAGCTGCTCCCACCACCTTCCTGTACCTCACGCCACGATGGGTCAAGGACCTCATCATTTACACTACCCTCTGCCACCAACTGCTCCTCCTGGGTAGTCTTGGCAGCACAGTATGCACCAGAAAGTGGCACCTGAGTCTCAGCATCAGATGCGTACTGTGGTGTGGTGACCGGAGGCACTGGCCCACCCGCCTCTTCAGAGTCAGAGAGACAAAGCTGTTCGGCATCACTGCACACTGCCTCTTCTTCCATTTCTCCAATGCTGCTTGGCTGGCCCCCTGTTTCCAAGCCAAGAGATTCAGAGAACAGAAGTAGAGATGGCTCCTGTGCTGGGCTCTCTGACTGCCTGGGCAATTTGGCAGGTGGTGAAGTGACAGATGGGTGCTCTCCAGTGCTCTGTGCCTGAGAGGATGTGGCACTAATTGAAGTCGATGCGTTAGCTGCCATCCATCTGACAACGGCTTCAATTTGTTCTTCACGCAGCAGCGGTGTACGGCGATCTCCTACAAAGCTGCGCATGAAGGACTGTTCCCTGCTGAAACTGGGTGATGATGAGTCACCAGTGCCTGCAGCAGGCACAGAATCCCCACATCCTCTCCCTGCTCCGCGCCCACGCCTACGTGCCTTACTCCCTGCCCTCTTCATCTTGGTTGACTGATAAAGATAAGCAGAAAAGTACTAAGGGCTTAGTGTGCTTATTCCTGAACAGCTCCTAACAGGTATAAGAAACACTAATTTTCTAAAATGTGGACTAGACTTTAATATGAGCTAATGTGGCCTACACAACTGTAAAGTGGTGTGTTTGGTGAACTTTATTATTTTTATTTGTTTGCAGAAATGACTACAGAGCGATGTGCACTCACACAGAGACCGTGCAGACAGCCGTAAACGGCTCTGCAAGGCCAAAATAATCTCCTCAATGTAATCCTATGTAGTGTTTTTCCACAATGTAGCTGGATACGGGTGGAAAGCCACTAATAGGAAATATTTGAAAAAAAGTGCAGCAGGCTGCACTAATAACAAAAAAGGACAATGGACAGAACGGTATGAGGCAGTGACGCACCCTGAGCTGAATACAACCGGCTGTGGCTGCACACAGACTACAGAGCGATGTGCACTCACACAGAGACCGTGCAGACAGCCGTAAGCGGCGCTGCAAGGCCATAAAAACCTCCTCTATGTTATCCTATGTAGTGTTTTTCCACAATGTAGCTGGATACGGGTGGAAAGCCACTAATAGGAAATATTTGAAAAAAAGTGCAGCAGGCTGCACTAATAACAAAAAAGGACAATGGACAGAACGGTATGAGGCAGTGACGCACCCTGAGCTGAATACAACCGGCTGTGGCTGCACACAGACTACAGAGCGATGTGCACTCACACACACAGAGTCCTTGCAGACAGCTGTGAACAGCGCTGCAAGGCAAAAGCAAGGTTCTCAAACAGCAGTTGCTAAATTAGCCTGGGTAAAGCACAATGAAGCAAATCGCTATCTCTAAACTGGCCCTCAGTCAGAACACAGCGTCCTGTCCCTAACTGAATTCACAGCAGAGTGAGCCCTAAATGGCGGCAGCGACTTTTATAGTGCATCATGACATCATTTCAGCAGCCAATCACAGCCATGCCAGTACTTCCATGCCCACCATGCAGAACAGGATGTGCCCACACTTCTAATCAGTCCTCATTGGCTGAATTCGGGCAGTTTGAATTCTGGGAACTTCGGATTCCGGTATCCGATATACGGAAAATATCGGAACTCGGTATCGGAATTCCGATACCGCAAATATCGGCCGATACCCGATACTTGCGGTATCGGAATGCTCATCACTAATTACTGGGCATCTAAAATAGACACCTGGCCTGAATTGGCAGAATATGCATTACAGGAGCTCGCTTGCCCTGCTGTTACTGTGCTATCAGAAAGAGCCTTCAGTGCTGCTGGTTCAATACTGACCGAAAAAAGGACACGTCTGGCTACCCGAAATGTTGATGATCTAACCTTCATTAAAATGAACCAATCATGGATTTCAAATTATTTTGCCCCACCTTCCCCTGCTGACACGCAGCTTGCCTGAAAAATGTCTTGCTTTTGGCCTCCTCTTACTGACTTCTCCAATTCCACCATTTGCAGCTGCTGAATGTCCACCATAGGCCATTTTTATACCTCCCTAAATGGGCTGACTCCCCCCACAGGGCCGTGGTCACCACCTGGCGCAAGCACCCGTGCGAGTGCCGTTTGCCTGGACAGGTGGGTGTGCCCACTCTTGAGCGACGGCACTGGCACAGGGTCCCTCATAGTACAATGAAGTGTCTCTGATGGTGGTGGTGCACAACCAGCATCAGACACACCGTCATAATATGAGGGGCCCTGTGCCAGTACCGCCGCCCATGAGAGAGTGTTCCCCCACAGCTCGAACAGTGCTCTACCACTTGCAATACTTACCTCTCCCTGCTCAACCACTGTGTAGTCTGTGCTGTTAAATCCTTCAATGGCACTGCCAATACAAATTTGTTGAAATGATAGATGATTAGTGTTGAGCGATACCGTCCGATACTTGAAAGTATCGGTATCGGAAAGTATCGGCCGATACCGGCAAAGTATCGGATCCAATCCGATACCGATACCCGATACCAATACAAGTCAATGGGACTCATGTATCGGACGGTATCCCTGATGGTTCCCAGGGTCTGAAGGAGAGGAAACTCTCCTTCAGGCCCTGGGAACCATATAAATGTGTAAAAGAAAGAATTAAAATAAAAAATATCGCTATACTCACCTGTCCGACGCAGCCGGGACTTCAGCGATGGAACCGGCAGCGTTGTTTGTTTAAAATTTGCGCTTTTACTTGGTTACGTGAATTCCCGGCTTGTGATTGGTCAGGGCGGCCATGTTGCCGGGACGCGGACCAATCACAGCAAGCCGTGACGAAATTACGTCACGGCTTGCTGTGATTGGTCCGCGTCCCGGCAACATGGCCGCCATTAACCAATCACAAGCCGTGACGTCACGGGAGGCTGGACTTGCGCACTTTTTAAAAAGCGCGCGTGTCCAGCCTCCCGTGACGTCACGGCTTGTGATTGGTTAATGGCGTCCATGTTGCCGGGACGCGGACCAATCACAGCAAGCCGTGACGTAATTTCGTCACGGCTTACTGTGATTGGTCCGCGTCCCGGCAACATGGCGCCGTGACCAATCATAAGCCGGGACGTCACTGGAGGCTGGACACGCGCGCTTTTTAAAAAGTGCGCAAGTCCAGCCTCCCGTGACGTCACGGCTTGTGATTGGTTAATGGCGTCCATGTTGCCGGGACGCGGACCAATCACAGCAAGCCGTGACGTAATTTCGTCACGGCTTGCTGTGATTGGTCCGCGTCCCGGCAACATGGCCGCCCTGACCAATCACAAGCCGGGAATTCACGTAACCAAGTAAAAGCGCGAATTTTAAACAAACAACGCTGCCGGTTCCATCGCTGAGGTCCAGGCTGCGTCGGACAGGTGAGTATAGCGATATTTTTTATTTTAATTCTTTCTTTTACACATTTTTACATTAATGTTGTTTCGATACCGATACCCGATATCACAAAAATATCGGATCTCGGTATCGGAAATTCCGATACAGCAAGTATCGGCCGATACCCGATACTTGCAGCATCGGAATGCTCAACACTATAGATGATCGTTACAATATACAGGTGCCCTGGCCTCCATTTAGACCAGTTAATACTTTGCGCCTACTACCACTGTCTGCTACTCAGCAGTGGAGCCCACCCCTGTACCTAGCTATGCCACCTGTTTATTTATGAACAATTTTTTGGCAGACATTTAGCCTACTTTATTATTTGGGCCTACTGTGTCTGCCACTCCTTACAGTTGTCCTCCACTGAACAAAGCAATGCCGCCTGTTTAGTCCTGGTACCAATTTTGAACTGCATTTAGCCTACTTTATTATTTGGGCCTACTAACTGTGTCTGCCACTCCTTACAGTTGTCCTCCACTGAACAAAGCAATGCCGCCTGTTTAGTCCTGTTACCACATTTGAACTGCATTTAGCACACTTTATTATTTGGGCCTATATCTGTGTTTCCTCCTCATCCTGCCCATTGCCCAGCCACTGCTAGATGTCTGCTGGGTCCATTGACCTAGACCACTACATTCCCCTCTTCACAGCCAGAATCTGACCCTGCTGAAAGTCAGGTTCCCCTTCCCGCATACTATACCACCTAAGGCTGTGTTTCCACGGTCAGTAAACGCTGCTTGTTTGACGCTGCAGCGTCAAACAAGCAGCGTCCAGATGTTCCAGCATAGTGGAGGGGATTTTATGAAATCCCGTCTCCACTATGCGTGGAAACCCGCACGCGGCGGCCCTGCGACTCCGGACATGCTGCGCGTCTTTTCAGAACGCAGCATGTCCGTACACCTTGCGGGGACGCAGCGTCCCCGCAAGGTATATCACAGGGCCCTATGGCGAGGGGTGCGATGATCCCGGATGTGTACTGTACACATCCGGCACCATCGCGTCCCAGGAAGGGGGCGGGGCTTATCGCCGAGCGGCTTCGCCGCTGCGACGATAACGCCGCGTCTCCGGACAGTGGAGACATACCCTTACACAGGGATAAAGAGGAAGGTGCAGATGAAAGTGCAGGTTCCTTCATCAGGTGGGGGGGCATACTCGTTGGCTATGTCACTGGCACGTGGCCCCTCATAGTACGCAAAAGTGTCTCTGCCGATGAGAGGCGCTACCCGCCGTCAAACACACTGCCGTACTATGAGGGGCCCTGTGCCAGTGCCAATGCCAACAAGTGGGTCCCCCCTGCTTGCTCAGGATCACAGCACTTGCAAAGTTGAAATACTTACCTCTCCCTGCTCCACCGCCGTGATGTATTCTGCATTTCCTGGGCCCACGAAAATCTTGAGCCAGCCCTACCCCCTACAACTTTAGCCAAATGACCCCCAGTTTTCAATGCCTAACTATTGTTATAAAGTAAATTAAGATTGACAAGCTTCAGTAATAAGAATTGATGTTTTTGGCATTAAAATGGGCACTGTAGGTGTTTTCCTGTCCTCCACTCACTGCCGACTTTTATTCCCCCTTGACTTGCATTGGGTTTCGTGTTTCAGTCGGCCCTCGACTTTATGCAATAATTGGCCGATTTCACCCGACCCGACTTTTCACAAAGTCGGGTTTCGCAAATCCCGACTCGAACCTAAAACAGTCGCTCAACTCTAGTGAGGACTCTTATTTCAAGATCAACAGGTAATTTGCTAGACTTTCCTTTCATCAGGTAGGCTGGAGTGCAGTTGGTGGAATTCACTGGGATGTGATTGTACAGATCTACCAAGTTTGGTAACTTCTCTGGCCATAAGTTCCTTTCATGCAAAGGCAAGGTTTTCAGTAAGTCAATCACCACTTGGTTCATCTTTTCACACATACCGTTGGTTTGTGGGTGATACAGGGTTGTTCTGATCTTCTTACATCCGCACAGGTTGCAGAACTCTTGAAACACTTCTGCTTCAAAGGCTGGGCCGTGGTCGGTGAGTATCTTCCCAGGATAATCATGTGGTCGACAAAAGTGTTGTTGGAAGGCTTTGGCTGCCGTCTTCGCTGTCTGGTCCTTGACAGGTACTACTACCAGGAATCTGGAGTAATGGTCCACAATGGTCAGAGCATAGACATAGCCTGACCGGCTTGGAGTTAGTTTTACGTGGTCTAAGGCCACCAGTTCAAGTGGCTGTTTGGTGACTATGGGCTGTAGGGCAGCCCTCTGACTGTCACGGTCCTTTCTGCGCAGGTTACATGGGCCACACTCTCGGCACCACTTTTCAATGACTTTTCTCATGCTAATCCAGTAGAACCTTCCACAGTAGGAATGATCTCTAACTTCTTCCATCCGAAGTGTCCTTCTCCATCGTGGTATGCTTCCAGAACCATTGGTGCATCTTGTCTTGGGACCACTATCTGCCAGACTAACTCGTGAGTGTGTGGATTCTTATTCCTCCCACACAGCTTACCGTCGTAGATAAACATTTTGCCCTTCTCCTTCCACAGCTGTTGCTTCTCTTGTGGATCATCTGGACCAGGGTGTCAATCTGCTTGCGTTAGCACCTCTTTGACCAGATGGACTGTGGGGTCACTGTCCTGCATCTCTGCCCAGCCATGGTGGAGCAATGGGTTCAGTGTGGCTTCTTGCTTGTTATTGTGCTTGTTCCTCACATAATGGGAATACTGAGTCGCCCCTGGGCGATAGAAAGCTGGCAACTATCTCTTCAAGTGCTTCAGGATCCTCTTCCACCTCTGGTAAGTTGGGCATCTTGGACAGCGCATCGGCATTTGCATTCTTGTGCCCTGCACAGTACTTGATGTTGAATTCATAGTTGGACAACCGGGCCATCCATCGCTGCTCTAAGGCACCTAGTTTTGCCGTCTCCAGTTGTGTCAGTGGGTTGTTGTCCGTGAAACTGTGAATCTTGCTGAGGCCATGTAGTGTTTGAAGTGCTCTGTTACTGGCTAGACTATGGCGAGGAACTCCAGCTCGAAGGAACTGTAGTTTTCAGGGTTCCTTTCAGTGGGACGAAGCTTCCTGGTGGCATACGCAATTAGTCTTTCTTTGCCTTTCTGCACCTGGGACAACAATGTTTCCAGTCTCATGTTGCCGGCATCCATGTACAGCAGAAATGGTTGGTCATAGTCAGGGTAGGCCAGTACCTCATCTCCTGTGAGAGCTAACTTCAACCGGGTGAAGGATCCTTCCAGCCGGTCGTTCCAGTCAAACAGAATATTCTTACTCTTGGTCTTCTTGGATTGGCCCACTAACACTTCTTACAGTGGTGTGGCTATCTTAGTGAAGTCTTTGATAAACCTTCAGTAGTAGCCTACCAACCCGAGGAACTGCTGGACTTCGTGGATGTTGCTGAGTTTCAGCCAGTCCCTGATCACAGTGACTGTCAGGGTCTGGTGCCACCCCTTCGGCGCTTACCACATGGCCCAGGTACTGCATTTTGGGCTTTAACAGGTGGCATTTGGATGGTTTTCCCTTCAGACCAAAGTTGGACAGAGCTTCGAACACCTCGGCCAGGTGCTCCAGGTGGTCTTCATATGTCTTAAGGTACCTTCACATTAAGCTACGCTGCAGCGATATCGACAACGATGCCGATCGCTGCAGCGTCGCTGTTTGGTCGCTGGAGAGCTGTCACACAGACAGCTCTCCAGCGACCAACAATGCCGAAGTCCCCTGGTAACCAGGGTAAACATCGGGTTGCTAAGCGCAGGGCCGCGCTTAGTAACACGATGTTTACCCTGGTTACCAGTGTAAATGTAAAAAAACAAACACTACATACTTACATTCGCGTCCCCCAGCGTCCGCTTCCCTGCACTGTGTGAGCACCGGCCCTAACAGCAGAGCGGTGACGTCACCGCTGTGCTTTGCTTTCCAGCCGGCACTGACACACTCAGTGCAGGAAGCTCTGAGCAGCAGCGCGGACGCCGGGGGACGTGACAGCATCAGAGGGTGAGTATGTACTGTTTTTTTTTTTACTTTTACAATGGTAACCAGGGTAAATATCGGGTTACTAAGCGCGGCCCTGCGCTTAGTAACATGATATTTACCCTGGTTTCCATTGTAAAACATCGCTGGCATCGTTACTTTTGCTGTCAAACACTATTAACAGTAAACAGTTTGGCAAGTGTGGCATATCTGGTTAGGTGGACCTCTTTGTCTCCACAGTTAAGGACACATACTAGTACCCTCCCCCTTGCGTATTTCAACCACTTCTCTGGCTGTCAGGATTGTGGGCCTACTATCTGAATACACAGGTTCTACCAGAGGCTGGTAGTCTTTAACTCTGAGGCCTATTGCTGCCTGACACCATATTAACATTTCACTCATGGGGGGTATTGCAATGGGGATCGGATCACTCACTGTAACACATCCAATTTCTACACCAGACAGTTCTACCTGTTGTCTCTGCACCAGGGCTCTGATTTCTTTTTGCAGGACTCTCTGCTCACTGGAACCAGCAGTTTCGGCCAACTGTCGAAACAAGACAATAACCTCGGCAAGACAATTTTCAATTACATTAGTACCAATCGTCATCATGGGGTTACATTCACGTCAGTCGATATGAACAATCACCATTCCTTGGGCATTCAATTTTACCCGCCCCAACTTAATGGTGTCCTCCTTGTACCCCACCTGTGGCAAAGGCTGACCATTACTGGCAACTATTGTTAAATCACTAACTGGTCCACGGGTAATGTCAGGGTTAGGCCAATAACATTTATAGAGAATGTAAGGCATAGTCGTCACCTGGAAACCAGTGTCTAACAAAGCGTTCATCGGGATGCCATCGATCACAATGGGGAGAACAGGTCATCCTCTGACGTACTTGGCTCACCAGTTTTGTGGGCCTGGTCATCCTATTCCTGGGGGTTGGCCCTCTGCCCCAGGAATTGTTCGTTTAAATGACAGTACCTTGCGATGTCAAGTAAATAAGGCAGCACACTGCAGTGCTGAAACATGCAAACATGAAACATGAAAACTGAACTGCATTACTGCACTAGAAATATGAAAAATTAGAGTGTTTAGCGCATAAAAATGGCCAATTTTATGTGTACCTGGTAGCCACTTTAGGGCATCTCTCACATACCAGGTCCTACGCTTTCCTTTCCTTGCTGAGAATAAACGTCTCCATC
Source organism: Ranitomeya variabilis (assembly GCF_051348905.1). Classification (NCBI taxonomy): domain Eukaryota; kingdom Metazoa; phylum Chordata; class Amphibia; order Anura; family Dendrobatidae; genus Ranitomeya; species Ranitomeya variabilis. The sequence continues at coordinate 235,587,101 of NC_135237.1, forward strand.
TGAATGGGTACCTGTGAAACCTCTTCTTAGACTAACATTCTCTCTCTCTGTGGAGGGGTAATGGACCTGTTGCGATTAAAACACCTGTGGCTAGGAGGCAGAGTGTTCGGTCAGAAGGCTAAAGAATACATTTAAAAAAACTGACCGTCACATTCAAACATAGACTAAGTGTGAACAGGTGCTGAACCTAGAGTCACCAACTCATATACAGTCAAGTAAATAAGGCAGCACACTGCAGCGCTGAAACATGAAACATGAAAACTGAACTGCATTACTGCACTAGAAATATGAAAAATGAGAGCGTTTAGCACATAAAAATGGCCAATTTTATGTGTACCTGGTAGCCACTTTAAGGCATCTCTCGTATACCAGGTCCTACGCTTTCCTTTCCTCGCTGAGAATAAACGTCTTTAGCCTTCTGACCGAGCACTCCCCCTCCTAGCCACAGGTGTTTTAATCGCAACAGGTCCATTACCCCTCCACAGAGAGAGAGAGAATGTTAGTCTAAGAAAAGGTTTCACAGGTACCCATTCAGATGGAGACGTTTATTCTCAGCGAGGAAAGGAAAGCGTAGGACCTGGTATACGAGAGATGCCTTAAAGTGGCTACCAGGTACACATAAAATTGGCCATTTTTATGCACTAAACGCTCTCATTTTTCATATTTCTAGTGCAGTAATGCAGTTCAGTTTTCATGTTTCATGTTTGCATGTTTCAGCGCTGCAGTGTGCTGCCTTATTTACTTGACTGTATATGAGTTGGTGACTCTAGGTTCAGCGCCTGTTCACACTTAGTCTATGTTTGGATGTGACGGTCAGTTTTTTGAAATGTATTCTTTAGCCTTCTGACCGAGCACTCCGCCTCCTAGCCACAGGTGTTTTAATCACAACAGGTCCATTACCCCTCCACAGAGAGAGAGAATGTTAGTCTAAGAAGAGGTTTCACAGGTACCCATTCAGATGGAGAATGTTTCAGCGCTGCAGTGTGCTGCCTTATTTACTTGACTGTATATGAGTTGGTGACTCTAGGTTCAGCACCTGTTCTGTTATGACCTGGTGGTTACGGAGCAGCACTGATATGACCTGGTGGGTAAAATGAATCATGGGACAAGCTCTGAGGAGGTGGTAGCTTTACTGACCGCAGGTCCTACTCCTAACACCAACACTAGAAATAGCCGTGGAGTGTTCCTGACTCTCCCTAGACACCTCGTCACAGCCTAAGAACTAACTACCCCTAAAGATGGAAATAGAAAACTATCTTGCCTCAGAGAAATTCCCAAAAGGAAAGATAGCCCCCCACAAATATTGACTGTGAGTGGAGAGGGAAATGACACACACAGAAATGAAAACAGATTTTAGCAAAGGAGGCCAATACTATCTAGATAGAAATAGAAAAGGATACTGTGTGGTCAGTATTAAAAACTAAAAATCCACGCAGAGTTTACAAAATGATCTCCACACCGACTCACGGTGTGGAGGGGCAAATCTGCTTCCCCAGAGCTTCCAGCTAGCCTGAATATTTCATAATGACAAGCTGGACAGAAAGAAACATAATCCAAACAGAGCAGCAAAGTCCAAAGCAAAGGAACAACAAAGAACTAGCAAGAACTTATCTTATGCTGAAATGGACAGGCCATCAGAGAAATCTAAGGAGAGATCTGAATCCAACCCAGAGAACATTGACAGCTGGCATGGACTACAGACCAGAGCCAAGTTAAATAGCAAGGCCAGGGGAGCCGATTAGTGAAAGCAGCTGCTAAGGCTAAACTCAAGGAGCAGCAGTTCCACTCAAAACCACCAGAGGGAGCCCAAGGGCAGAACTCACAAAAGTACCATTCATAACAACAGGATGGAGCCCAAGAACGGAATTCACAACAGTACCCCCCCCTTGAGGAGGGGTCACCGAACCCTCACCAGAGCCCCCAGGCCGATCAGGACGAGCCAAATGAAAAGCACGAACCAAATCGGCAGCATGGACATCGGAGGCAAAAACCCAAGAATTATCCTCCTGGCCATAACCCTTCCACTTGACCAGATACTGAAGCTTCCGCCTCAAAAGACGAGAATCCAAAATCTTCTCCACCACATATTCCAACTCCCCCTCAACCAACACCGGAGCAGGAGTGTCAACGGAGGGGACCATGGGCACCACATATCTCCGCAACAAAGATCTATGGAACACATTATGAATGGAAAAAGAAGCTGGAAGGGCCAAACGAAAAGACACCGGATTGATAATTTCAGAAATCTTATAAGGACCAAAAAGCGGGGCTTGAACTTAGGGGAAGAAACCTTCATAGGAACATGACGAGAAGACAACCAGACCAAATCCCCAACACGAAGCCGGGGACCAACGCACCAACGATGGTTAGCAAAATGTTGAGCCTTTTCCTGAGACAACGTTAAATTGTCCACCACATGAGTCCAAATCCGCTGCAACCTGTCCACCACAGAATCCACACCAGGACAGTCCGAAGGCTCAACCTGCCCCGAAGAAAAACGAGGATGAAAACCAAAGTTACAAAAGAAAGGCGAAACCAAGGAAGCCGAACTAGCCCGATTATTAAGGGCAAACTCGGCCAACGGCAAGAAGGTCACCCAATCATCCTGATCAGCAGACACAAAGCATCTCAAATAGGTTTCCAAGGTCTGATTGGTTCGCTCCGTTTGGCCATTTGTCTGAGGATGAAATGGTGACAAAAAAGACAAATCAATGCCCATTCTAGCACAAAAGGACCGCCAAAACCTAGAAACAAACTGGGAACCTCTGTCAGACACAATATTCTCCGGAATGCCATGCAAACGAACCACATGTTGAAAGAATAATGGAACCAAATCAGAGGAGGAAGGCAACTTAGGCAAAGGTACCAAATGGACCATCTTAGAAAACCGGTCACAAACCACCCAGATGACAGACATCTTCTGAGAAACAGGAAGCTCAGAAATAAAATCCATGGAAATATGCGTCCAGGGCCTCACAGGGACCGGCAAAGGCAAAAGCAACCCACTAGCACGGGAACAGCAGGGCTTGGCCCGGGCACAGGTCCCACAGGACTGCACGAAAGAACGCACATCCCGCGACAAGGAAGACCACCAAAAGGACCTGGCAACAAAATCTCTGGTACCAAAAATCCCAGGATGACCAGCCAATACAGAACAATGAATCTCAGAAATTACCTTATTAGTCTATCTATCAGGAACAAACAATTTCCCCACTGGACAGCGGTCAGGTTTATCAGCCTGAAACTCCTGAAGCACCCTCCGCAAATCAGGGGAGATGGCAGAAAGAATCACCCCCTCCTTGAGAATACCAGCCGGCTCAAGGACTCCCGGAGAATCAGGCAAAAAACTCCTAGAAAGGGCATCAGCCTTCACATTCTTAGATCCCGGAAGATACGAGACCACAAAATCAAAACGGGAGAAAAACAGAGACCATCGAGCCTGTCTAGGATTCAACCGCTTGGCAGACTCGAGGTAAATAAGATTCTTATGATCGGTCAAGACCACAACGCGATGCTTAGCTCCCTCAAGCCAATGTCGCCACTCCTCAAATGCCCACTTCATAGCCAACAATTCCCGATTGCCGACATCATAATTACGCTCAGCAGGCGAAAACTTTCTGGAGAAGAAAGCACACGGTTTCATCAAAGAGCCATCAGAACTTCTCTGAGACAAAACGGCCCCTGCCCCAATCTCAGAAGCGTCAACCTCAACCTGAAAAGGGAGAGAAACATCTGGCTGACGCAACACAGGGGCAGAAGTAAATCGAGGTTTAAGCTCCTGAAAGGCCTCCACAGCCGCAGAGGACCAATTCACCACATCAGCACCTTTTTTCGTCAAATCGGTCAGAGGTTTAACCACACTAGAAAAATTAGCAATGAAGCGGCGATAAAAATTAGCAAAGCCCAAAAATTTCTGAAGGCTCTTCACAGATGTGGGTTGAGTCCAATCATGAATGGCCTGAACCTTAACAGGGTCCATTTCAATAGCCGAGGGAGAAAAGATGAAACCCAAAAAAGAAACCTTCTGAACTCCAAAAAGGCACTTAGACCCCTTCACAAACAATGCATTAGCACGAAGGATCTGAAATACCATCCTGACCTGCTTCACATGAGACTCCCAATCATCGGAAAAAAACAAAATATCATCCAAATATACAATCATGAATTTATCCAGATAATCCCGGAAAATATCATGCATAAAGGACTGAAACACAGATGGAGCATTAGAGAGCCCGAAACGCATCACAAGATATTCAAAATGGCCTTCGGGCGTATTAAATGCTGTTTTCCATTCATCACCCTGTTTAATGCGAACAAGATTATACGCCCCTCGAAGGTCGATCTTGGTAAACCAGCTAGCCCCCTTAATCCGAGCAAACAAATCAGAAAGCAAAGGTAAAGGGTACTGGAATTTGACCGTGATCTTATTGAGAAGGCGATAATCTATACAGGGTCTCAAGGAGCCATCCTTCTTGGCAACAAAAAAGAACCCCGCTCCCAACGGTGACGAGGATAGGCGAATATGCCCCTTCTCTAAGGACTTTTTTACATAACTCCGCATAGCGGCATGCTCTGGCACAGACAGATTGAAGAGTCGACCCTTGGGGAACTTACAGCCAGGAATCAAGTTAATAGCACAATCACAGTCCCTATGAGGAGGTAGGGAACTGGACTTGGGCTCATCAAATATATCCTGGAAATCCGACAAAAACTCAGGAACTTCAGAAGAGGGGGAAGAGGAAATTGACATCAAAGGAATATCACAATGCATCCCTTGGCAACCCCAGCTAGTCACAGACATAGATTTCCAATCCAGCACCGGATTATGTAGCTGCAACCATGGAAAACCCAGCACATCATGCAAATTATGCAACACCAAAAAGCGAATATTTTCCTGATGTGCTGGAGCCATGTACATGGTCAACTGTGTCCAGTACTGAGGTTTATTCTTGGCCAATGGTGTAGCATCTATCCCCCTCAAGGGAATAGGACTCTGCAAAGGCACCAAGGAAAAACCACAGCGTTTGGCAAATTCTAAGTCCATTAAGTTCAGGGCAGCACCAAAATCCACAAATGCCATTACAGAAAAGGACGACAATGAGCAAATCAGGGTAACAGACAAGAGAAATTTAGGCTGTACAGTACTAATGGTAACAGACCTAGCGACCCTCTTAGTACGCTTCGGGCAATCAGAAATAGCATGAGTAGAGTCACCACAGTAAAAACACAGCCCATTCTGACGTCTGAATTCCTGCCGTTCTGCTCTAGTCAAAATCCTATCACATTGCATAGGCTCAGGACTCAGCCCAGAGGACATCGCCATATGGTGCACCACCTTACGCTCGCGCAGGCGCCGATCAATCTGAATGGCCAGAGACATTGATTCGTTCAAACCAGCAGGTGTGGGGAACCCCACCATAACATCTTTAAGGGCTTCAGAAAGACCCTTTCTGAAAATAGCTGCTAGGGCATCCTCATTCCATCTTGTGAGCACAGACCACTTTCTAAATTTCTGGCAGTATACTTCTGCTGCTTCTTGACCCTGACACAGAGCCAGCAAGATTTTTTCTGCCTGATCCACAGAATTAGGTTCGTCATAAAGCAGTCCGAGTGCTTGAAAAAATGCATCTACATTGAGCAATGCAGGATTCCCTGGCTCAAGGGAGAATGCCCAATCCTGCGGGTCTCCACGCAGCAGAGAAATGACAATCTTCACCTGCTGAATGGGGTCACCAGAGGAACGGGGTTTCAGAGCAAAAAACAATCTGCAATTATTTTTAAAGTTCAAAAATTTAGATCTATCCCCAGAAAACAAATCAGGAATAGGAATTCTAGGCTCAGAAACCGGAGTCTGAACAATATAATCTTGGATACTCTGTACCCTTGCAGCGAGATGATCAACACACGAGGACAGACCCTGAACCTCCATATCAGCACCAAAATCCTGCACCACCAAAAGATTAAGGGGAAAAAAAAGACAAAACAAGCTGCAAAGGAAAAAAAAATGGCTCAGGACTTTCTTTTCCCTCTTTTGAGATGCTTTTAACACATTGTGGGCCAGCTGTACTGTTATGACCTGGTGGTTACGGAGCAGCACTGATATGACCTGGTGGGTAAAATGAATCATGGGACAAGCTCTGAGGAGGTGGTAGCTTTACTGACCGCAGGTCCTACTCCTAACACCAACACTAGAAATAGCCGTGGAGTGTTCCTGACTCTCCCTAGACACCTCGTCACAGCCTAAGAACTAACTACCCCTAAAGATGGAAATAGAAAACTATCTTGCCTCAGAGAAATTCCCAAAAGGAAAGATAGCCCCCCACAAATATTGACTGTGAGTGGAGAGGGAAATGACACACACAGAAATGAAAACAAATTTTAGCAAAGGAGGCCAATACTATCTAGATAGACAGAAATAGAAAAGGATACTGTGCGGTCAGTATTAAAAACTAAAAAAGTCCCCCACAAATATTGACTGTGAGTGGAGAGGGAAATGACACACACAGAAATGAAAACAAATTTTAGCAAAGGAGGCCAATACTATCTAGATAGACAGAAATAGAAAAGGATACTGTGCGGTCAGTATTAAAAACTAAAAATCCACGCAGAGTTTAAAAAATGATCTCCACACCGATTCACGGTGTGGAGGGGCAAATCTGCTTCCCCAGAGCTTCCAGCTAGCCTGAATATTTCATAATGACAAGCTGGACAAAAAGAAACATAATCCAAACAGAGCAGCAAAGTCCAAAGCAAAGGAACAACAAAGAACTAGCAAGAACTTATCTTATGCTGAAATGGACAGGCCATCAGAGAAATCCAAGGAGAGATCTGAATCCAACCCAGAGAACATTGACAGCTGGCATGGACTACAGACCAGAGCCAAGTTAAATAGCAAGGCCAGGGGAGCCGATTAGTGAAAGCAGCTGCTAAGGCTAAACTCAAGGAGCAGCAGTTCCACTCGAAACCACCAGAGGGAGCCCAAGAGCAGAACTCACAAAAGTACCATTCATAACCACAGGATGGAGCCCAAGAACAGAATTCACAACACTGTTCACACTTAGTCTATGTTTGGATGTGACGGTCAGTTTTTTGAAAAGTACCTTGCGATGTGTCCTGCCTGGTTGCAGCAGCGGCAGATGGGTTGTCTGTCCTAATGATAGCGGTCGTTGTCTCTTCCTCTGGTCGGTGGGATCCTCTTCTGTCGTAGCCTGGGGATGTCCTCCGGTTTGGAAGCCAGCTTGATCTTCTCCTTTGGGGATTCCTGTCAGGACTGCACAATCCTGGCTAGTGCAGCTATGCTTTTAGTCAGTTGCTGGACCTGGAGGTGCAGTCCTGTGGAGGGGTCATCATCCAAGATCTGTGCGTCGGCCTCAACGGGGACCTCAGGATATGATGCCACCTCCTGGCGGTATGTGAGGGCTGGACGCCTAGAGGGCACTGTGTGGCTGGGCTGAGGTTCATGCAGCAACCAGATGACCCTGTCCTTAAATTAAGCAAAGTCCAGGTCAGGGTTTTGCAAGGCCAGGATGAGTAGCTGAGTCATGTGGGTGTTGGACAGTAGCCCTTCAATGAACTGTTCCTGTATGAGCTTATCCCCATCCTTTACGCTGTTAGGGTGAACCTGTTTGATGGCCCACAGTGCCTTTTGCAGATTAAGGGCATAGTCCCGTATGCTATCCTGTGTTCCTTTCTTGCACCCGAAAAACTTCATTTTGATTTCTGCAGCAGTGCGGGTGTCAAAGGTGATTTTAACTTTGGTAAATATCTGCTTTACAGTCCCTTTTTCCATGTCTGGCCAGGATTTCACCTCTCTTTGAGCTGCGCCAATTAGTTGACCAGTTAAAATGTTAACTTTTTGATGTTCTGTCAGGGGATAGACTTCAAATAGGCTGCAGAGTCTTTCTTTAAAGTCACTGAGTGTATGGGACTCCCCAGAATATTGGAAACCAGGCCGCTCTTGGTATATAGGGCATGGATAGCGGCATTATGGGAGCGGTTACTGAGGCGGCGCCCGGCCGGCTTGTAGCAGCTGCGGACACTGCGGGGCCTGGAGGCATTACAGGGTCTGGGGGCATCATGGGGCCTGCGGCTGCGCCCGCTGCCAATTCTCCTCACGGGTCACAAATGTCCCCTTGCTAACCTTGTAGGAGCCCGGCGTCTCTCCTGCACGTGGTCTGCAGCAGTTCCTCTTCTGCGTGGTGAGTCGCTCCTTCCGGTCCTCTGTCCAGCACTTTGTGGTGTCCTCACTTGCGTCTCTGCTGCACGGCGTCTTCACTTCCGGCTTTCCTTGTAACACGGCACCAGCTTCCTCTTTGCGCTCTTTTGGATTGTATAGTATTGTATAGTATTGTTTATAGCATAATAAAGACCAACACCTCTTCCATTACAACCAACACAGCAGTTTGAGGCCCAACAAGGAGTGTTCACACTTTCACAAATTAGTGCTAACATCTGCAGCAGCAGCATCAACAACAGGCACAGAAAACCCACTAAAGATATCATAGACTGCAATTATGCGAGATCAATGCAGCACACAAAAAACTACAACATTCCCCAGTCTGTACAGTCTGCGATTGGAGTGCAAAATCCTTGGAGATCCATGACTTGTTCACCTTGATGAAAATTAGGTGGTCTACACTTTCAGGGCACAGCCTCTTGTGCTTATCCGTCAGAACACCACCAGCAGCGCTGGTGTATTTAATGTGTCAAAGGACTCACAGAAATGGCTTCTGACACTTACAATTCTGCTGATGCTTATGCCATTGATGAATTGATGTGCCGGAGGTTGCAAGTATAGAGCTACGATGCACACTGTGTCCCTCACTGCTGTCTTGGGGAAAACCTGTCTTAAGGCTGTGTAAAAGCATGTTTCGATACTCCAGCATTCACGGGTCCCTTTCCAGGGCGGGAAGCATCTGGCAAAATTTACTCTTATAACATGGATCTAACAGAGTGGCAACCTAGTAGTCAGCACTATTTAGAATCATAACTATACGGGGATTATGTTGCAGATAGTGCAGCAATAAGGCACTCATATGACGGGCTCCTCCATGAGGAATAAGCCCATGTTCTGGTGGTGGCTGGGTAACACTGATGCTTGTTTCCTCAGTCCCCTCCTACCAAGCATGAACAACAAAGAGAGAATGATTATTATTTTCATCTCTTGACAGTTGCTCGCCCATCACCTCTTCTTCCTCCATTTGTTCCTCAGCTCTTGCACCTTCCCTAACAGTTTCTCTGGTATCATTAGGCCCAGGGCCGGACTGGCCATTTGGCAATTCTGGCAAATGCCAGAAGGGCTGGTCTGGTTGTGGGCTGGCTTGTGTGCTATGTTGTTAACAGAATCCATGTTCTCAAGACACCCATACTGTTAACAGTTGTGACGGAGCACAAAGCCGGTCACTCCATCACTTACCTCATCATGCCGTGGTATAATTAGGAATATTGGTCTTGTAGTAAATCTTCCTTTCCTCCATGCAGGGTAATATTAGTAATATATCCCATCTGGTTCTTGGGGACGGGGACAACATGGGCCTGTGTGATTTAAAAATGCCAGGGCTGAATTTCATCCCCAGTCCGTACCTGATTAGGCCCCCTCGATAATAGTAATCCACCCTCCCTGGGTACCTGCCTGTGTGACGACAGTCTGGAACTTTGAGACAATTTTATCCCTTCCGCATCCTCCTTTGCATCCACCTTTTCCTCTGGAACCACCACCTCCTCCTGCAGGTTGTTCAAAGTCTGCTCCAGCATTTAGATGTCCGGAACAGTGATGCTGATGATGGCATCACCAGCGCTAACCATTTTAGTAGCCATTTCAAAACTGTGCAGAAAGGTGCAGAAGTATTTAATCTGTGCCCACTCTGTAAATGTGATATACGCCACGTCCGTCCTGCGCTGGCCCAGGCTATATGACATGAATACTGCAACAGGGCTCGTTGCTGCTAGTACAGTCGCTGCAACATGTGCAGAGTGGAATTCTACTGTGTCGGCACATTGTATGTCAATCTGTCGACTGGCATGGACAAAGACCTCTGTATCGATGCAAGTTGATGACTTAAGTGGTACTAATGACACTATACCTGTTAACCAATAAACAAGTTAGACTACAGAGAACAGTCTGCTTATTTGGAAGACAGAAGTGGTTTATGCTGTATGTTAGATTGCATACAGTGTCAACATGTATGAAGACAGAACACCTCTATTATTCCGAAATTTAAGATCCATGGGACTGTAGCCAACCTCCCTGAACGTGGCTGCAGGATGAAAATCGATGACAATTCAAAGAGACGGAAAATAGGAATAGTAACAAAAGAGTCCAGAAAAACAGATTAAAGGTGAACTTCAAGCTCAAGGAACATCAGTGTCAGATCGCACCATCCATCGTTTTATGAGCCAATGAGTGGATTTCATGGCAGACGACAAAGGAGGACACCATTGTTAAAAAAAAAATCATAAAAAAGCCAGACTGGAATTTGCCAAACTACATGTTGAGAAGTCACAAAGCTTCCGGGAGAATGTCCCATGGACAGATGAGACAAAAATTGAACTTTTTGGCAAGGCACATCAGCTCTCTGTTCACAGATGTAAAAATGAAGCATATCAAGAAACGAACACTGTCCCTACTGTGAAACATGGAGGAGGCTCTGTTATGTTCTCGGGCTGCTTTGCTGCATCTTGCACAGGGTGTCTAGAATCTGTCCAGGGTACAATGAAATCTCAAGACTATCAAGGGATTCTAGAGAGAAATGTGCTGCTCATTGTCAGAAAGCTTGGTCTCAGTTGTAGGTCATGGGTCTTGCAACAGGATAATGACCCAAAACACTCAGCTAAAAACACCCAAGAATGGCTAAGTGGAAACCATTGAACTATTCTGAAGGGGCCTTCTATGAGCCCTGACCTAAGTCCTATTGAGCATCTTTGGAAAGAGCTGAAACATGCCATCTGGAAAAGGCAACCTTCAAACACAAGGCAACTGGAGCAGTTTGCTCTTGAGGAGTGAAACTGTTACATCTGATTTTAGGATATCCCTTTCTTTTACAAACGGACACTTAGAGAATGTATGAAGCACCTGATTGTGTATCTATTTACGATCATGCATTGTCTGTGGGCTCTGCAGGCGCACCATCTATGATACTTCTGGAGGAGCTAATGTGCACACGCCGGTCATTTGTGACAAGGCGCATGTGCAATTTGAACCATGCTGTAACCGGTTACCTCCTAGATGCGCAGGCGTCATGGCATATGATGTGATTGCGCATTGTGGACCGCAAAGCAACCTGAAGTCCACAGGACACAGATTCAGCGGTTAATGCAACTGCACAGCGTGGACCGCCTGCCAACTGGAAGTGCACAGGATACTGTGGCTTGAATCTCCCAAGTGTGGTGTTATAGTGACCACCCAGTAAGACCTCTATCTTTCAGAATGTTTGAAGATGTGCACAGTATTCTATGCGGCCACATGTTTACAACACCTGGTATAGGGATCTTGTCCTTCTATAGTTTTACCCAGAAGTCTGTTGGCCCAAGGAGTAGGCTATTTAAATGCCCCATTTGCTCTGGTTAAACATACACCTCCAGGCTGCTATGAATGTCTGATGTCATGAGTTCTGTGACATTTAATTTTCCATATGCCTCCTGATGAACTTTTGCTATGGGAGGGAAATGTGTTGAGGCTGTTTTAGCATCTTTAAGAAATATCAGATAAGCTATTGATTTATTTACATTTGACATGGTGTATTCTAGTACTGTGGGAAGAGTGCAATGGGATGTCTTTGTATATTCAGGCATTTGTTCAATTCTGATCCAACTATTATGCAATATATAATAATGGGCTGCTGAGATTACATTCTGTTGTGCTGTAATGATTTATGGGCATATTTCTTTTGATTATCCATGGAGACTACTACAACCGCTGGTTTTGGTACTCCAGGTATAGTGCAATAGTTAATTTCTGTGGGACCAGACAAATGTACTCCTTGGAGATTTTCTATTTATCATAAGAAACTAGTGAAGTGTTACACTTATATATGCCAACAAGCTAGAGTTTTATCTCTTTATGTTATCATATATTCTTTCTGAAGTGATTGCCCAGATACCTTACCTTCGATGTCCCACGTTCTCTTGTTTTGGGGGATTTATTGCACTGTTGTAATGGGCTAACCTACGCTCCCCTCCATACATACCCATACATCATCAATTTATTGGATTATTTTTGTCTTTGTGATTGGACAGTAGGTTGAAGGGAGATTAGGGGAAGAGAGGGTGAGCCATCGTTGAGCGGGGCGCCATTTTGCGTACAAGCTAAGATACCAATCTCCGCTGCAAGGTAGGGACATATGATTAGGTATACAGGGGTGAGAGTGTTGGTTAGCCCAACGCCTATTGATTTTCCACTGTGTATTTCAATATGCTTTTCTTGATTATCTGACAAATAATTTTGGATTTCTGCCTTTGGCTTTGTTGATGGTGTTAAGGAGACATTTTGTATATGATCGCTGGACCATTTTATCACCCCCTGCACCTCTTACCCCCTTAAAGGCAATGCCTGTTTGCTGACTGAGCTTTGTTTAAAGGTTAGATTATGGTGCTTGGCTACTTATTGGAGTAGCTTACTAGTTGTTAATTTTGGTGGAAACTAGGGAATCATAGGGAAGTAATCAGAGTCAGCCATGGTTGAGCAGGGGTACCAATTTGCATTCAAGCTAGTGTGCCAACCTCTGCTGCAAGGAAGGGGTAAATTAGGACGTATTAGAGGGGCCTAGGCACACATTTTATGGTTTCCTTAGTATACCATCGGTTTGGTCAGTAACCTTTATTTTTGTTTTTTGCCTTGTAGGGCATTTTATCTGTTTGTCTGAATTTTGTTGTTTTAAATTATTTCAATAAAGGAATATATTTTTATGGGTATTATTTCTTGTTGAACTCTGGTCTCTCACTCAACCTGACTGGAGTGGGTAAAGAACCGAAAGTTCTGCGGTCAGAGGCCTGCGTGACAATACTTGGCAAGGTAACAGAGGAGGTGTCAGGACTCTGAACAGTTTGATTACCTTTTGTGCATTACTGCCCTTTTCCAAGATGGCATCTTTGGTCTCATGTGCACTGTGTCTTCCTGCTATATAACTCCACCCCAGCCTTTAGTCTGTGCTAGAGTATTCTGCCTTGCATCCAGCTCCTGATGACTCCCTGGCTTTGCACCTGCACCTGTGAACCTGTGTGGAGATCCTGCTACTCAGCTCTGAGTTTCTGCTGCATACATCGGTTTCCTGTAATCCTCCATCTGGCTGCTCGTGTTTGTTTCCATCTGCATTTGTTGGACATGTAAGCTGTTGCTGCTCTGCTTAAACCTGAGACTTTTACCCAGGCCTCCCTGGTTGTGCTAAGATATTATTTGAACTGCCTTATAAGCATATCTATCTGTGTTTGGACTACCAAGGACTTATTCGTGTCAAGTATCCTCAAGAATAATTGTGCTTCATAGACTTTCTGTGTGATTGCATTTTCCTCTGAAGTTTCCTATAGACTGTTAAGCTGCGTTTAATATTTACTCCAAGTGTTATGGACTTGAATTTCTCTCTGCACCTGTTTGAATCACCATGTGATAATATAGACTTTACCACTTATAAAACTGTGTCCTGTAGTTGTCTTGTTCCATGCAAAGAGTCTCCTGAGTTATCCCTTATAATCATTACAGGAGGAGGAAGAAGCAGCATATGTGTTTGATAGAGCCGTTGATGGTTTTTGAGGTTCACTGGTCTGCATTTTATCACAGTGGTATTGCCAGAATAACGCATCTTGATTGCACATGTGAAGGTTCATGCATGTAGCAGTCAAATTATTGCACTTTATCCCTCTCCTCAGTTTTTTTTTGCAAAGTTGGCTGATAATGTGAGTTGGCTCATCCTTTTTGTTGTCAAAAAAGGCCCTGCAAGCTTGTTGTCTTTCATCACTCCCTGTCCTCACCATACGGTGCAAATTAACCTCCTCGTCTTCCTCCTCCACCAACACCTCAGATAACCTACTCATATGCGTACCTCTGTGTTCACTACAAGTGGGATCTACAACCTCATCAGCATTCCCTGTGTTATCCCATTCATCGTCCTGAGAGTCACCCTCCTCATCTTCCTGCCATGGCACCACAGTACAGTCCGTGTGAGCCTCAGATATCTGACTCTCATCAGGATCAAAGATAAAATAATTTTGAGCATGGGTGCAGATTATTTTCTCCTCTTGACTCTGTGAATCTTTGGAGTACACTTCTGATGCCCATGGCATAGAATATGTGAACAGCTCTACAGTCTCAACCATCTGTAGTTTCCCACAGTCTGTTGGGTGCTTGGAGAGTTGTGCCGTGGGGGAAGCAAGAGTAATTGGGGTGCCACCTCTGTGGGTTGTACTGTGTGTAATGTTGAGGTGGAGGAAGAGGAGAAGAGGCCACTTGAAGCTATGATTGCCATACACTGGTGCACATGCTCTTTCTGGCCCTCATCAACAAAGTGTACTGAAGTGCGGCTGTCAAAGAAAGGCAGTGGAGTAGCCAATCCAGTAACCAAAGTTGTCAGTTGTGTTTGTATAGGACGTGAAGGTGTTGGTTCACTAGTACTTTCAGTAACATTACCACTAGTTATAAGCGAATATATTAGGCACTATTCATTACTAGTGATGAGCGAATATACTAGTTACTCGAGATTTCCCGAGCATGCTCGTGTCTCCTCCGAGTATTTTTTAGTGCTCGGAGATTTAGTTTTCATCATCACAGCTGAATGATTTACATCTCTTAGCCAGCTTGATTACATGTGGGGATTCCCTAGCAACCAGGCAACTCCCACATGTACTTATGCTGGCTAAGATGTAAATCATTCAGCTGCGGCAATGAAAACTAAATCTCCGAGCAATAAAAAATACTCGGAGGACACCCAAGCATGCTCGGGAAATCTTGAGTAACGAGTATATTCGCTCATCACTATTCATTACTCGTACGAATAGTACACTGTTCTAACTATTCGTTATTCGGCAAACAATTTGGTATTCACCTCGGTATATTCGAGTGACCCTCCCAGCATGTTTGGCACTTTATTTGCAGTCAATGAACATGCTGAGCTGACTTACCAATCATAGTAATGCCTGCGCCATGTTTGGTGTGGCATTACTGTGATTGGCTTGGCTTACGGCATCATAGGGGATATTTAAACCCTGCCAGTGCCATCTTGCACACATTGCGGCCGGAAACAGCTTAGGGAGAGCGTAGTGTGAATGTAGGGAGAGTGAAAGGAGCATATAGGGAGAGTTTGTGATTCCAAAAAGTGTTTTTAAGAGCTCATGTGGGTGAAGATTAGTTCTTTGTTAGGTGGAGATAGCGTAGGGAGAGATTTAATAGGAAAGAGAGGGAAAGGCAAACACCTGGGTGTTATACGTTGACATCATCATTGCAAGTACAAGCTGGAGATCTCTGCTATTTTGCATTGTGTTGTATAGTTTAGGATTAGGAACAGACTGTTGTATTAGGCAGGGCTTTATCCACTACCATAATATACAAATCAGCTCTTTTTAGAGCCAAATAATATTAGTTGGTACCAGCATATACAAAACTAATTTTCTTGGAGTTACATAATATTCCTGTATAGCAGCATATATATTTTTTTACAACTAAATAATATTCATCAAGTGCCAGCATATAGTAACATCCTTTTTAAAAGCTAATTGCTTAATAATATTCCTCACCTGTTGCTTAAATAGCTAATATTAATCTAGCAGTTTTACGACTTGTGCAAAACCCGCTGAGCTACAGAAACATCCCTATTTGGCTGGAGACACACTAGCGGAATTAAAAACCGGTCCGATTTTGAAGCAGGAGAGTCGGTCAAGTACAATGGAATTGTTTTGCGAGTGTCATGTGTGACGCCCCAGGGTCCTGGTTGTCACAGTGACAATGCTTTCCTCACGGGGAGAGTGATGTTACGCTTGCAAGCGATGAAGGATATATCTTTATCAGGTAATCACAATGCACACAACATGTTCACACTCCAGGCCACAAGGGGAGCTTTTGATCCTATTCCTAGGTGACTCCCCTATATATATATTGTGGTTTGGAGGGAAAGTGAGTTTAGTTTGTCAGATAGTGCCAGGAAGCAGACTGGAGCAGTCTGAGGCAGGAAGAACGTATGAGGAGCCATGCAGCCACGAGAAAGTGCTGCAGCTCCTGGACAGAGATAATACCGAATGCCATATGCTCTGCATTTTCTGTGTGAACATTGCCACATACAGATTATTTGCTTGCACTGGTGTACCAAGCGGCCAATCCCTGATTGTAGGCTGGCTGCCTCATCGGTATTACTGCATCTGTGTAGTTGCCATCTTAACTTGGGTCTGCTGCACCTTACATAGTTACATAGTTATTAAGGTTGAAGGAAGACTGTAAGTCCATCTAGTTCAATCCATAGCCTAACCTAACATGCCCTAACATGTTGATCCAGGGGAAGGCAAAAAAACCCCATGTGGCAAAGAGTAACTCCACCATGGGGAAAAAAATTCCTTACCGACTCCACATACAGCAATCAGACTAGTTCCCTGGATCAACGCCTTATCAAGGAATCTAGTGTATAGACCCTGTAACATTATACTTTTCCAGGAAGGCATCCAGTCGCCACTTATATTTAATTAATGAATCACTCATTACAACATCATACGGCAGAGAGTTCCATAGTCTCACTGCTCTTACAGTAAAGAATCCGCGTCTGTTATTATGCTTAAACCTTCTTTCCTCCAGACGTAGAGGATGCCCCCTTGTCCCTGTCTCAGGTCTATGATTAAAAAGATCATCAGAAAGGTCTTTGTACTGTCCCCTCATATATTTATACATTAAAATAAGATCACCCCTTAGTCTTCGTTTTTCCAAACTAAATAGCCCCAAGTGTAATAACCTATCTTGGTATTGCAGACCCCCCAGGTCTTGCACCTTGCACTTTGTGCAATTGTTTAGAGGCTGTGACAGGTAAGCAACTTTGCTTGTGTACTGGTGTTTTTTTTGTTTATAGTTAGTGGAGGTTTCTTCCTTTTATGGTGTTTTTTTGTTGCTAATATCCCAAGGAGGTCTGGAGTTGGAATGATGCTCAAAATCAAAGTGGAAAATCAAATTGCAGGCTGATCCAATTTCAGTGGAAATGCCTTAAGACAAAGAAATGATGCTCAGTAGTGTGTGTGGCCTTCACGTGCCTGTATGACCTCCCTGCAATGCCTGGGAATTGTCCTAAAGAGGTGGTGGATGTTATCCTGAGGGATCTCCTCCCAGACCTGGATCAAGGCATCAGTCAACTCCTGGACAGTCTGTGGTGCAATGCGGCGTTGGTGGATGGAATAAGACATGATGTCCCAGATGTGCTCGATTGGATTCAATGCTGGGGAACGGGCATGCCAGTCCATAGTATCAATGCCTTCATCATGCAGGAACTGCTGACACACTTCAGCCACATGAGGCCTAGCATTGTCATGCATCAGAAGGAACCCAGGGCACACTGCACCTGCATATGGTCTCCAATGGGTCTGAGGATCTCATGCTGGTACCTACTGGCAGTCAGGGTACCTCAGGCTAGCACATGGAGGGCTGTGCAGCTCTCCAAAGAAAGGCCTCTCCACACCATTCCTGGCTCACTGCCAAACCGGTCATGCTGGAGGATGTTGCAGGCAGCAGAACACTCTCCACGGCATCTCAAGACTCTGTCACATCTGTCACATGGGATCAGTGTGAACCTGTTCTCATCTGTGAAGACCACAGGGCGCCAGTGTCGAATCTGCTTGGTGTTGTCTGGCAAATGGTAATCGCCCTGCATGGTGTTCGGCTGTAAGCACAACATCCATCTGTGGACATCAAGCCCTCATAACACCTTGATGGAGTATGTTTCTGACAGTTTGAGCAGACACATGAGTGTTAGTGGCCTGCTGGAGGTCATTTTGCAGGGCTCTGGGACTGCTCCTCCTGTTCCTCCTTGCACAAAGTAGAAGTTAACAGTCCTGCTGCTGGGTTGTTGCCCTCCTACGCCCCCCTCCATGTCTCCTGGTGTACTGGCCTGTCTCCTGGTATCTGCTCCATGCTCTGGACACTGTGGTGACAGACACAGCTACCCTACTTGCCACAGCTTGCATTGATGTGCCATCCTGGATGAGCTGCACTACCTGAGCAACTTCTGTGGGTTGTAGACAATGCATCATGTTACTGTACAGGACCTCTAGGGCTGAGAGCAATGACAAAACGCAAAAGTGACAAAAGCAGGCAAAAAAGGATGAGAACAGAGAAATGGTCTGTGGTCACCCCCTGTAAAACCACTCCTTTATTGTGGTTGTCTTGCTATTTGCCTATCATTTCTAACTGTTGTCTGTTACACTTACACAACAACAGGGGAATTTGATTCACAATCAGTGATGCTTCATAACTCTATGGGTTGATTTCACAGAAGTATGATTGACCTGTAGTTACACTGTGATGTTGAAGTGTTCCCTTTACCTTTTTGAGCAAGATAGATAGATAGATAGATAGATAGATAGATGGCCGGCAAATGATCTAGTGTGTACAGTATAGAATAGGTTAGAATAGAATACTGTAGATAGAAAAGATAGAAAAGATATACAAATAGAATATGTGCATATGCATATATATATATATATATATATATATATATATATATATATATATATATATATATATATATACACACACATACAGTATGACTTTATATTTCATAGACAGATAGATAGAAGAATAGCCGTTAATTTATTTGTCAGCTTCTGTAAAATCAATGCAGAAGCCAACAGGATAGAAGACATGGATTACATACAGTAAATCCATGCAGATTAGTTAGATATATAGATGCCAGTAACCAATATAAATAGTACAGTGTGTGTGCAAATTATGGGACTTGTATTTATTTAATAATAGAATCTTTTCGGGAGAAAAATGGTATGGGCTCCCGTGTAATTTTCTGCACCAGAGAGCGAAAGCCAGTGACTGGGGGCCGATGTTTATAGCTTAAGAAGGGGTTAATACCCATGGATCTTCCCAGGCTATGAATTGAAGCCCACAGCTGTATATTTAGCCTTTACTGCCTATTAAAATAGGGGGACCCCTCCTAAAAATGACGTGGGGTCCTCCTATAATTAGTAGCCAGAAAAGGCTATGCAGACAGCTGCGGGCTGATATTCATAGCCTAGGAAGTGACCATTGTTATTGCCACCCTACCCCGGCTACAAACACCAGCTCACAGCCGCATCTGTAAGATGTGCCAATTCCGGCACTTTGCCTCTCTCTTTTCCCACAGCTCTGTAGTGGTGGCATCTGTGGTAATAGAGGGTTAATGTCACCTTTACATTGTAAGGTGACATAAAGGCAGCTTTTACATTGTAAGGTGACATAAAGGCAGCTTAGTAATAGATAGGTGTCAATAAGACACCTAAATCCATGTGACACCCTCGATCTCCTGAAAAAATAAAAAATAAAAAACCAACAATATACCCATACCTGTCCAGCGGTCAGTCCCACGCCGTAATCCATATCTGGAGTATATACAGTTTACAGACGGGAGTGGTGCTAATGCAACTGCCCCTGCTGTAAACCACTGGAGAATGAATGAAATGCTGCCTGCACATCTTCAGTGACTAGCGCTGACGTCACTGAAGCTGCGCTCCCTCACAGCCTGAACTCAGATGAACTCTTGAGTGTGGGAAAATGCCCACATATTCATTACTGTAATGAGCAATACCAGGTGACCGCTCTACGCTGGAAGAGCTGTCAGCGCCCGGAGAACCAGGGACATGCAGAGACCGCGCCAGGAGCAGGTGAGTGCGCGATATTCACCTGTCCCCGTTCCACAGTCGGGCGCCGCTCCGTCTTCCGCGTCCTCTGCAGTGACGCTCAGCTCAGAGGGCACGATGACGCGATTAGTGTGCGCGCCACCCTCTGCCTCAGTCAGTGCAGAGGATGCGGAAGACACAGCGGCGCTCGGCGGTGAAACATGGACAGGTGAATTTAACAAGTGCCGGGGGCCTGAGCGACGAGAGTGAGTATGTGATTTTTTTTTTTTTTTTTTTATCACAGCAACAGCATATGGGGCATAATAGTCTATGGAGCATCTTATGGGGCCATAATCAGCATTTGTGCAGCATTATACAGGGCAAATATTTCTATGGAGTATCTTATGGGGCCATGTGCAGCATTATATGGGGCAAATATTTCATCATAAACTATATGTAGCATTATATGGAGCATATTTTGTATGGAGCATCTTATGGGGCCCATCATGAACTGTATGGAGCATTATATGGGGCTCCTGATTCAATATGGATATTCAAAAACACAACGTACTGATGTCTCAATCAATTTTACTTTTATTGGTATCTATATTCGTTTTTGACATTTACTGGTAGCGGCTGCATTTTCCACCCTAGGCTTATACTCGAGTCATTAAGTTTTCCCAGTTTTTTGTGGCAAAATTAGGGGTCTCAGCCTATACTCGGGTCAACTTATACTCGAGTATATACGGTGTATATATATATATACACACACACCACTCCTGGTTCCTGTCCGGAGCGTTGTGAGATCATCTCCGTTTGCAGCATCTCGCTTGTGAGATCGAATCGTAGGTGGCCCTTGAGTCCCGCGGTGATCGCGTTGTGTTGCGGCCTATTCCTTCGGTGGGACCGCAGCATCAAGTGGCGGCCCAGGTGGCCGCACCGGAATTGGGAAGCACGGTGCTGAGGCTGGAGGAGCTGATCGTGGCAGCTCAGCGATCCGGAGCTAAGCTGGATAAGGTAGGCTCTCCGCTACTCGTCAGATCCCTGCTCCACTCCCTTTCCCTGCAGGATCTCCTGTACTCCTAGTTTTGCTTCTCGGCTTACTGGGGCTTGGCTGCAACTCACTCTTTTATTGCTCAAGCTTGAGCAGAACATTATCTTTTGTTTTGCTATTCTCTGCAGGATGCAATTGCCAGTAAAGGGGACGCTGAGGAGAATAAGGGGAACTCTTTATTAGTTGCTCAATTTGCTCACAATGGTCAAATCCTCCCATAAACTGACAAGATAGTGTAACAAGTCCAACAGTTCAGGCTCTCAGGCTGACATGGACAAGTTCTTAAAAAAACAACTTATCTAACTTATCTAATACCACTAAAACCCCCCATTAATTTGGGACGGCAATGGAGGATCACACAGAATCTGAACCAGAGAGTGATGGGGACTCTGAGGAACAGGATAAGGGTGACCAAGTTACTAGATCATTTATTAAAATTATTCTAGGCAAAGCACTATAGGATTTTGGAAAAGATCTTTCAGTCAGTAAACAACATCTTAATCAGTTGGGTCACGGGATGATGATTGAAGCTTCCCATTTAGAAATAATACAATGTTCCAATTCCTCCCTAACTTGTCACAAGCAGCAAGAGGATCATATTAATCAGATCTATACTATTCTAGAAGACCACGAGAATAGATAAAGAAGAAACAATTTAACGTTAAAGGGTATCCCAGAATCAATTTTGCCTGAAGCTCTGATCCCAACAGCTACTGAAATCTTTCGGTCTATTCTTGTTCCTACGGATCCAACAGAGATCGATATAGTGAGAGTGCACAGAGCGCTGAGGCCCAAACCGAAACCAGATGAGCCTCCTCGTGATGTTCTCTGCCGCTTTCTGGATTACAGAAACAAAACCTCCTATTAAAATGAGCTAGAGAAGCAGAATCGATTGCTCATGGAAGAACTCCAATCCAAATCTTCCAAGACCTTTCAGCTTCAACACTGTACAAGAGACGCCTCTTAAGACCTTTTACCTCTATCCTCCAACAAAGACCCTATCCATACCGTTGGCTGTTTCCCTTTGGACTATCCATCTCAGCTGAGGAACAGAACAATCAGTGAAGCCAGGGCCGGCTCCAGGTTTTTGAGGGCCCCGGGCGAAAGAGTCTCAGTTGGCCCCCCTCTTTAACACATACCACGATTCATGATGCACAGATACAGCAGAGAAATATAGCACAGCCAAGTATCGTATAACACAGCCCACATAGTATATAACACAGCCCACGTAGCATATAGCACAGCCACGTAGTATATAGCACAGCTACGTAGTATATAGCACAGCCCACGTAGTAAATAGCACAGACACGTAGTATATTGCCCAGCCACGTAGTATATGGCACAGACACGTAGTATATGGCACAGACACGTAGTATATAGCACAGACACGCAGTATATAGCACAGACACGCAGTATATAGCACAGACACGTAGTACATTGCCCAGCCACATAGTATATTGCCCAGCCACGTAGTATATAGCACAGACACGTAATATATTGCACAGCCACGTAGTATATAGCACAGCCATGTAGTATGCAGCACAGAGACGTAGTATATAACACTGCCCATGCAGTATATAACACAGGCCACGTACTATATAGCACAGCGATGTAGTATATTGCCCAGCCACGTAATATATACCACAGCCGCATAGTATATAGCACAGCCCACATAGTATATAGCACAGAGATGTAGTATATAGCACAGCCCACATAGTATATAGCAATGTGGGCACCATATCCCTGTTAAAAAAGAATTAAAATAAAAAATAGTTATATACTCACCTTCTGTCGGCCCTCGGATCCAGGCCAGGCGTTTACCGATGCTCCTCGCAACGCTCCAGTCCCAAGAGTGCATTGTGGTCTCGCGAGATGATGACGTAGCGGTCTCGCGAGACCGCTACGTCATCATCTCGCGAGACCGCAATGCATGGACCAGTCACCGGAGCGTCGCAAGGAGCGGGGAAGGCGACGGAAGGTGAGAATATAATGATTTTTTTTTATTATTATTTTTAACATTAGATCTTTTTACTATTGATGACACAAAAGAGCACAGTGAGGTCAAAAATACTCTGTTGTAAAAAAATCACAATAATCAGCAAGTGCTAGTCAAAAGATGTAAAGAAAACAGGGTATTTAGTTGATACTTTTTTTGCAAAAAAATGTATACTAAGCTGCTCCACCAAATCGTCAAGGTATACCCTTATAGAGCAGTCCTAACTAATGTATAGAATCTCTATCTGATGTATTTAAAACCTGATCATCTGTATAGTACCTGTATAAGCAGGGTTCAGAGAAGGACTATCCATGTGGACATGCAGGATGGAACAGCTTAAATGCAAATGACCCACAGAGGAGTGGTGGACTCCCCAGTGTTTCTGGTTCTTTTTACTATTGATGCTGCATAGGCAGCATCAATAGTAAAAAGTTGGTCACACAGGGTTAATAGCAGCGTTAATGGAGTGCATTACATCGCAGCATAACGCGGTCCGTTAATGCTGCCATTAACCCTGTGAGAGCGCTGACTGGAGGGGAGTATGGAGCAGGCACTGATGGCAGGGGAGTAGGGAGCGGCCATTTTGCCGCCGGTCTGTGCGTGTCGCTGACTGGTCGTGGCCGTTTTGCTGTGACCAATCAGCGACTTGGGATTTCCGTTACAGACAGACAGACAGAAAGACAGACAGAAAGACAGACAGAAAGACGGAAGTGCCCATTAGACAATTATATAGTAGATTAAGGGTCTGATAGCTGGTAACCTAGTGACCCTAGGCAGTTCATATACTCCCAACAAACATCATCTGAAGTGGTTGCGAAAGGCCCTGGTTAAAATGCGTTCCTTTCAAGAGGGGGCAGCTATTATAGGAGGAGATTTAAATGTAGTGCTGGACTGGAGAAGAACATCAGAATCAGTTGTGAGGGAACTTCAGAAACAGACACAACAGTTGTGAGGACTATCACTGGTGCTGGTGCTCAGCAGGGAAGGACTACAACACACAAGCGCTAGAAGGTAGGCACAGATTTCCACCTGCAAAGGGAACTCTGGAGGTGCCATCGGACCGGCCGGTCTCAGACAGCCCAGTTAACCGTACTCCGGATTGAGGATCCTGAAGCCTTCAGTAAAGAGGTAAAGAGACTGCAACCTGGTGTCCTCGTTATTCATCGCGACCTGCACCACACCACATCATTCTCAACTTTCACTGGACGCCCCTCAGCAGGGTCACGGACCGGGTCTAGCCACCGTGACACTCCCAGAACCGAGACAGAGAGGCCCGGTACCGGGTACCCCTCGGCCCTGCGACAGTGGGGGCGCTCCAACTTGGCGTCACGAACAGGATCTACTTAAGCCTGAAGAATCAGGTCATGTGTGCCTTGGAACTGTGATTTATTGTGCTTGAAACGTGATTTATTGCAAAGACTGTGGATTGTCACTTGCTGCCGAAAGTTCCCGCCAAAACCGCCGCCATTGCAGTGCCACGAGGAGCGCAGGAGAAGAAGAAGGGCGTGGAAGTGGGCGTAAAAAAGCTGAAGAGCGCGAAAGACAATGGCCGCCCAGTCTAAGTATTTCTGCCCCTTGAGGACGTGTCCGTCAGCAGCTGAGATCCGCCTCCTGATTCTCAATGGAGGGCGGAGACAAAGAAAGCAAAACCGCCCACGAAGGAGAGAGCGGGAAAAAGACCAGGAAGAGGCGAACCACGTGGAGGACGCCACGGTGAGCTGCCCGGAACCGGAGCGTGGGGTCGGAGCAGAGGACTCCCCCAGCTACCCGGAGGGACACCGTGACCGGGCCTCCACCGCTGATACTGACTTCCTGCAGGCCGGAGTGGATGAGCTCAGCGACCAACTCCGGTGGATGCAGCTGAGCACTGAGGACGGGTGGAAGAAGACCTTCATCGGGAGCCTCATCAGACGTCTGTCGGCAGCCTCGTCTGGTCCGGAGCAAGAAAGAAGTTCCAGCGCTCCGAAGCCAGAAAGCAAGGCCCTGCCGGAAAGCGAGATGCTGAAAACGGAGATGACAACGCCGCAGCGCAAGGCCCTGCAACTAGCGTTCCAGATCCCAGCGGAGACGGAGCAGATCGTCACCGGAGGGACCGCATCTGAAGCAGGTATGAAGAACGACCCTGCCTCGCCAGCAGAGGACTTGCTGATAGGCCCCGTCGCGGTACCCCCTCTCCCTGGGACCTATAGACTCCAGCGCCTTACACCCTGGGATCGGGCCACGGGTATGGAGCACTTCTTAAAGGCCCCGATCTCGCCGATCACCTTGCCGAGCGAGGTCTATGCGGAGCTACGGCCGCCAGAGCGAGAGTAAACCTCGATGCCATGGATATGTAAATAGTTAACTGTTTGTTTCCCTGCTTTTTGCTGCTTTAAACCCGACTAGGGTTATTCTTAAAGGGATCCCTTCGTTTACCCGGGATCCCTATTGCTTTTATTTTTGCTTTTATTTTCCTTTTTGCTCCCTGTTCACCCATGTTATAAAGACTACCGAATCATGGATGGTGAATGATTCACAAACTGTTTTGTAAATAGTTTGCACCTTCTTAAAGGTGCTCCCTACTGGTTTTACAAGGAAAAGGACTCTTTGCGAAGAAACTGTTCCTGGAAACAGTACAGGAGTCCCTGCCTTATACGAACTTGCAGCTTGAGAAGTTGCACTACCTCCAAGAGACTTGGTTCCCTCTTAAAGGGAACGTTCACCAATAGCACTTAAAGTATAATGTTGCCTTAAAAGAAGTAATGATAATATTTATATGTAAAAGTTATATGTAGTTAGTTAGTTGCTTGTAGGAAATGTTTAATAATGTGTTAGAGAATGAGGACAGGAAGTGAACCCGTACGGGGTTAATTGGTGAGTCCTCCTAGGAGCCATACAGAGATGGCTCAGTGATCTTGTGCTGAGAGAAGGTTGATAAGTCCTATACTGTGTATAGAAAGAGAAAGGCAGTAGGCCCAGACGAGGAACGAGGCGGTCCTGCAAAAGAGCGAGAGGTAGTAGGCCTGGGGCAGAGAGACAGGCGGTCCTGCGAATGTAAAGTTGGAAAATGAAGAAAAGTTGATTAACATTGTAGTGTTCTATGAGTAAGCCTTTAGTGGATTCAGCTTATACGTCCTTAGAGGCAAAGTTAAATTATTGTTCAGTGATTGCACTAAGTAGAATACCCGGTTGGGTAATAGAAGTTATTTATGGTATGTTATTTAAAGTATTTAACCATGTTTGTAACGTTTAAGTGTTCTCACCTCCCATAAAGGGAAGCTCTGTTCAAATTTACTTGTTTTTGCAGTTCTAAAAATTGTATGTCTTTTTGCTGACATGTATTGTTGTTTTCTTCCCAGTCCAGGAGTACTGGATTTAACCGGGGGGGAGTGCAGCGCCCCAGAGTCCTGGTCATTGCAGTACTGATGCTCCGCCGCTAAGGGGAGTGATGGTACGTCTGATGGCACTGAAGGAGTTCACCTGACCAGGTATCACAGACACCAATACACTTCACAGTCTGGCCTCCAGGGGGAGCTAAGGGTGCTATGTATTAGGCCACTCCTCACAATCTGGTAAAACTGGGGGTTAGATAGGAAGTTAGAGAGAAAGCTGACTGGGTTGGAACCAGGCAACATCCTGTGGCAGAGGGTGTTGCAGGGGAAGATTCAGGGGGGTCCCTGTCAGGGGTGGGATCCTGACAGAGGCCTAGCGAACAGAAAGAACGTTACGGGACCGTGCCTGCACTTCATTGCGGCGGTACCCCAAGAAAGGACAAGAAGCGAGGTTTATTGTGAAGAGTGAGAAACGAGATCAACGCAACAAGGAGATAAGAACAGTAGGAGTCGTGCTGTAAGACCGAGGCAACATCCTACTGAGGCGCGTAGCCGATGGCCGGAAACGCTGAAGAAGTATTGAGCTCCAAGCCTTACTTCAAACCTACGGCAGGACAGTCAGTTATAGGCGGGCTGTCTCACCTAAATCACCTCAGCAGACATAGGGGGCAACAGTGGGAGAGGGGCGACTCTAGGGTCCCGGAAGAACTCCAGGCCTACCCGTCATACGGGTGTGTCCTAGACATATCATCTGGGGGACGGAGAAGAACATCAGAATCAGTTGTGAGGGAACTTCAGAAACAGACACAACAGTTGTGAGGACTATCCCGTGGTCCTCAGCAGGGAAGGACTACAACACACAAGCGCTAGAAGGTAGGCACAGATTTCCACCTGCAAAGGGAACTCTGGAGGTGCCATCGGACCGGCCGAACTCAGACAGCCCTGTTAACCGTACTCCGGATTGAGGATCCTGAAGCCTTCAGTAAAGAGGTAAAGAGACTGCAACCTGGTGTCCTCGTTATTCATCACGACCTGCACCACACCACACCACATCATTCTCAACTTTCACTGGACGCCCCTCAGCAGGGTCACGGACCGGGTCTAGCCACCGTGACACTCCCAGAACCGAGACAGAGAGGCCCGGTACCGGGTACCCCTCGGCCCTGCGACAGTGGGGGAGCTCCACATGCACTTCTTTGAAATCTGCAGCGTTTCTGCGCGGATTTTTCTGCACCATATGCACAGTTGTTGTTTTTTTCACATTGATTTACATTGTACTGTAAATCACAGTGCAGATCTGCAGCGTTTCTGCAGCAGAAAAAAACGCTGCAGATCTGCACTAAATCTGCATCGTGTGCACATAGCCTAAGACCTTTTTAGGTGTTCTGGGCCCTCACTTACTAAACATGTGCAATGCGGTTCTGGGTGGAAAGTCCTTCCCCTCTCAATCTTTGGAAGCACATATTTCCCTTCTTCATAAAGAGGGAAAGGACGCTGAATGCTGTGGGAGTTATAGGCCCATATCTCTGCTTAATGTCGATTTAAAAATTTATGCCAGCCTTATAGCTAAAAGACTTGCAGAGTTATTGCCGCAACTCATCTCCTTTAATCAAACTGGTTTTGTGTGCGGCAGAGAGGGGAGGGATAACATATGCAGAATCTTACATTTGATTCAATATGCAAAAATTTATAAAACTCCACTTGTCCTGTTGGGGACGGTTGCCGAGAACGCCATTGACAGGGTGGACTGGACATTCTTACGCAAAACTCTCCTTACATTTCATATACCCAAACAACTAGTAGATGCAATTTTCCAAATGTATACCACTCCCTCGGCCCGGCTAAAAATTAACAATCTACTGTCATATCCTTTTCAGATCCAGAACGGCACGAGACAGGGATGCCCCCTTTCCCCTATCTTGTTTGTGTAGGCCATGAAAGCTCTTATTCAAAGCATCCAACAAGATGTGGAAATTAAAGAGATCCAAGTGGGTGGTTTCCACCATAAATCAGCGGCGTTCGCAGATGACCTTTTAGTGTTTGTCTGAACTCAACAAGGGCATCCCTGCTTTTGTTCATTTATTGGATCTATTGTCATGTCGGACGCTGTTCATACTAGGGCGTTCGACAGACAGCGGTAATTCCGCTTTTGTCCACTATGCGCTCAGTGGCGTCGGCTAGATTTTGCCTAGCTGGTCTGGGGTTAATTTAGCTGGTGCTCGGATTGGAAGCTGGGCTGTTATGATCCTAGTGGCAAGGATCGCAGGTCAGACTAGCTAAGTAACTGAACAGACTACTAGCTCTGGGGAAGTGGTAACTAGATTGACCGCAACCTGATCCTATCCGCAAACAACTATAGGCAGCCGTGAAACGTTACCTAAAAAATCCTAGACGTCTCGTCACGGCCTGAGAAACTGACTACTCCTGGAGGGAAAGTAAGTCCTCACTTGCCTCAGTGGAAGACCCCAAAGATATAGAATAGCCCCCCACAAATATTAACGGTGAGTTAAGGGGAAAGCACAAACGCAGAGATGAAATCAGATTTAGCAAATGAGGCCCGCTAATACTAGATAGCAGAAAATAGGAAGGAAACTGTGCGGTCAATAAAAAACCCTATTCAAAATATCCACGCAGAGATTGCTCGAGCCCCCGCACCAACTAACAGTGCGGGGGAAGCAACTCCGTACCCCAGAGCTTACCAGCAAGAAGAAATCACATGTTAGCAAGCTGGACTAGACTCATCATACACAGAAATCATATTGCAGGCAGATGAGCAAAAAATATTCAAACAGAACTTAGCTTATCCTGAAGAGGCAGAAAACGAGATAATCAGGAGTAATCAGAATAGCACTGAATACATTGACAGCCGGCAACAAGTGGAAGTGAAGCAGAGCTAAATAGGAGCCTCCCTGGTGAATAACGAGGCAGCTGATCCAGCAGACCCGCAGGATAATAAACCAAACCACCAGGGGGAGCCAAAAAACCAAAGTCACACAATACCATCTGTGACCACAAGAGGGAGCCTGAAAACGGAGTTCAGAACACTGGGCCAAGCCTACTTCCTTTAAATAGTTCCTCTGAACATTGGGCGTCGCCGATTAGAGCTTCTGTCTAGTGCTTGGTTATCTCGGTGTGGAGTGGTGAGCTAGGAGTTGGAGTATCGTGTCTGGTGGTGTATTTCCCTTTGTCTTATTTACTCCTTCCTATATTTGTATTTGTTTTGCCCTGTGCATTTATAGTGTATTCCTGAGTGACTGCGGCTTGGTTCATATTTTCAGTTATCCTTGTCTGTGCCAACTGTGGGTATTGGTGTAAGATCTCTTCACTGGGTGGTGGGTGGTGGTTTCAGCCTAGGGTTGAAACAGGAGATGGTTTGCATGTCTAGGCCTCCACCCTCACCCTATCAGTGTAAACTCTAGGAGAGGGTCAGTCAGGATTTCCCTAGTCTGAGGGAAATTGCAGGGGCCCGGGTTATTAGCTCTTGCCCACCTAGGCTTCCAGTGACATTATAATTGGCCTTAAAAGAAAAAAAAAAAAAAAAAAAAAAAAAAAGGGTTTCTTTTTTTTGTCATGGATCCCATGACTTCCATAACCCGCCAGTTGGAGGCGCTGTCCCTACAGGTCACCGAGTTGAGGGGGGCAGTGCAGCAACAGGGACTAGCAGTATCTAATGTGCAAGCTGGAGCGACAGGTAGAGTTGCTGAGCCTAAGTTTCCTTTGCCTGAAAAGTTTCCTGGGGAACGCAGTAAATTTGTTTCTTTTCGTGAAGCTTGCAAACTATATTTCCGTATGTGCCCGGTCTCCTCGGGTAATGAGGCTCAGCGTGTGGGCCTGGTGTTGTCATTATTAAACAGGGATCCCCAAGCATGGGCGTTTTCTTTGCCATCTGATTCTGCTGCATTTGACTCTGTGGAGAGTTTTTTTCTTCTCTTAGAAACATTTACGATGAGCCTGACAGAATGGCTCTAGCAGAATCTAAGATACGCACTATTCGCCAGGGGGAGCGAGTTGCAGAGGATTACTGTTCAGAATTTCGCCGCTGGGTGGTCGACACTCAGTGGAATGATCCAGCGCTGCGGAGTCAGTTTATTCATGGGGTTTCTGGAAGGGTTAAAAAAGCCCTTCTGATGTACGAGACTCCTGCTTCTCTAGATTCCGCTATGAGTCTGGTTGTCCGCATTGATCGCCGTTTGCGTCAGGGGGAGCATGAGACGCCGCCTGTGGGAGAAGGTTTAGGTTCACGTGAGGTTGCTGCAGGTGAGCCCACGGAGCCTATGCAAATCGCAGGGGTGTCACATATTATGCGTCGAGCCCCTGTGCTCAGTAAGCAGGAAGCCTGTTTTTACTGCGGTAAAACTGGTCATTTTGTTAACATTTGTCCTCTGCTGTCTAAGAAAAACGCAACGGCGGAAAACTTCTAAGCTCAGAGGGTGTGGAGGAGGCCAATCTGAGCTTATGTATATCCTCCATGGTGGTTTCTCAATGCATGCTCCCTGCTAAGGTTATTATCGCTGGCAGTGAGCTGCCAATTACTGTTTTTGTGGATAATGGTTCTGCCACAAATCTCATTGATGAGGAGTTTGCGCCACTGCTGGTTTTAAGATCGAAAAACTGCCTCATCCTATCCATGTGGTCACCATCAATGCTGCTCCTCTCTCACAGGGGGAGATTACTGAGTTTGTGGCTGAGGTGAAACTCCACATTGGGGTTCTACATTTCGAGCAGGTTACATGTAAGGTACTCAAGAATCTTCCTGCACAGGTGGTTTTGGGTTTTCCATGGTTGTCTATGCACAACCCGGTTATTGACTGGAAAACTCAGGACATAATTCAGTGGAGCGAGTTCTGCCAGGAGAATTGCCTGGCCACATGTGTGTCTGCTGTGACTTCCAGCGTTCCGGAGTCACTTCTGGATTTTGTGGATGTG
Source organism: Ranitomeya variabilis (assembly GCF_051348905.1). NCBI lineage: Eukaryota > Metazoa > Chordata > Amphibia > Anura > Dendrobatidae > Ranitomeya > Ranitomeya variabilis. Next base: position 235,618,167 of record NC_135237.1, read on the forward strand.
TTCTCTGAGAACGGTTGTTCAGAGTTGCCACCACATTGCCCCATGACTGTACTATCAGGTTTAAACCAGGGGCCAAATTGCCTAAAGCAAGGATGTTTAACATCTCCGGACCAGAGAGACAAGCGTTAAAGGATTACATTGCTGAAAGTTTGAGCAAAGGGCACATCAGGCCTTCATCCTCGCCTGTGGCAGCAGGGTTCTTCTTCGTTAAGAAGAAAGATGGCGGACTACACCCGTGTCTGGATTTCAGGGAGTTGAACCAGATTACGGTTCGTGATCCATACCCTATGCCATTGATACGGGATTTGTTCAATCAGGTGGCAGGTGCTAAATGGTTTACCAAGCTTGACCTCAGGGGGGCGTACAACCTCACAAGAGTCCGTCAAGGTGATGAGTGGAAGACGGCTTTTAATACCCCTGAGGGTCATTTTGAAAATTTGGTGATGCCATTTGGGTTGACTAACGCACCTGCAGAGTTCCAACATTTCATTATTAATGATGTGTTCTTGCATGTTTTGGGGAAATTCGTTATCGTGTACCTAGATGACATTCTCATATATTCTTGCGACCGTGAGGCTCATTTAGATCATGTCAGGCAGGTGTTACAGCTTCTCAGAGAGAATAAGCTGCATGCTAAACTTGAGAAATGTGTATTTTCTGTTCAAGAGTTGCCTTTCTTGGGTTATATTGTGTCTGCTTCTGGTTTTAAAATGAACGCCGCTAAGGTGCAAGCGGTGCAGCATTGGGAACGGCCTGATAACCTGAAAGCACTTCAGCGGTTCCTTGGGTTTTCTAACTACTATAGGGAGTTTATCAAAGATTTTTCCATGATTGCTAAACCGCTAACTGACATGAATAAAAAGGGTACCAATTTCTCCGTTTGGCCTGAGGCTCCTGTGCGCGCATTTGAATTTCTTAAGAACAGTTTTGTTTCAGCCCCCATTCTTGTGCAGCCAGACGTATCAAAACCTTTTGTTGTGGAAGTCGATGCGTCTGAGGTTGGTGTGGGGGCGGTACTATCACAAGGCTCATCTTTGAGTGATTTGCGTCCATGCGCCTATTTTTCCAAGAAACTGTCGCCCGCCGAACGTAACTACGATATCGGCAACAGGGAGTTGTTGGCAATCAAGTTGGCCTTTGAAGAATGGCGACACTTCTTGGAGGGGTCGGTTCATCAGGTTACTGTTATTACCGACCATAAGAATTTGCTTTATTTGGAGTCTGCCAAGCGTCTGTCTCCCAGGCAGGCTCGCTGGGCATTGTTTTTCACGCGGTTCAACTTTGTTGTCACTTACAGACCTGGGTCTAAAAACACGGCGGATGCTCTGTCCAGGTGTTTTCCGGGGGGAGAACCTTGGGAGGATCCAGTACCCATCCTCCAAAAGGGTGTTGTGGTTTCGGCTCTCACTACCGAGGTTGAGGCTGAGATTGCCGAGGCTCAGGAGGAGGTACCATCTGAGCTTCCCATCAACAAATGTTTTGTACCGCTTCATCTCCGCTTAAAGGTTTTGGCGGAGCATCATGATGCTGTCCTGGCTGGCCACCCAGGGGTTAGAGGTACCTTGGAGTTGGTGTCACGTCGGTTTTGGTGGCCCAAGATCTGACAGGACGTGGTCTCATACGTGTCAGCTTGCACCACGTGCGCTAGGGCTAAGACGCCCCGCTCCCGTCCTGTTGGCACACTACTTCCTCTTGAGGTACCTAGTAAGCCATGGACGGAAATCTCCATGGATTTCATCACTGATTTGCCCTCCTCAGCTGGGAACACGGTCATCTTGGTGATTGTTGATCGGTTTTCAAAAATGTCGCACTTTGTGTCTTTGCCTTCGTTGCCTAACGCTAAGACTCTGGCTCAGGTATTTGTGCAGGAGGTGGTCAGACTTCATGGGGTTCCATCTGACATCGTGTCTGATAGGGGTACTCAGTTTGTGGCAAAATTTTGGAAAGCATTTTGCTCACGGCTGGGGATCAAGTTGTCTCATTCTTCTGCGTTTCATCCTCAGTCAAATGGTCAGACCGAGCGTATGAACCAAAATTTGGAACAGTACTTACGCTGCTTTGTCTCTGATAACCAGGAGGAGTGGTCTACCTTTCTTCCTTTGGCTGAGTTTGCCATCAATAATCACCGCCAGGAGTCGTCTGGGGAGTCTCCGTTTTTTTGTGTTTACTGGCTACATCCTCAATTTTGTACTTTGAGTCAGAGGGGCTCTTCCGGCGTTCCGGAGGAAGACCAGTTAGGAACACAATTGTCATCAGTCTGGAGGAGAGTTAAACAGCGCCTGTTGAGTGTGGGTGCTAGGTACAAACATGTGGCTGACAGTAGGCGTGTGCCAGGTCCGGACCTGAGTGTGGATGACTGTTGTGAACTCTGTTTTTGGGCTCCCTCTTGTGGTCACAACTGGTACTGTGTGAGTGCTGTCTTTGGGCTCCCTCTGGTGGTTCTTTGTGTCATTCTGCAGGTCTGAGGCTGATCAGCTGTCTCGTTATCTTTTAGCTGGTTTCCTATTTAGTTCACCTGGACTCTCAGTTGTTGCCTGCTGTCAATGTCTTCAGTGCTATTTTGGAGCTCTCCTGCAGTCCTTCGTTATCAGTCTCTTCAAGAGAAGCTAAGTTTTGCTTGGTTCATTTTTTGACCATCAGTGGTCATATGTTTCTTGGTTTATTTTTTGGTTTCTTGCCCAGCTTGCTAATATGTGATTTCCTTGCTTGCTGATAGCTCTAGGGGGCTGAGTTTCTCCCCTCACACCGTTAGTTGGTGTGGGGGTTCTTGTATTCTCAGCGTGGATATTTTGCATAGGGTTTTTTACTGACCGCACAGTTCCCTATCTGTCTTCTGCTATCTAGTATTAGCGGGCCTCATTTGCTGAATCTGTTTTCATTTCTACATTTGTGTTTTCCCCTTACCTCACCGTTATTATTTGTTGGGGGCTTCCTATATCTTTGGGGTGATTTCTCTTGAGGCAAGTGAGGTCTTACTTTCCCTCCAGGAGTAGATAGTTTCTCAGGCTGCGTCGAGACGTCCAGGATTTTAGGCACGTTCACCAGCTACCTTTAGTGTGTTGGTTAGGATCAGGTTTTGCGGTCAGTCCAGTTTCCACCTCCCTAGAGCTCGTGTCTATGTTCATAAACTTAGCTAGTCCGTTTTGTGATCCTCAGCCACTAGGATCATAACAGATGACTGGGTGTGGTTATCCACAAAAAACATAAGACTCAAGATACCATCCTTTAAATTGGGTCTAAGGTTTATTGGTCCATTTAGGGTCGCCGCCGTCATTAACCCTGTAGCGTACCGATTGGAGCTTCCTACGGTGTATAAGATACACAACATGTTCCACAGATCATTGCTAAAAAAGACGGTGGGTCTTGTGGACGCAACACCAATGCCTTCTCCAGTCTTGGTGGATGGTAATTTGGAATTTGAAGTCTCCAAGGTGGTTGACTCTCGTGTAGTGCGTCGCACTTTACAGTACTTGGTACACTGGCGTGGTTATGGGCCTGAGGAGAGGTCCTGGGTACCAGCCTCGGACGTTCATGCGGATCAGCTGGTCAGTATGTTTCACTGCCGCCATCCGGACAAGCCAGGTCCTATAAGTCGTGAGGGCCCTGGGGTCCCTAGTAAAAGGCAGGGTAATGTCATGTCGAACGCTGTTCATACTAGGGCGTTCGACAGACAGCGGTAATTCCGCTTTTGTCCACTATGCGCTCAGTGGCGTCGGCTAGATTTTGTCTAGCTGGTCCGGGGTTAATTTAGATGGTGCTCGGATTGGAAGCTGGGCCAAGCCCACTGCCTTTAAATAGTTCTTCTGAACATTGGGCGTCGCCGATTAGAGCTTCTGTCTAGTGCTTGGTTATCTCGGTCTGGAGTGGTGAGCTAGGAGTTGGAGTATCGTGTCTGGTGGTGTATTTCCCTTTGTCTTATTTACTCCTTCCTATATTTGTATTTGTTTTGCCCTGTGCATTTATAGTGTATTCCTGAGTGACTGCGGCTTGGTTCATATTTTCAGTTATCCTTGTCTGTGCCAACTGTGGGTATTGGTGTAAGATCTCTTCACTGGGTGGTGGGTGGTGGTTTCAGCCTAGGGTTGAAACAGGAGATAGGGTGAGGGTGGAGGCCTAGACATGGACACCATCAGTGTAAACTCTAGGAGAGGGTTGGTCAGGATTTCCCTAGTCTGAGGGAAATTGCAGGGGCCCGGGTTATTAGCTCTTGCCCACCTAGGCTTCCCGTGACATCTATACGGGGAACTATCTATCTTTAAAGTGAATCCCACAAAATCAGAAGCACTTAGTTTTAATATCTCCAAATCCTCTTTAGACAAACTCAAAAAATGTTATCCCTTTAATTGGCCTTCTAAGTTTATAACACATTTGGGTATCAAGATTCGAAGGTCGGCTGGGGAGCTTCTGGAACTCAATGTTATACCCATGTTGAACAAAGCTATCTCCACAGTTCAATCTTGGAAAGCACCTTTCCTATCATGCATTGGTAGAAAAAACCTGCTGAAAAGCATAATCCTGCCCAAATTCTTATATTTATTTCAGATGCTCCCTATCTACATTCCAAAGCACTACCTTTCTAAAATCAATTCTTTCTTTTCTAATTTTATTTGGGACAATAAACGCCCCCGAATTAATGCTAACACACTTGCGCTACCGAAGACCAAAGGAGGAATGGGTGCCCCAGATATCTTTAAATATTACAGAGCTGCTATGCTTAATAGAGTAGTGGACTGGATTAGAAAACCCCAGGAAAAATTATGGCTATCTATTGAGGAACATCTAGCCCCCGCCCCCTTGAGATCTATGGTCCTATTATATGATTATCTTAATTTGACCCAATTAATCACAAATGAGATTACGATAGCTATCCTTAAAATATGGAGGACGGAATTTCTCAGATCAACTTCCCCTCTATCCCCAATTTTACCTTTACAAGATATCACAGGTCCTATTCCCTCTAAATTGTCTAAAGACAATGCCAACACTACTTGGGAATTGACTAATCTTCCAATACCAACAGACCAATTATTCGTAGATGGTTCCCTGATGATTCTTTCGGAGCTTCAGGCATTCAAACCACAACTTACTATTTCTTTTCTTCATTATAATAGATTAAAGGATTACTGTTACAAATATAAAGGGCAGTTTTATCTGTTCCGTGCAATCACACACTTTTAACAACTCTGTGCACAGCAAAGTCCACCAAAAAAAGTTTTATCCAAAATGTATAATTTTTTGAGTCTGGAAAGGGCTGATACAAAAAGGGCATTTATAGGGCTTTGGGAGAGGGATCTTAATATTAATTTCACAGAAGAACAGATTGCTTCTATCTATAACAGATCGCATGGACCTTCCGAATGTGTACAAATGCAAGAAAACTCTTACGAGGTAATATCCCGCTGGTATCACACTCCATCTCAATTGAACCAATGGTAGCCTCAGAGATGTGTTGGAGATGCAATACAGAACCAGGAACCTATTTGCACCTGTGGTGGTCTTGTCCGAAAATTATGTCCTACTGGCAATTGGTGGCTGGAATAATTTCAGATGTGCTGGATCAGGCTCCTGTACTGCAGCCCCAATTAACTTTACTTAATCTACCTTTATGGCCTGAGAACTCTCTAGCTTCAAAAATGGCTAGCAATATAATAGCAGCTGGTAAGTTCTGTGGAAATCAACCCAAACTCCCATTAAAAAACAAGTTCTTAAGAAAATTGATTTATTATATTATACCGCAGAATTAGTGGCCAATACACAAGAAACACTCAATTCTTTCCGGAATATACGGGAACCTAGGGTCCAATTCAGATCTAGTCCTCAGTTTATTCTCGAAGTCTCAGACACTAGAGGAGACTAGCAACTATACTTGTTCAACAACCATTCTTTTTCGGATGACTCTCCATCGGATCGCTCTTCTTCCCCCTCTATTCTGGTTTTCCTTTCAGGCTTTCTCCTGTCCCCTCCTTTCCATCCTCCTATCCCCAATTCTTTTTTATAGGTTTAGCCTGTTCTAGTGATTATACCCGAGTCACCAAACATTCCTCCTGGTTTCAGTGTCTGTGGTGGGATGTGTGAAGATCTCCATTGTGTGTGTTGTAAAAGACACTAACCTGTGCGAGCGGACCCACTGTACTACAAGGACTGTGCACCTTTTTTTTTTCCTATTTGTTACTCTGTGTCGGGAAAGGCTATTCATTTATTTTTTTCTAACCAGAGAACCACAACTTCTAGATAAAGATACTCTATTTATTAAACCAATAGAATTTTGGAGGGATTTTTTAGATCACCTTTATGAGACACTAGATGGTGGCCCGATTCTAACGCATCGGGTATTCTAGAATATGCATGTCCATGTGGTATATTGCACAGCCCACGTAGTATATTGCCCAGTCACGTAGTTTATTGCCCAGTGACGTAGTATATTGCCCAGCCACGTAGTATATTGCCCAGCCATGTAGTATATTACCCAGCCACGTAGTATATTGCCCAGAGACATAGTATATTGCCCAGCCACGTAGTATATTGCCCAGTCATGTAGTATATTGCCCAGTCACGTAGTATATTGCCGAGTGACGTAGTATATTGCCCAGTGACGTAGTATACAGCACAGAGCCACGTAGTATATTGCCCAGCCATGTAGTATATTGCCCAGTGATGTGGCCCAGTGACGTAGTATATTGCCCAGTCACGTAGTATATAGCCCAGCCATGTAGTATATTGCCCAGCCACATAGTATATTGCCCAGTCACGTAATATATAGCCCAGCCATGTAGTATATTGCCCAGCCATGTAGTATATTGCCCAGCCACGTTGTATATTGCCCAGTCACGTAGTATATTGCCCAGCTATGTAGTATATTGCCTAGTCACGTAGTATATTGACCAGTGACATAGTATATTGCCCAGCCACATAGTATATTGCCCAGCCACGTACTATATTGCCCCGCTATGTAGTATATTGCCCAGCCACGTAGTATATTGCCCAGTCACGTAGTATATTGCCCAGCCATGTACTATATTGCCCAGCTATGTAGTATATAGCCCAGCCACGTAGTATATTGACCAGCCACGTAGTATATTGCCCAGCCATGTAGTATTTTGCCCAGCCACGTAGTATATTGCCAAGCCACGTAGTATGTTGCCCAGCCATGTAGTATATTGCCCAGTCACGTAGTATATTGCCCAGCCACGTACTATATTGCCCAGTGACGTAGTATATTGCCCAGCCATGTAGTATATTGCCCAGTCACATAGTATATTGCCCAGCAATGTAGTATACAGCACAGAGCCACGTAGTATATTGCCCAGCCACATAGTATGTTGCCTAGCTACGTAGTAGATTGCCCAGCCACGTAAGTGACAGGTTAAAAAATAAAAAATAAACATACTCACCTTCCGATCCGAAGTCCCCTTGTAGTTCGAACATACTCACCATACTTGTAGTTCTGTCGCCTGTGCGCGGTACAGGCGGCAGCTTCCGGTCCCAGGGTGTGATGACGTTGCGGTCACATGACTGTGACGTAATGACAGGTCCTGCTTGCGCAGGGCCTGTGATGATGTCGCGGTCACATGACCGTGATGTCATGGCAGGTCCTGCTCGCGCAAGACCTGTGATTACGTTGCGGTCACATGACCGTGACGTCATGGCAGGTCCTGCTCACGCAGGCACGCAGGGCATGTGATTACGTCGCGGTCACATGACCGTGACATCATGGCAGGTCCTTCTGCCATACGATAATTGGTACTGGAACCTGCCGCTTGCACAGAGCGGTTACCGGAGGGTGGCGAGGAGCGGGAAAGGCAGCGGAAGGTGAGTATATAATGATTTTTTTTTTTTTTTTTTGCATAGGCAGCGTCAATAGTAAAAACTTGGTCACACAGGGTTAATAGCAGCGGTAACGGAGTGTGTTACCCGCGGCATAACCCGGTCCGTTACCGTCAGCATTAACCCTGTGTGAGCGGTGAGCGGAGGGGTGTATGCGGGCGCCGGGCAGTGAGTGCGGAGAGTAAGGAGCGGCCATTTTCTTCCGGACTGTGCGCGTTGCTGATTGCTCACGGCAGCCATGAAAGGCAGCTGGCGAGACCAATCAGCGAACGAATAACTGTTACAGACAGAAGGACAGACGGAAGTGACCCTTAGACAATTATATAGTAGATGCCAACAGCAGACTCAGGGAAATTATTTGTAAATAGTGACGTTTCCGCAGCTCAACGGGTCCTACATCACTGAGGCTTGGCACCCTCCGTGCTTTGGCCAATGCAGTCACGGGGAAGGTTAACCTAACCACAGACACGTGGACAAGGAGGAGCAGGAGTTTTTGGCTCCCAATCCCAGCTTCAGAGCCCGGTGTTGCCTGGGCATAGTAAATATCTGTGGTTAGTTATAGCACCTCACTTCTCTCATTTTCCCATCATGCCTCTCATTTTCCCCCTCACATCTCTCATTTTCTCCCTCACACCTCATATTTTCCCCCTCCTCGCATTCCCCCTCACTCCTCTCATTTCCCCCTAACACTTGTCATTTCGACCTCACATGTCATTTTCTGATCACTCCACTATTATCCCTCATTCCTCTCATTTTGCACTCACACCATTTCATTTTCACCTCACACCTCTCATTTTCACCTCACACCTCTCATTTTCCCCTCAGTATATACATGTTTGTCATCTTCCTTATATATAGTATACACCTGTATGTCTTCTGTATATGCACCATGTTCCAAATTATTATGCAAATTATATTTTTCTCTGATTTTCCTAAATGGTCGGTGCGAATGACAGTCAGTCTAATAAAAGTCATCACCTGTTAGAGTATACATCGAATTTTATTGATGAAACCTCCCAATGATAACAGTATAGTCTCCAAAATGAATGAAAACTCAAAATGCACTGTTCCAAATTATTTGGCACAGTAACATTTCTAAGCATTTGATATGTTTTAAAGAACTGAAAATGCTCATTTGTGGAATTTGCAGCATTAGGAAGTCACATTCACTGAACAAAAAGCTATTTAACTTCAAAATATCCTAACAGGCCAAGTTACATGTTAACATAGGAACCCTTCTTTGATATCACATTCACATTGCATCCAGTGAACTTGTGAGTTTTCAGAGAGTTTCTGCTTGTATTTCTTTGCATGAAGTCAGAATAGCATTCCAGAGCTGCTGTTTTGATGTGAACTGCCTCCCACCCTCATAGATCTTTTGCTTGATGATACTCCAAAGGTTCTCTATAAGGTTGAGGTCAGGGAAAGATGGTGGTCACACCATGAGTTTATCTCCTTTTATGCCCATAGCAGCCATTGACTCAGAGGTATTCTTTGCAGCATGAGATGGTGCATTGTCATGCATGAAGATGATTTTGTCCCTGAAGGCATCTTTCTGCTTTTCAGACCATAGAAGAAAGTTGTCAGTCAGAAAATCTATTTACTTTACAGGTCATTTTCACACCTTCAGGAAACTTAATGGGCACTACCAGCTGTTTACCCATGATTCCGGCCCAAAACCTGACTCTTCCACCTCCTTGCTGACGTTGCAGCCTTGTTGGGACATGGTGGCCATCCATCAACCATAGACTACTCTATCCGTCTGGACCATCCAGGGTTGCTCGACACTCATCAGTAAACAAGACTGTTGAAAATTAGTCTTCATGTATGTCTCAGCCCACTGCAACCGTTTCTGCTTGTGAACACTGTTCAGGGGTAGCCGAATAGTAGGTTTATGCACCACAGCAAGCCTTTGAAGGATCCTATACCTTGAGGTTTGAGGGACTCCAGATGCACCAGCAGCTTCAAATAACTGTTTGCTGCTTTGTAAAGGTATTTTGGCAGCTGCTCTCTTAATACAATGAATTTGTCTGGCAGAAACCTTCCTCATTATGCCTTTATCAGCATGAACTCTGTCTGTGCCTTGTTTCAGTCACAAATCTCTTCACAGTATGGTGATCACTCTTAAATTTTCGTGAAACATCTAATGTTTTCATACCTTGTCCAAGGCATTGCACTATTTAATGCTTTTCAGCAGCAAAGAGATCCTTTTTATTTCCCATAATGCTTGAAACCTGTGGCCTTCTTAATAATGTGGAATATAATTTTTAAGTAGTTTTCCTTTAATTAGAATCACCTGGAAAACTAATTATCACATGTGTTTAAAGGCCCCGTCACACTTAGCGACCCTGCAGCGATACAGACAACGATGCCGATCGCTGCAGCGTCGCTGTTTAGTCGCTGTGTGGTCGCTGGGGAGCTGTCACACAGACAGCTCTCCAGCGACCAACGATGCCGAGGTCCCCGGGTAACCAGGGTAAACATCGGGTTGCTAAGCGCAGGGCCGCGCTTAGTAACCCGATGTTTACCCTGGTTACCAGTGTAAAATGTAAAAAAACAAACACTACATACTCACCTTCGTGTCCCCCCCGGCGTCCGCTTCCTGCACTGACTGAGCGCCCTAACAGCAGAGCGGTGACCGCTGTGCTCTGCTTTCACTTTACGGCCGGCAGTCAGTCAGTGCGGGAAGCAGACGGCAAGGGACCTGACGGACACCGGAATGTGAGTATGTAGTGTTTGGGTTTTTTTACATTTACGATGGTAACCAGGGTAAACATCAGGTTACTAAGCGCGGCCCTGCGCTTAGTATCCCGATGTTTACCCTGGTTACCAGTGAAGACATCGCTGAATCCGTGTCACACACACCAATTCAGCGATGTCAGCGGGACCTCAACTGTTATGACCCCAATGGCAGAGGGTCTCAGGAATAAATACCAAGTCTGCAAACACAAAAAAACAGCTCATAGGGCAGTGGTAACTGGGCTGACCATATATCTAATCCTAGCACCACAAATAGAAGTAGCCGGGGAACGTGCCTACGTTGGTTCTAGATGTCTCGCGCCAGCCGGAGAACTAACTAACCCTAGAAGGGAAAAGAAAGACCTTTCTTGCCTCCAGAGAAAAGACCCCAAAAGTTGGATACAAGCCCCCAACAAATAATAACGGTGAGGTAAGAGGAAAAGCCAAACATAAGAATGAGCTAGGTATTTAGCAAAGAGAGGCCCACTAGCTAATAGCAGAATATAGTAAGATGACTTATATGGTCAGCAAAAACCCTATTAAAATATCCACGCTGGATATTCAAGAACCCCCGAACCGTCTAATGGCCGGGGGGAGAACACCAGCCCCCTAGAGCTTCCAGCAAGGTCAGAAATCACATTGACTGGGACCTGTAGAAGCGCCTTCCGCGCGAAAGAGCTGTAGTCCTTCTCCTTCCAACACGTTCCCTCCCACCCGCTTGTCTTTGTAAGATGTCCCAATAAAGATCAAGATTTTGTCTGGACAAGAGGAGTGCGCTACATTTTTTCTTTTTGGTTCTTACACATTTGTATTTTCACCGTATGCAGCACCCTCAAAGGGCCGACTAGATGAGACAAATGGAGTCTTAGCTACCTGGATGAACTCCACGCACGAGGGGTAAGTGCACTACAGCGGTGCTAATTTCTTTTTTCTATTTTTGGCAACAGAAATCACATACAAGCTGGACAAAAATAGTAGCAAAGCAAGTAACTCAAAAAACAAAGAAGCAAGACTTAGCTTAATTTTGCAAGAGCCAGGACCAGCAGACAGGAGCAACAGAAGGATCTGATTACAACGATGCCAGGCACTGGACTAAGGATCCAGGAAGTTAATATAGCGACACCCCTGGACTAACGACCCAGGTGAGTGCCAAACAGAAAAAAGACAATCCCAGAGTCATACCACTAGTGACCACAAGAGGGAGCCAAAAAGTCTAATTCACAACAGTACCCCCCCCCCTTAAGGAGGGGTCACCGAACCCTCACCAAGACCACCAGGGCGATCAGGATGAGCAGCGTGAAAGGCACGAACTAAATCGGCCGCATGCACATCATTGGCAACCATCCAGGAATTATCCTCCTGACTATAGCCCTTCCACTTGACCAGATACTGAAGCCTCCGCCTGGAGAGATGAGAATCCAAGATCTTCTCCACCACGTACTCCAACTCGCCCTCAACCAACACCGGAGCAGGAGGCTCAACAGAAGGAACCACAGGTACAACGTACCGCCACAACAAAGACCTATGGAACACGTTGTGAATGGCAAACGACACAGGAAGATCCAAGCGAAAGGACACAGGATTAAGGATTTCCAATATCTTGTAAGGACCGATGAAGCGAGGCTTAAATTTAGGAGAGGAGACCTTCATAGGAACAAATCGAGAAGACAGCCATACCAAATCCCCAACACGAAGTCGGGGACCCACACCGCAGCGGCGGTTGGCAAAACGCTGAGCCTTCTCTTGTGACAACTTTAAGTTGTCCACCACATGATTCCAAATCTGCTGCAACCTATCCACCACAGAATGAGCCTTCTCTTGTGACAACTTTAAGTTGTCCACCACATGATTCCAAATCTGCTGCAACCTATCCACCACAGAATCTACCCCAGGACAGTCAGAAGGCTCCACATGTCCTGAGGAAAAACGAGGATGGAAACCAGAGTTGCAGAAAAATGGCGAAACCAATGTAGCGGAACTAGCCCGATTATTAAGGGCAAACTCAGCCAACGGCAAGAAGGTCACCCAATCATCCTGATCCGCAGAAACAAAACACCTCAAATAAGCCTCCAGAGTCTGATTAGTTCGCTCCGTTTGTCCATTAGTCTGAGGATGAAAGGAAGATGAAAACGACAACTCAATGCCCATCCTAGCACAAAAGGATCGCCAGAACCTGGAAACAAACTGGGATCCTCTGTCAGACACAATATTCTCAGGAATGCCGTGTAAACGAACCACATTCTGAAAGAACACAGGAACCAGATCGGAAGAGGAAGGCAGCTTAGGCAAAGGTACCAAATGGACCATCTTAGAAAAGCGATCACATACCACCCAGATGACAGACATGCCCTGAGACACCGGGAGATCTGAAATGAAATCCATGGAAATGTGTGTCCAAGGCCTCTTCGGGACAGGCAAGGGCAAGAGCAACCCGCTGGCACGCGAACAGCAAGGCTTAGCTCGAGAACAAGTCCCACAGGACTGCACAAACGACCGCACATCCCGTGACAAGGAAGGCCACCAAAAGGACCTAGCCACCAGATCTCTGGTGCCAAAAATTCCCGGATGCCCTGCCAACACCGAGGAATGAACCTCGGAAATGACTCTGCTGGTCCACTTATCAGGAACAAACAGTCTGTCAGGTGGACAAGAGTCAGGTCTACCAGCCTGAAATCTCTGCAACACACGTCGCAAATCCGGAGAAATGGCTGACAAGATAACTCCCTCTTTAAGAATACCAACTGGTTCTGCGACTCCCGGAGAGTCAGGCACAAAGCTCCTTGAAAGAGCATCAGCCTTCACATTCTTTGAACCTGGTAAATATGAGACCACAAAGTCAAAACGGGAGAAAAACAATGACCAGCGGGCCTGTCTAGGATTCAGGCGTTTAGCAGACTCGAGATACATCAAATTTTTGTGATCAGTCAAGACCACCACACGATGCTTAGCACCCTCGAGCCAATGACGCCACTCCTCAAATGCCCACTTCATGGCCAACAACTCCCGATTGCCAACATCATAATTCCGCTCAGCAGGCGAAAACTTCCTAGAGAAAAAGGCACAAGGTCTCATCACAGAGCAACCAGGGCCTCTCTGCGACAAAACGGCCCCTGCCCCAATCTCAGAAGCATCCACTTCAACCTGAAAGGGAAGTGAGACATCAGGCTGGCACAAAACAGGCGCCGAAGTAAACCGGCGCTTCAACTCCTGGAAAGCCTCCACGGCTGCAGGAGCCCAGTTAGCAACATCAGAACCTTTCTTGGTCATATCCGTCAAAGGTTTAGCAATGCTAGAAAAATTAGCAATAAAACGACGGTAGAAGTTAGCAAAACCCAAGAACTTCTGAAGACTCTTAACTGACGTGGGTTGAGTCCAATCATGAATAGCACGGACCTTGACTGGGTCCATCTCCACCGCAGAAGGGGAAAAAATAAACCCCAAAAAGGGAACCTTCTGTACTCCAAAGAGACACTTTGAGCCCTTAACAAATAAAGCATTCTCACGCAAAACCTGAAACACCATCCTGACCTGCTCTACATGCGAGTCCCAGTCATCAGAAAAAAACAGAATATCATCCAGATAAACGATCATAAATTTATCCAGATACTTCCGGAAAATATCATGCATAAAGGACTGAAACACTGAAGGAGCATTAGAGAGCCCAAAAGGCATCACCAAGTACTCAAAATGACCTTCGGGCGTATTAAACGCGGTTTTCCATTCATCTCCTCGCTTAATGCGCACAAGGTTGTACGCACCACGAAGATCTATCTTGGTGAACCACTTGGCACCTTTAATTCGGGCAAACAAGTCTGACAACAGAGGCAAAGGATACTGAAATTTAACAGTGATTTTATTCAAAAGCCGATAGTCAATACAAGGTCTCAAAGATCCGTCCTTCTTGGCCACAAAAAAGAATCCCGCACCAAGAGGGGAAGAGGAAGGACGGATATGCCCCTTCTCCAGAGATTCCTTGATATACGAACGCATTGCGGTATGCTCAGGTACAGACAGATTAAATAGTCTTCCCTTAGGAAATTTGCTACCTGGAATCAAATCTATGGCACAGTCACAGTCCCTATGAGGAGGCAGAACACTGGACCTGGACTCGCTGAACACATCCTGATAATCAGACAAATACTCAGGAACTTCCGAAGGAGTAGAGGAAGCAATAGACACCGGCGGGGAATCACCATGAATACCCTGACAGCCCCAACTTGACACAGACATTGCCTTCCAATCCAAGACTGGATTATGAGTCTGTAACCATGGCAACCCCAAAACGACCAAATCATGCATTTTATGCAGAACAAGAAAACGAATCACCTCCCGATGTTCAGGAGTCATGCACATGGTTACCTGTGTCCAAAACTGCGGTTTATTTTCCTCCAATGGCGTAGCATCAATACCCCTCAGAGGGATAGGATTAACCAACGGCTCAAGAACAAAACCACAGCGCTTGGCAAATGACAGATCCATAAGACTCAGGGCAGCACCTGAATCCACAAACGCCATAACAGGGTAGGAGGACAATGAGCAAATTAAAGTCACAGACAAAATAAATTTAGGTTGCAAATTACCAATGGCGACAGGACTAACAACCCTTGTTAGGCGTTTAGAGCATGCTGATATAACATGTGTAGAATCACCACAGTAAAAACACAACCCATTCTGACGTCTATGATTTTTCCGCTCATTTCTGGTCTGAATTCTATCACATTGCATCAAATCAGGTGTTTGTTTAGACAACACCACCAGAGGATTAGCGGTTTTGCGCTCCCGCAAACGCTGGTCAATTTGAATAGCCAGCGCCATGGAATCATTCAGACTTGTAGGAATGGAGAAACCCACCATCACATTCTTAATGGCTTCAGAAAGGCCATTTCTGAAGTTTGCGGCCAGAGCACACTCATTCCACTGAGTAAGCACGGACCATTTACGAAATTTTTGGCAATACACTTCAGCTTCATCCTGGCCCTGAGAAATAGCCAGCAAGGCTTTTTCTGCCTGAACCTCAAGATTGGGTTCCTCGTAAAGCAATCCGAGCGCCAGAAAAAACGCATCAATATTTGCCAATGCCGGATCTCCTGGCGCTAGCGAGAAGGCCCAATCCTGAGGGTCGCCCCGTAAAAAAGAGATAACAATTTTAACTTGCTGAACTGAGTCTCCAGATGAACGGGGTCTCAGGGATAGAAACAATTTACAATTATCCCTGAAATTCCTAAACTTAAATCGGTCTCCAGAAAACAGTTCAGGAATAGGTATTTTAGGTTCAGACATAGGACTACTGGTAACAAAATCTTGTATGCTTTGCACACGAGCAGCAAGCTGGTCCACACTTGTAATCAAGGTCTGGACATTCATGTCTGCAGCAAGCTCAAGCCACTCAGAGGTAAAGGGGAGGAAGAGAGGAAAAAAAAATAAATAAATAAAAATTCAGAATCTGCAATGCATTAAACATTCAATGTAGGCCTGGCATACTGTTATGACCCCAATGGCAGAGGGTCTCAGGAATAAATACCAAGTCTGCAAACACAAAAAACCAGCTCATAGGGCAGTGGTAACTGGGCTGACCATATATCTAATCCTAGCACCACAAATAGAAGTAGCCGGGGAACGTGCTATCCACGAGTTTATTTGAAAAACAAAACAATTAAATCATTATGACACTTAAATCCAATTTGCATAATAATTTGGAACACAGTGTATAATATATACCAGTGTGTCATCTCCTCCTGTATATATGTGTGTCATCTCCTCCTGTATTAGACTTCATTCACACATTGTTTGGTCAGTATTTTTACCTCAGTATTTGTAAGCTAAATTAGCAGCCTGATAAATCCCCAGCCAACAGGAAGCCCTCTCCCCTGGCAGTATATATAAGCTCACACACACACATAATAGACAGGTCATGTGACTGACAGCTGCCGTTTCTCCTATATGGTACATTTGTTGCTCTTGTAGTTTGTCTGCTTATTAATCAGATTTTTATTTTTGAAGGATAATACCAGACTTGTGTGTGTTTTAGGGAGAGTTTCATTTGTCAAGTTGTGTGTGTTGAGTTGTGTGTGGCGACATGCATGTAGTGACTTTTGTGAGATAAGTTTTGTGTGGCGACATGCATGTAGCAACTTTTTGTGTGTCGAGTTGCATGTGACAGGTTAGTGTAGCAAGTTGTGTGCAGCAAGTTTTGCGCATGGCGAGTTTTGCGCGTGGTGAGTTTTATGTGTGGTGGGTTTTGAGTAGGTGCAAGTTTTGTGAGGCAACTTTTGCATGTGGCAATTTTTCCACGTGTGCAAGTTTTGCGTGTGGCAAATTTTCCATGAGGTGAGTTTTGCACGTGTAGCTAGTTTTGCGTTAGCCTAGTTTTGCATGTGGCAGATTTTGCACGTGGCGAGTTTTGAGTGGCGAGTTTTGTGTTTGACTTTTATGATGTTGGTGTATGTGTGGTGAAATATGTGCTGAGGGTGGTATATGTGTTCAAGCAAGTGGTAGTGTGTGGTGCATTTTGTGTGTGTGTTCATATCCCCGTGTGTGGTGAGTATCCCATGTCAGGGCCCCACCTTAGCAACTGTACGGTATATACTCTTTAATTAGAGGAGAAAGGCGTGCACTCTGTTGAAGTGAAGCTGGTCCTCCCTCCTGCTGGACCCACAGTGCCTCTAGGGACACTGCTCCCTGTCCATGCCGTTCCGGACCCCTGCACTTCCTAGTCCTCTGGGATATATTGTGGAGCTTCTGTCTCCATCCATCGGACAAGTGTCCTCTCCTCTCTTCCATCACTCTCCACTCCTTAAGTGAGGTTTGATAAAGACCCAAAGGGTCAAAACGTTACCTCAGAACTCTATTGACCACTGTGGTGTTACTCAATAAATACTTCACATTTCTGATGAAATCTGAAAATATTGTCTGAGTGCGGTTGTTTGTCCAAATCCACGGTATATACTCTTTGGCACGATCGCTCTCATTCTTTAAGTCCCCCTTGTTCACATCTGGCAGCTGTCAATTTCGCCGCACAACTAGTGTTGAGCATTCCGATACCGTAAGTATCGGGTATCGGCCAATACTTGCCGGTATCGGAATTCTGATACCGAGATCCGATACTTTTGTTGTATCGGGAATCGGTATCGGGATTAATATCAATGTGTAAAAGAAAGAATTAAAATAAAAAATAGGGATATACTCACCTCTCCGGCGCAGCCTGGACTTTACCGCCGTAACCGGGAGCCGTTGTACCTAAGAATGCGCGCTTGAAGGGCCTTAGATGAGGTCACTGCGCTCTGATTGGTCCGTAGCGGTCGCGTGACCGCTACGCGACCAATCACAAAGCCGTGACGTCACCTAAGGTCTTTCAAGCGCGCATTCTTAGGTACAACGGCTCCCGGTTATGGCGGTAAAGTCCAGGCTGCGCCAGAGAGGTGAGTATATCCCTATTTTTTATTTTAATTCTTTCTTTTACACATTGATATGGATCCCAGGGCGTGAAGGAGAGTTTCCGCTCCTTCAGACCCTGGGAACCATACAGGATACCGTCCGATACTTGGTGTCCCATTGACTTGTATTGGTATCGGGTATCGGTATCGGATTAGATCTGATACTTTGCCGGTATCGGCCGATACTTTCCGATACTGATACTTTGAAGTATCGGACGGTATCGTTCAACACTACTCACAACATAGCCTATGACACTCTCGAGGTCCAGACGTGTGACTGTGCAAAATTTTGTGGCTGTAGCTGCGACGGTGCAGATGCCAATCCCGGACATACACACATACATACACACACACACATTCAGCTTTATATACTAGATTTCTTTTGTATCGCGTTTTATTCCACTTTTTGTTCAGCAGTATAATGATAAATCATTTTTTTCTGCCCCTTTTTTTATTTAATTTTTAATGGTGTTCACCAGGGTTGAGCGAAACGGATCGGTCATTTTCATAAGTCGCCGACTTTTGGCAAAGTCGGGTTTCATGAAATCCGACCCGATCCCAGCGTGGGATCGGCCATGCGGTACACGATCTTCGCGCCAAAGCCGCGTGTCATATGACGCTTAAAGCGCCATTTTTCAGCCAATGAAGGTGCACGCAGAGTGTGGGCAGCGTGATGACATAGGTCCTGGTCCCCACCATCTTAGAGAAGGGCATGGCAGTGATTGGCTTGCTTTCTGCGGCGTCACAGGGGCTATAAAGGGGCGTTCCCGCTGACCGCCATCTTACTGCTGCTGATCTGAACGTAGGGAGAGGATGCTGTCGCTTCGTCAGAAGCAGGGATAGCGTTAGGCAGGGTAAATTGACCCCAAAACCGGTTGTGCTGTAGCGATTTCCACTGTCCAACACCACCTTTTCTTTGCAGGGACAGTGGAGGCTAGATTTCTCTTCATCAGCTCTGTAGGTTATAAGGCTCCCTGATAGCTGCGTTGCTGTGTGTACGCCGCTGTGCAAACCAACTGCTTTTTTCAAAGCACAAATCCTGTTGCTCCTTCCTTTCTGCACAGCTATCTTGTTTGTTTGTCCACACTTTTGACTTTTGTGTGCAGCACTCCTTTTTATTGCTGCCTGCCACACTTTTCTGAGATTACTGTAAGGAGATAGTAATTGTAGTACTTTTTTTTTTTTTGTTATATCTCTTCAAGCCACTTTCTGCCACAGAAAACCTACTGTATAACAGTGTGCCTGATTTCTTCCTAATTCTCCCATAAAACAAAAAAAAAGTGGGAGATTAAGACTGGCAAATCTGCATTAGTGCCAGTCCTGTGTGTGGCTTCTGTCTTTTTTTTCTGCCACAGAAAACCTACTGTATAAATTCTCCCATAAAAAAAAAAAAAAAATTTGGGAGATTAACCCCTTCCTGACATCAGACGTACTATCCCGTCGAGGTGGGGTGGGCCCGTATGACCGCCGACGGGATAGTACGTCATCATCGATCAGCGGCGCTCACGGGGGGAGCGCGGCCGATCGCGGCCGGGTGTCAGCTGCATATCGCAGCTGACATCCGGCACTATGTGCCAGGAGCGGTCACGGACCGCCCCCGGCACATTAACCCCCGGCACACCGCGATCAAACATGATCGCAGTGTACCGGCGGTATAGGGAAGCATCGCGCAGGGAGGGGGCTCCCTGCGGGCTTCCCTGAGACCCCCGGAGCAACGCGATGTGATCGCGTTGCTCTGAGGGTCTCCTACCTCCCTCCTCGCCGCAGGTCCCGGATCCAAGATGGCCGCGGCATCCGGGTCCTGCAGGGAGGGAGGTGGCTTACCGAGTGTCTGCTCAGAGCAGACACTTCGTAAGCCTGCAGCCCTGCACAGCAGATCGTCGATCTGGCAGAGTGCTGTGCACACTGCCAGATCAATGATCTGTGATGTCCCCCCCTGGGACAAAGTAAAAAAGTAAAAAAAAAAATTTTCCACATGTGTAAAAAAAAAAAAAAAAAATTCCTAAATAAATAATAATAAAAAAAAATATATTATTCCCATAAATACATTTCTTTATCTAAATAAAAAAAACAAAACAATAAAAGTGCACATATTTAGTATCGCCGCGTCCGTAACGACCCAACCTATAAAACTGCCCCACTAGTTAACCCCTTCAGTAAACACCTTAAGAAAAAAAAAAAAAAAACGAGGCAAAAAACAACGCTTTATTACCATACCGCCGAACAAAAAGTGGAATAACACGCGATCAAAAAGACTGATATAAATAACCATGGCACCGCTGAAAACGTCATCTTGTCCCGCAAAAAACAAGCCGCCATACAGCATCATCAGCAAAAAAATAAAAAAGTTATAGTCCTGAGAATAAAGCGATACCAAAATAATTATTTTTTCTATATTTTAGTTTTTATCGTATAAAAGCGCCAAAACATAAAAAAATGATATAAATGAGATATCGCTGTAATCGTACTGACGCGACGAATAAAACTGCTTTATCAATTTTACCAAACGCGGAACGGTATAAACGCCTCTCCCAAAAGAAATTCATGAATAGCAGGTTTTTGGTCATTCTGCCTCACAAAAATCGGAATAAAAAGCGATCAAAAATGGTCACGTGTCCGAAAATGTTACCAATAAAAACGTCAACTCGTCCCGCAAAAAACAAGACCTCACATGACTCTGTGGAGCAAAATGTGGAAAAATTATAGGTCTCAAAATGTGGAGACGCAAAAACTTTTTTGCTATAAAAAGCGTCGCTGGTTTCACACTTGCGTTTTTGTCTGCAGCGTTTTTTGCACAAAAAAACGCATGCGTTTTTTCCCTATATTTAACATTGAAAACGCATGCGGTTTTTTTGTACGCGTTTGGTCGCGTTTCCAAACGCATGCGGTTTTTTTCTGCATGCGTTCATTTTCAGAAATACAACCTGCAGTATTTTCTTGCGTTTTTAAGCACATGCGTTTGTTTGCGTTAAAAACGCATGCATTTTTATCGAAAAAAAAACAGAAAACACACTGAAAAGCCACCCACCACCATCAAGGTGATAAAGGGATCCAAACCCTAACCCTAACTCTACCCCTAACCTCACCCCTAACCGTTTAATGAACATTTTCTGACAGTCATAGTGCCACGTATTTCAGTGCCACATATTTCAGTGCCACGTATTTCAGTGCCACGTATCACGTATTTCAGTGCCACGTGTTTCAGTGCCACGTATTTCAGTGCCACGTATCACGTATTTCAGTGCCACGTATTTCAGTGCCACGTATTTCAGTGCCACGTGTTTCAGTGCCACGTATTTAAGTGCCACGTATCACATATTTCAGTGCCACGTATTTAAGTGCCACGTATTTAAGTGCCACGTATTTAAGTGCCACGTATTTCAGTGCCACGTATTTCAGTGCCACGTATTTCAGTGCCACGTATTTAAGTGCCACGTATCACATATTTCAGTGCCACGTATTTAAGTGCCACGTATTTCAGTGCCACGTATTTCAGTGCCACGTATTTCAGTGCCACGTATTTCAGTGCCACGTATTTCAGTGCCACGTATCACATATTTCAGTGCCACGTATTTCAGTGCCACGTATCACGTATTTCAGTGCCACGTGTTTCAGTGCCACGTATTTAAGTGCCACGTATCACGTATTTCAGTGCCACGTATTTCAGTGCCACGTATTTCAGTGCCACGTATTTCAGTGCCACGTATTTCAGTGCCACGTATTTCAGTGCCACGTATTTCAGTCACGTTTAGGGTTAGGGTTAGGGGTAGGGTTAGGGTTAGGGTTGGAGGTAAAGTTAGGGTTAGGGTTTGGATTACATTTACGTTTGGATTAGGGTTGGGATTAGAATTATGGGTGTGTCAGGGCTAGGGGTGTGGTTAGGGTTACCGTTGGGATTAGGGTTAGGGGTGTGTTTGGGTTAGGGTTTCAGGTAGAATTGGGAAGTTTCCACTGTCCAGGCACATCAGGGGCTCTCCAAGCGCGACATGGCGTCCAATCTCAATTCCAGCCAATTCTGCGTTGAAAAAGTAAAACAGTGCTCCTTCCCTTCCGAGCTCTCCCGTGCGCCCAAAAAGGGGTTTACCCCAACATATGTGTTATCAGCGTACTCGGGACAAATTGAACAACAACTTCTGGGGTCCAAGTTCTCTTGTTATCCTTAGGAAAATAAAAATTTGGGGGGCTAAAAATCATTTTTGTGGGAAAAAAAAGATGTTTTATTTTCACGGCTCTGCGTTATAAACTGTAGTGAAACACTTGGGGGTTCAAAGTTCTCACAACACATCTAGATAAGTTCCTTGGGAGGTCTAGTTTCCAATATGGGGTCACTTGTGGGGGGTTTGTACTGTTTGGGTACATCAGGGGCTCTGCAAATGCAACGTGACGCCTGCAGACCAATCCATTTAAGGCTGCATTCCAAATGGCGCTCCTTCCCTTCCGAGCTCTGTTATGCACCCAAACAGTGGTTCCCCCCCACATATGGGGTATCAGCGTACTCAGGACAAATTGGACAACAACTTTTGGGGTCTAATTTATCCTGTTACCCTTGTGAAAATACAAAACTGGGGGCTAAAAAATCATTTTTGTGAAAAAAAAAAGAATTTTTATTTTCACGGCTTTGCGCTATAAACTTTAGTGAAACACTTGGGGGTTCAAAGTTCTCAAAACACATCTAGATAAGTTCCTTGGGAGGTCTAGTTTCCAATATGGGGTCACTTGTGGGGGGTTTGTACTGTTTGGGTACATCAGGGGCTCTGCAAATGCAACGTGACGCCTGCAGACCAATCCATTTAAGGCTGCATTCCAAATGGCGCTCCTTCCCTTCCGAGCTCTGTCATGCACCCAAACAGTGGTTCCCCCCCACATATGGGGTATCAGCGTACTCAGGACAAATTGGAAAACAAATTTTGGGGTCCAATTTATTCTGTTACCCTTGTAAAAATACAAAGCTGGGTGCTAAAAAATCATTTTTGAGAAAAAAAATAAAAATTATTTTCACGGCTCTGCGTTATAATCTGTAGTGAAACACTTGGGGGTTCAAAGCTCTCAAAACACATCTAGATAAGTTCCTTAGGGGGTCTACTTTCCAAAATGGTGTCACTTGTAGGGAGTTTCAATGTTTAGGCACATCAGGGGCTCTCCAAACGCAACATGGCGTCCCATCTCAATTCCAGTCAATTTTGCATTGAAAAGTCAAATGGCGCTCCTTCCCTTCCAAGCTCTGCCATGCGCCCAAACAATGGTTTACACCCACATATGGGGTATCAGCGTACTCAGGACAAATTGGCCAACATTTTTTGGGGTCTAATTTCTTCTCTTACCCTTGGGAAAATAAAAAATTGGGGGCGAAAAGATCATTTTTGTGAAAAAATATGATTTTTTATTTTTACGGCTCTGCATTATAAACTTCTGTGAAGCACTTGGTGGGTCAAAGTGCTCACCACACATCTAGATAAGTTCCTTTGGGGGTCTACTTTCCAAAATGGTGTCACTTGTAGGGAGTTTCAATGTTTAGGCACATCAGGGGCTCTCCAAACGCAACATGGCGTCCCATCTCAATTCCAGTCAATTTTGCATTGAAAAGTCAAATGGCGCTCCTTCCCTTCCAAGCTCTGCCATGCGCCCAAACAATGGTTTACACCCACATATGGGGTATCAGCGTACTCAGGACAAATTGGCCAACATTTTTTGGGGTCCAATTTCTTCTCTTACCCTTGGGAAAATAAAAAATTGGGGGCGAAAAGATCATTTTTGTGAAAAAATATGATTTTTTATTTTTACGGCTCTGCATTATAAACTTCTGTGAAGCACTTGGTGGGTCAAAGTGCTCACCACACATCTAGATAAGTTCCTTAGGGGGTCTACTTTCCAAAATGGTGTCACTTGTAGGGGGTTTCAGTGTTTAGGCACATCAGGGGCTCTCCAAACGCAACATGGCGTCCCATCTCAATTCCAGTCAATTTTGCATTGAAAAGTCAAATGGCGCTCCTTCCCTTCCAAGCTCTGCCATGCGCCCAAACAATGGTTTACACCCACATATGGGGTATCATCGTACTCAGGACAAATTGCACAACATTTTTTGGGGTCCAATTTCTTCTCTTACCCTTGGGAAAATAAAAAATTGGGGGCGAAAAGATCATTTTTGTGAAAAAATATGATTTTTTATTTTTACGGCTCTGCATTATAAACTTCTGTGAAGCACTTGGTGGGTCAAAGTGCTCACCACACATCAAGATAAGTTCCTTAGGGGGTCTACTTTCCAAAATGGTGTCACTTGTAGGGGGTTTCAGTGTTTAGGCACATCAGGGGCTCTCCAAACGCAACATGGCGTCCCATCTCAATTCCAGTCAATTTTGCATTGAAAAGTCAAATGGCGCTCCTTTCCTTCCGAGCTCTGCCATACGCCCAAACAGTGGTTTACCCCCACATATGGGGTATCAGCGTACTCAGGACAAATTGTACAACAACTTTGGGGGTCCATTTTCTCCTGTTACCCTTGGTAAAATAAAACAAATTGGAGCTGAAATAAATTTTGTGTGAAAAAAAGTTAAATGTTCATTTTTATTTAAACATTCCAAAAATTCCTGTGAAACACCTGAAGGGTTAATAAACTTCTTGAATGTGGTTTTGAGTACCTTGAGGGGTGCAGTTTTTAGAATGGTGTCACACTTGGGTATTTTCTATCATATAGACCCCTCAAAATGACTTCAAATGAGATGTGGTCCCTAAAAAAAAATGGTGTTGTAAAAATGAGAAATTGCTGGTCAACTTTTAACCCTTATAACTCCGTCACAAAAAAAAATTTTGGTTCCAAAATTGTACTGATGTAAAGTAGACATGTGGGAAATGTTACTTATTAAGTATTTTGCGTGACATATGTCTGTGATTTAAGGGCATAAAAATTCAAAGTTGGAAAATTGCAAAATTTTCAAAATTTTCGCCAAATTTCCATTTTTTTCACAAATAAACGCAAGTTATATCGAATAAATGTTACCACTAACATGAAGTACAATATGTCACGAGAAAACAATGTCAGAATCGCCAAGATCCGTCAAAGCGTTCCAGAGTTATAGCCTCATAAAGGGACAGTGGTCAGAATTGTAAAAATTGGCCCGGTCATTAACGTGCAAACCACCCTTGGGGGTGAAGGGGTTAAGACTGGCAAATCTGCATTAGTGCCAGTCCTGTGTGTGCCTTTTTTTTTTTTTCTGCCACAGAAAACCTACTGTATAACAGTGTGCCTGATTTGTTCCTAATTCTCCCATAAAACAAAACAAAAAATTGGGAGATTAAGACTGGCAAATCTGCATTAGTGCCAGTCCTGTGTGTGGCATCTGTCTTTTTTTTCTGCCACAGAAAACCTACTGTGTAGCAGTGGGCCTTATTTCTTCACAATTCTCCCAGAAAAAAAAATAAAAGTCGGAGATTAAGATTGGCAAATCTCCATTAGTG